>NC_055679.1:6125897-6441397 GCF_017976325.1 Chelmon rostratus | reverse complement strand
ACCCAGGTCTGAAGCAGGCAGACTCCTGGGTGTGAGGCTGTGCAATAATGTGCAATCATTGTTCTTGATTTTGCTGCTTCAGATTAAAATATCCTTATATTTTCCAGTCTGCCCTTTGGACTGTGAATTTCCTTAAAAATAAAAAATAGAAATATGATAATATTAAAACAGAGCATTATAATAAGGCAAGAAATAATAATGATTAAAAAAACAGTATGAGGAGATAGCAGTAAAAATAGTGACATTAAAACATGTAAAGGTGATGCCTGTATACTCTTTTAAATCAGACTTCCACAGAAAGGAACATATTACTGTTGAGTTATTGACACTTTTATGGAGAGCGGACTCAATAACAGACTGAATGACTCGTTAAAACAGAGATTTGTGGCAGCGATGCAAAAAGCAGCGAGACAGGTGGAGGGTGTCTCTGGATACAGCTGTTGGATGTCTCTTCGCCCCTTCACTCCCACTGCAGTGGGAGGTGTTGAGGTGAGAATGCAGCCCTCCCCAGCTGTAGTCCCTCTGACCCAAACAGCCTGGGGTCCTTGCTGCCTTCGTGGAAACAAGCTGACAGGAAAGGTAAACACGAAGGTGTAGAAAGAGCCTCTTCCTTCGGTGGTCTCGTCAGTCACACAGCCCCGCGTGGGTGAAACGCAGCTTTAAATCAGGAACACAGGCTGTAAACATGAGCCAGCACAGATGAAATATTATGATGTGAGAGGATATGTGTTGGTCTGAGAGCTGCTCTTCTCCTAGCGAGGAGATTTCTGGTGCACAGTGACCTCTAGAGGCAGAGATAGTAGAGCATGTGAGCGTGACAGTTCCTGCCTGTGTTGACTCAGGGCTTCAAAATCCTTCTGTGACTTGTGTGCTTTCCTTGATCTGAATCACCTGCTTTGCTTTACCTGCATTCCTGTCTTGGAGGAAAAAGTGAGTGTCCCTGAAAAGTAGCCCCGTTACATTCTCTTTGAAAATGTAACGTGTCAGTGGTTTGCAGGGTCCATCAACAGAGAAGAAGTTTCCAACACAATGATTTGAATAAGGCCTCTAGATTTGATTTTTTTCCTAAATGTGAAAAAGGAACAAATAATGTGCTAAAAAATATTCACTTTTGTCCACATTTTCAGAGAAAAGAAGGAACCAACTTAAAAAAAAACATTTTTGTTGTTTTTTCATCAATTTTAATTTTTTATTTTTTTTTCAATATTATCATATTTATTGTTGCAAAATATGAGCCTCTATTGTGCAATGTGTGCTTGCATTCTTGGACCGTTCATTTTCAGATATGGGGTCCACCAGAGCCATGGCTCCAATCATAACGAGCACAAAAATTGCCGACTGAATCAATGTTTTTGACTATTTTCAACCAATATGAACAACATGACATCGTCCTCAAAAATACTTTACAGACATATCAATAATGATTTTAATGCACATTATATTAGTAATTTTCACTCCTCTTATAATCATTAATATTCAAACAAAAGCAAGGCGTGGTTCAGATCTGACTGGAAATCCAAGAGGAGTGGCGGACTGTTTCACTCGATGACCCACAGGAAAATAAGGCACAGCAAGTGGATCCCTGAGAACGAGCTGATGCAGAGGGAGGATCTGAAATCACAGCTCAGAAAGACCAGCATGACGCTGCGGAAAGCTCAGAGGGACCCTGAGCAGCAGAAAGAGAGCTGCAAAATGAAGTGGAAGCAAGCTGATTTACAGCAAAGACACAGCAAAGCTTGAGACTCTCTCGAAAGCACAACAGCTGGAGGGCGATCTTGTGTTCGAAAAAGGCTCAAGCTCAGAAGCCGCATGAGAAACTGAGCAAGATGGAGGAAGCTCTCCGAAAACAGGAGGAGGAGACTAGGATGACCACGCAGAGATCCCAGGTTTCCCATCAAGCCCAGCAGGAGTTTTCTATGTGGCTCTGCTTGACAAGCAAAAACACCCTCCTGGCTGCTTCGAGGAAGGCTGAGCAGCAGTCAGAGAGTCGTCACATCGAGTAGCAGGAGTACAAGTCAAGTCATCATCATTTCAGGCCACAGAAAGCATCAAGAAGACCCTGCAGGAGAGGGAGGAAGAGAGCGCCTGCTGAAAGATCTTGAGATCCAGATCACTGAAAAGATGAAAAAAAGCTGGTACAGAAAACTTTTTCTCATCCCTGGATCCAGAATTCCATGTTAATGGAACGGAGACTGAAGCAAACACACGCGTTTGTTATTGTGTACTTGTGAGGATTACTTGAAACAGTCTCAACCCCCTTTGACAGCCATAGCTATAGCCAGTGTTGTGTCATTTACTGGAAATGATCAATTAGTGACAGTTACTTGTTGCTTTTCTGAAAAGTAGTTGAATTACTGTCCCAATGACTGCATAAGTAATTAGTTTAAAAAATACAAGTAATTAGTTACTAGGGAAAGTAACTTTTACAATGCCTCAATTATCTTATTAATGCGCACATAGCTATGTTATGTTAGTGTCGCTGTGGCACACCATGGGATGTTGTGTGTCATGAACCCCATGATCACTGTTGTGATAGGAGTTATTAATACTCCTGGCCACCAGAGGGCAGCAACAACAAGTGTTCCTGCCTGTGAGGTACACTTGAATTGTCTTGGTTTGACACTAAGATTTGGGAGAAGAACCTTTGCACCATGTTGGATTACATGTCAGCTGAGCTTTGCTACAGTTGTTAATAATAGAACAACTGTGATGAAAAGTGAGCTCACGTTGCTTGAACTGTCTTGCCTCACCGTAAGGCCGGCTGACGTTAGACATATCATAAACCGAAGAATCTGGCGAATAGGCTGCGTTTGTCTGCCATCCTCTATAGTTATAAGACTAAAGTAATGATTAACAAGCCCATTTAAATGTCATAATTTGTAACTGCATTCATTATTTTGAAATTGCTACATTTTTAGTTGACGCCAAAAGTCTTAGAATTACAGTAACACTGGATATAGTAGCTGAAGATTTATCTCTAAAAAAAAAGATTGTAAAATACAACACATTACCAAAGATTAAAGCAGATTAAACCAACTGTTCTAAACAGCAGTAATTATATTCTTCAGAGCTCAAAGAGGTGATGCATCAGTATGTCATATATTAGTCAATCATAGAGGCCACTTTACTGCGGAACTAGCACTTTTATTTTTGATACTTTAAGTCCATTTCGCAGATAATAATTGTGTACTTTTATTTAAAACCTTGCTATTAATGACTTAGGCTTACACTCCGAGGCAGCGAGCGAGCATCGTCCTGTGCAGCGGAGAAAACAGCGACATGACAAACACAATACTGAACGCTGAAATTCCAACTGAAAGCTTACAATAAGGTTATTATCTGCTATGTTCTGATATGTAAACTGAATTTGAATTTAAAAGCCATTTCAATGCAATAAGGAAATTGAACTGAAAAAGCAATTTTGAAATTGGTCATATTTGTGACATTTTTGTGTTGCATTCAAGTCCAATTTTCATTAATGTCTTACTCTCAAAATGCATGAAAATGCACAGCCATCCAAATTTTCTTTGGGGGGTTGTGCCCCTGAAACCGCTAAAATCATGATGCTAGTATTTCTCAAATCCCGACTCCAGCCCTGGTGGAAAGCAATCATTATTTTTACTCCTTTGCCTTGTACCATAACAGAATTTATTCACAATACATCAGTCAGTGTCATGGATCATGTTCGCTGGTGGAGTAACTTGGCAAGACAGCCAACATTTCCATTCAGACACTGTTTTGCTGGTGATAATGTTCGCAAGCAAGCAAGCGAAAGTTGGCCAGCTAGCTGTAACTTAGCTACATGAATGCATGAGCATTTAAAGAGCATGTTCACCGAATGTAATTCTATATTTTAATTCTGTTAATGCCTTTTAATTTATTGAAGTGTCACAGAGAAGGCTGTGTTAAGTTGCATTAAGACAATTTTCTGTATTTTGTTAATTAAGTTTGCATTTGGTCCACCAAAAATTTACTTTGGCAGCCAAGTTTTGGGGTTTGGTGGCGTGTCGGAAAATATTAGCATCTATCCCTGAAATCCAAAAGAGCGAGTCAAACTTGATATTCAATTTTCCATCTTTGAACAGTTGGCAGTTAATCACTGATAAAGACATGTGACGGGCAAAGAGCATTAATGCTGCATACAGGGCACCATCCAAACACGAACAAGAAGTGTTTTCACCAGCTTTTTCTTTATTTGCACAAAACCATCATACATACAATATCAGTGAATATTTTAACAAGTGTTGGTCTCTTATTACTTATTACAAGAAGCGTACAACTGAAAAACTAGAATCCAGAGTCTGAAGACGTTAGCCACAGCTGGACATTAAAATAAGTTCTCTGTTTCTTCCTTGCGGGTTAGTTTGGGGTCTCGTTTTTGGGTCATCGTGTTCACCCAACATGCTCCCTCCCTCCGCTCTCGACTACACTGATGTGAGGCGGAAAACCTTTTTTTTCTTGGCCTCCCCTGCGAGCCACACCTCTGCCTCAACAGCGAGAGCTTGTCTGAAATTTCTGTTTGGATTCTGGGAGAGCCGTGCTTCCATCACCTGAGCCCTCGTGTTTGTGTTTTTATCCGTGACCTGAAAGCTTACTGTTTCCACTTTCAAACAGTGAGGGTGATGGGAATTCTCACTGTAGCACATGGTTTTGTTGAGATGACTGCACCAACTGGAAGGCAGTGCTCTGTACTTATACCGTACTAGTACTGTGTATTGAAAGTGCTCATTAGACAGCGAGTTATATCCCGTTTACACCACCTACTTTCATAATAACAGGGGGTTTTATGGACAAAAGCAGGGCTGTTCCATGGGCTCACCAGTATCTCCCAGTCTCCCACAGTCCTGAACTGCTTCAGAGGAACAGCACTGGTTTAAATGTGTGGGATGGTGTAAAAGATTGTGTAGGCAGTCCACCGCAGTATCCCAGCTGTATTTTCTATTCATTCACAATAGGATCTAGTTATACTCTACTTTTGAAGTCCCTGCAGCCTGGCTGTAAACCGCATTTCTGTAGTGGCAATACTCACTTTACGATGTTATAACACCAGGGTGCAGCCCTTGTTATGCTGGACTCAATGGACCTGTTGCCTTGCTAAGTAGTTTACGGGTTACACCGCACTCAAAACAGTTCTACCACCTCGGTAAAGACAAACATGATGCATGTTCAATCCCCCCTCATTGTGATCCAAAGCACACCATCAAATGAAAATACTGCCTGATGTTGTTATGGATGTTATGTTAATATGCTCTGTAGGACAACATGATCATGAGGATGCAATGTAAATATCTGTCTGAATTATAGTTGTGGTTATGTGACACTAGAATGGACAAACTGCAAATAAAAGAGCAGATACCAAAATTCAATTCAGCTCTTTTATTTATTCTCTTATTTCACTTCTTCAACAGGTTCTCCATGAATGACATCAGGTCTCGCTGTCTCCCCATTTTCTGCGTTTTCGAACAAGTTTTAACCCCATGTTGGGCGATGGGGTTTGAGGCTACCCCGTCCACTCATCAGATCAATTTCCCTTGGATTTGTTGGACACATGATGGAACCAGAACCCAAGACATTTGCGGTTGTTTGTAGGATGGCAGGGTAGTCTAAGGCGGCAGACTCAAGGATTGGCACCTTCCTGAGCAAAGGAACGTCTGGTCTCCAGTCAGTAGAGCCTGAGACTCTTTATCTCAGGGTCATGGCTTTGAGCTCCACACTGGACCTGCTGCAGTCTTCTTAATCTATACGTTTCTGTTCTGTGGTGTGAGAAAGAGTTGAGCCAGAAATGCAAATCTCCACCTCTCAGTCCAGCAGAGTTAATGGTTAATAATTCGGGCCCCACGTTGGGTGGGGGTGTTTTGGACTTCTCTGTGCAATATTCAAATGGATGGTGACATGACCGATTAAAGCATATCATATCACAGTCACCTGAAACCAAGACAATGTTAATAAATACACAGCACTCCACCCTTCAGAGTCCATGACAGTTAATGCAGCCCTGAAACTCAATCTGGCTAGCTCAGTTGGAAGAGCATGAAAAACTCATTCTCAGGATCAGGAGACTGGTTTTGGACTCTATCCACTCATCAAATAACTTCACCTTGCATGTCTTGAACTTGTGATGGATGTGGACAGACAGGGCTCCTCTCACTGCCCTGTTTTGTGCCTCCTCATCTCCTCCGTCGCCCTGCCTGTGAATCGCAAATCGATCTTCAGAGTGCCATCTTGAGGAATGCCTCATTTCCTAAAATGCATCTTGAGGAGAGAGGAGCGGCCGTGATGTATAACAGAGGCGTGACGCACAGCACGAATATACGAACCACGGCAGGGGCAGGGACCCTTTGCTATCCGAGCCCCCACACTGTGGAACTGAAGCCTGCTCAACTCAGACACACTGAGTCTCTGGCTATTTTAAAATCTCTTCTTTTGGAAATGCTTGAAATATGTTTTTATTTACACTGTTGAAGGTAAAAACATAATGTGAACACCTCATAGAAAAAGATTTAATTCTTCTCAGTGCATGAAAGTCTGTGAAACAACATTCAGACCATCTTGGGACACTCAAACTCTGGACTGAATCCAACTCAAGACAAAGATTGTGATGCATTGTAGGGCAGAGTGGTGCACCACGTGAGGCAATTCCCCAAAGCAGCGCAAATGCCTGAAAATGACCCCAAAACACAAGGTATTATGGGTAAAAGAAGCAAACGCAAAGAAGCAAGCGGCCAAACAGAACAAAAGAGTGTTCAGGTTGATGCTTGAATTCAGCAATTCAACACCACAAAGGAAGAGAGTCCACGCCACAGTTACAGTAATCCCAGTTATTTTGTCTGTAAGATCCTGAACTCACACGAGCTTACAGACAAAATAACGGACCATTGAGAAACCTGTTAGCAAAGTCAGAGGCAGCAGCTTATGTGGGCTTTATTCTGCTGGATGTCAGTTTTTGCTCTTGATCCAGAAACAGCAGACGGCAGCACGAGATATGAAAAAGACTCAGCGGGGAAATGAAGAAATGACTCGGCGACTGTTCGCCAATTATCTCGCAAATCCTCCTGAAAGTGAATTATCGTTGTTATCAGTGACGTGAGTGAGTCACTCCCAAAACCAGGCTCAACATCGGAGCAAAGGCGAACTGCAGTGGAGGAAGAGGTACTCAGATCCTTTACTCAAGAAATAACGTGCTCTAAAAATACTCCATTACAAGTAAAAGTCCTGAATTCATCAAGTATTGCATATTAACATATTAACAGCAGCCTCATTGGCAACAAACTGTTAGCTTTAAATCAAATTATTCAATGCTTAATCTCTTTACTTCCTGTTTATATCACTCCATCTTTGCTTTAAAGTAACAGATAAGGCTACAGCATTGCTGCCTAATGTCTGCTGGTGACTTCACCTGACTGCCGTGGTGCTTTTGTTGTGGTCAGTTCCTCTTAAATGTCGTCTTCACATTTGGCAAGTGACTCTCACCATATGCACAGGCTTCGCTGTGACCCCTTCACATTAATCCTGCGGATTGAGCTCAAATGACCCAGATTGAGTTTGCCGCTCGCGATGCCAGCGGCTTTATGCACGCAAAGAACGTTTCAGAGAAGGGCTGCATCTGATGTAACGCTGTAGAATCAGTCAGTCAGTCTATGGAAAATCGACCGGCAGCTATTTTGATCGACGCAACGGCTTTCATTTCCAGTTCAGATCACACTTCGACTGCTTTTATCTCTCAGCTCAGCTGCTTTTAAGGGTTAAACTTCAATTTAAGCTTCAGACACTTTCAGTGCTCGATGTTTAACTGAACTCTTTGCAGATACTTGTGCTTCCCTCAGCACACAAACTGCCACGCTCCCACTTCAACTGACCATTGAAGTACTCTCAGCTTTACCAGTTTTACAGCTTCAGTCAGTAATTAGATTTCAACTGCCACTTCAACTTTTTTATTATAATTATTCTGTTTCAGTCGTAGCACGTCAGCATTTCAAACCCTTTCAGTGCTTGATGCTCATCTGAATCTGCTGTCATCTCTCACCATTCAAATGACAGTTCAACTCCTTTCAGTTCTTGAAGTTCAGCTGTAGGAACTTCCTCTTGTTGCTATTGTTCGTAGTATTAGTACCCAGGCCAAAAAGTAGTTTACTTTAGTATATTAGAAGTATAATATAAGTATAGAAGAGTCATTGCAAGTACACTTTTACTTTTTGTGCAAATTTAAAATATGTTTGACATTTACTTCTAAAAAGTGTACATCTAAATAGATGTCATAAAGTTCTGCTTAAATTTATTAAAAATTAATATATGAATTCTGCAATACGTAAAGTGGCATTTCAAAGTGCTTATAAAAAGTGTACTTTATTGAGAGTGTATTATAAATTGTACTGAAAAATGCTCAATTACAAATACTTTTAATGGTAGTAAAGTGTACTTTCAAATAATTTGAAATTTCCAGCACATTGGTGACATAATATAACTGTACTGAGAGTGTGTTTTGAATTTCATAAATCCTGATTTTCACTGGTGGACTGCAGTACATGGAAAGTTTGTAAAAAGCTGTGCCAATTATTTGAGAAGTAGGACTGGAGTGGAACTCAAGGACTACTGGAGAAAATTTAAGTATCCTTGAAGGATGAAGTATAATATTTTTTCAGCCCGGTATTCAGAATAAAATACATACAAAATAAATTAATTTTATTTTTTCAAGCAAAAATGCCAAACATTTCGTTGTTGAAGCTGCTCAGTTGCATTTTGCTCCAGTTTGTGACATGGCCCTGTGTGTCCCCCCGATCAGCAGTTCTCAGCCTCCGAGAGCGCAGAGGAGTCCTCCGGCGCCGCGCGGGGGGGCGAAGGAGCGGCGATGCGCGGACAGCTGGGTGGCCGGGTCGATCCCTGAGAGCCGCTCTGCTCCAGAATAGAAACGGAGGCGGGCAGCGCCGCCCTCCGCAGCCCGCGGCAGCGCCACGTCAGGCAGCGGCTCGCTCAGGAGATTCAAACACGAAGCCGAGCACAACACAGACACACCGCATCTCATCCGCTCCAAGGTCACCGAGCCGGCAGCCTGCACGGGACGCACACGCACCTTCACCCCCGCCAGGTAAAGTGACATTTAATGGCTGTTTATCGCTGAGGGCCGCTGAGAGGCGAGCCGCCGGTGATCGGTGGGGGGGATTAAGCGAGCTTTTCGGCGTTTTCGGCGTGCGGAGAGGAGCATGTGCCGCGATGAATGAGACGCGTGAAGGGCTAAAGGCTCGAAGTGCGCGAGTGCGTGTTTGAGCGCATTTTGTGATGCGTTCGGGAGCCGCTGGAGACAGGTGGAAAGCGCGGCCACGCGGTCAGAGCCTGCGGGGAAATGATTTGGATTAAATCTCATTATTTTTTTTATGTTTTTTTGAGCTGCTTTGACTGAGCGCCTGCGTTAGTGCGTGCAGGCCCCGGGCATTTAGACTGGCTTTATCCGGTCCCTATCCTTACATCAGCAGCATCACACGATTAGGCTGCAGTGCTGAGGAATCGCCCTGCTGTCTCATCACCCTGCGAGCTCCAGCTTTCCCGAGCCAACTTTTGCAGGTTTTCTCAGAAGGACAGATCGCAGAGAGACTATTCTTATCCGAGGATGTGATGAGTCTTCCCCTCAGTAGGTTTGGCACAAGAAGAGGCCGTTTCTGTCCTGGTCAGCTGGTGAGCTGTAAAAATAACTTCACTGTCACATTGTGCTGGTTTCCTCTGGGAAGTGTTTCACCGGGGCTCTTAGGCCTGTGCTTGGAGTCAGATGCTGAGTTTGACGGTGAAATAAACCACCAGGTTGTATTTGCCTCTCTTGCATCCGGTTTGTTGTGGAGGAGCATCGCAACCAAGCAAGTTCATGCTGCAGAACAGCATGGAAGTAAGATATAAGCCTGTGGAGAAGACTCATAGCATCAGATAGTGGACTCAGTCCTGTCAGTACAACCAGCCTGACGTCAGCTCCCATCGGCCTCCAGAAGCTAATGGTCACACCAGACCACAGAAAGCTGTATCAGCAAAACCCCAGAGTGCACTGACATGAGTCAGGGTTTGTTTAATTTCAGGAATTCAGCTTTTCGTTCGAAGGAGGAAGAGGGTTTTCGTCTAAACCCTTACTTCTCCTTTGTCATTCTAAGTTCATTTATTCTCAGTTTCATTTATTCTTAGTAAAGCCTGGTAAGAAGATTTATTTGAAGAGAAAAATGATTTATCAGCTGATCAAGAGGCTGGTTGGTTCGTTGTGGAGAGACTGTTTTCTACTCTCATCACAGGAATTAGTCCCGGAATGGAAAACGAGTTGCAATTAAAAGAATAGTTTGATATTTTTGGAAATACTCGTATTCACTTTGCTGAGCGGTTGATTAGAAGGCTGACATCAGTAGTGTTTGTGTGCTAAATGTTTCCAGCGAGCAACAGGTTAGCAGGTCAGCAGGTAGCCCAAAGGCTGGAACCAGGGGGGCGGCTTGGCTCTGTCCAAAGGTAACATCCCTATCCCAACACCTGAGCTCACGAATGCTGCTTTTACTGCAAAATGAGTGCGTAAACGCCGCGTGCGACCTGCTGAGAGTGAACGGCTGACTCCTTTCTCATTGCCAGAGGATGAGTTTTATTTTTTTTTCTGTTTGGTTTTTTTGGTGCGTCACGCTCGAAGACACGAACGCACCACAAAACAGGAAGCAGCAGTAAGCAGCGCAGAGGCCGGTGACTGTTGTGGTGGTGGCTTTTTGTAGCGTTCTGAAATGACGATGATGAGGGGGAAACTGAGTGGAATGAGTTTCCACCGCCCTTGCCACTGTCCACGTACCCCTTCCATTTAGACGAGGGGACACACGGTGAATCCTGAAATCACCATGAGGCAGCAACAAGGATTTCAGGTCAGGTCTGGAACTTTCACACGCATCAGCATCACTCCGGACAACAGCAGAGTCATTTGACCTGGGAATTAATGCCGACTGTAACTTTTCCCACTGAGGATAAAAGCCAAAAGTTAGCAGGTGTTCTGGGTTTTTTGTCCAGCGTGAAAGAGGAATAATCACCACACTGTATCTCCTTTGTTTAATTTGCACACAGAGCTATAAAAATAGCACTTTGTGGTTTTGTGGAGGCGGGTGTGGCGGCCTATTTCTCGTTCAGGTGCAGTCACTTCCTGCTTCCGAGCTTACCCGCTGCAGCTGGAGGCTTATATTTACCGTACACACACAGGAGTGTGCGGAATCAGTCTATTCATCTGATTCTCAGCAAGAAAGTGAAAAAGCACGGTTTCCATAAGGTTGAAGTATTCCTTTAAAACATGATAGCTTGTAGGATCAGCACACGGTCAAAGAGAACAACCAGCTGACTTCCTCCAGTGGTCTGGTGGTGCCTGCTTGATATCACAGGATGATAGAGAGTGTGTCTAGGACACAGGTGGACAGTGTGGAAGATATATTCCTTTACATGGGTTTCCTCTGGAACCACAGGCGAAACAGCATTTGGTGCCTATTTAAACACAGATTCTGTGTTTTGTGTTGCTTTCTGGCAAAAAAAAGTAAAGATTGCTCCCATTGACCTCCGGTTTTTCTGGCTCCTGCCGTTTGGCCGAAAGGTGAGAAGCTTCGCCGTTTTTCCTGGTTTGTTTCGGCCTCTGTGTTTTTTCACATGCAGCCTCAGTCGGCAGGTAACCTAAACATTCTTTAGTTGTCATTGTCCACACTGTTTGTTTCACTCAAAAGCAGCGGCCTCTCAGGTGTGCAACATCGCTGCCAACCTTTTTTTTTTTTCTTTTTTTTTTTGACTGACTGTGATGGTGTCACTGTTTCATTAGCCGGCTGCTAATGGTTGACGTTTTTCTCATCTTTAACTTGTGTTGGTGAAGTTGTGCACAGACATGTTTATATGACCCTGACGGCCGACTGACAGGGTCGTGCTCCTGTGTGCCTTGAGGATATGAATACATTTCTGTGGGTGTTTTATGGGCTTGGATCAGGTTTCAAGATCAGGACCTCTTTCCACGTTGTCTGGGGAGGTTTGTTGTGGACACAATCTTGCTGTGTGCAAACAACACTGCCTGATAAAGACGAAGGCGTTGCACTCCATTGTACGTGGTTGAGCTGATTGGCAACCTTTAGTGCACCCACACAGGTTTCTAGTGAAATTTCTTTGCTTTGGAAGAACAGCATCGTCATCCTGTTGCGTGAAGACGTAAACCTGACCCCGAGTCTAACAAGGATAAGAAATCAAATCAAATAAGTAAATACGGAAACTGATAGAAGCTGCCGGACAGATAAAGGTTATTTTTTATAATGATTATATTAAAGTCTTGAAATGTGGATGTTTGAACAGGGTGATTATGGTTATAAAGGTGCTGTAAATCTGTCAGCATATCTAGGATTTCCAATAATGAGTATTAGCTTATTGGCAATATATCAGTATATGTTGGCCAAGTCACAAGAAACCGAAGAACAGACATGGCAAACTGGGTTTAAGGTCATGTAGAAACTGACAGATTGATTTTGAAGAATCTGTCACCCAAAAAATTAATGATATGCTGTTATACTGTGATTTTTATGAAAACCCATAAATCAAACCACTTTAAAAACACGGAGAAGTTGCTAATTGGTGCTTGACAGGGCTTTATTTAAGCACTTTACCATCCAGAGATCACATGTCAATCAAACCGTGTGGGTTAGTTTAAGAAGTCTTCTTCCTTAGAATTAGCTGCTTTTGACGTTTTCTGGCAGAAGCTAAATCACATCCGTTTCTAACCTTAATTCCAAATATCAAAGCATCCATAGCACTCATTTATTACTGACTTCATAACCTGGCTGCAGCTGGATGTCTGTTACTTGTTGTGCCATTCAGCACTTCAATGTGAGCCCCACAAGCTGAGGATACTCCCCAAAGAAGCATTTATCCCTGCTTTTCATCTCAATGAACCCTGAAGGCTCAGGGTCCTGTCACTTCATGATGTGTTCGAGGTGTGGAGCAGAGTGGCAGCTTTGGATTGGATGCTGAAAGTGGGTGTTGGCAGCCCACATGGAAAGGTTAAATGGATGGATTTCCCAGCATGCTGTTGTGTCCACAGAAGTGTGTGCAGGCGGTCATGCTGCAGCGGTCCTTTTTTTTTTTTTAAGAAACGGCGTGTCTTGGTGAATAAATGTGGCTCAAAACGAACATGCAGGTGGGAGGATCACTCTGCGTTGGCAGAGGTTTGACACCCTGTTTCAGTGGTTTGAGGTGTGTTGATGAAAATTTATTTCAACGCTTGACAGTTTTTTTTTTAATCAAGGTGCATCCTCAGGAATTTGCTCAAGGGCTTCACCGTGCAGAGGCTGTCAGTCGGGTTAACAGGGTGTTCTCGTTCTAGTGCTGTGTATTCTCTGGGAAAACCGCCTGCCTGGTGGCCTTTCTGATGAGAAAGCAGTCGGAGGACGCCGTTGTTTCTGTGCTATATCTCCCAATTGTTGGTGCACAAGACCAAGGGCAAGTGCATTTACTGGATCATGGTTTGAGATCAAACGTCACGTCGATAAGAGGAATAAAATATCTGGTTCGGTCAACATTTAGAGAGTTGCTGATTGGGTTAATGATGAACTACTTCTAAGACAAAGTGGGTAGGCTCATTTGAAGGTTACCTTTGAGCTAATCTTGCGTTGACATAACTGTGAGTCCCATGAGACTCGGGTGGGGGCAGGTGAGATGAGGATCATGCCAGTAGCCACTGACCGTGGAGGTGAAGTTTCTTATACAGGGCATGTAGGAATGTCTTCTTACCCCCTAACTCTGATTCAGTCATGTTCCGACCCGGCACCTCAGTCAGCTAACCTTATGATGTGCTTCACTGCGGTGCAAGTCCTGCAGGGCTTCAGAAAAGCCCACATTCAGAAACCATTATGAAGTGATCGCTGCCTGACCTCTGACTATCAGCGAAACGTGAATAAGGTGATTATTCTTCCTCTGAATGGTACCTTTGCAGTTCTTTTCTTCCAGCTTTAATGACCACTAAAGGCTGGCTCCGAAAAGTCTTAACTGTATTGAATTCAGAGTAAAATTCCCAATTTCTCTCTCTCTAAAAAAAAAATACAAAGTTATCTTCCCACCCCAGGAATTTCTAATTAACCATCATATAAAAATAATAATTCTGTGGTGTTTGAGAATTATTGCTTCACTGAAAGAGGTATTAAGGCTACATATTTAAATTCATATTTTTACAGTATAATGGATCAAATGACTATAATCTGAACAGGTTTGCATGTAGTGACGAACCCACAGAGAATCTGCAGTTCCTCTCATCTCTAAAGAGCATTTTCATGTCTTTCAGCTTAATGTTTTGATTCTGCATCCCACAACTTTACCTCTCAGGTTTAGTCTCACAGCTGTCTGACCGAACAACAGACAAAATTAGTGACCAGCTGGTGAGCATAGTGTCGCGTTTAGCAACTAAATGGGTATTTTGAGTTGGTGGGAAGCAGAACAGAGCTGAAGGGAGACTGAATATTGGACAGAGACAGGACTCCAAATGAATGCTAATGCTGAGTGTGTAAATAGGAAACTGTTTGCCAGCACGCTCACCATGTCAATATTATAAAGCAGGCATGTCCAAACTATTCCATAAAGGGCCGTGTGGCTGCAGGTTTTCGTTCCAACCAAGGAGGAGCACACCAGGCCAACCAATCAACATCAAGGGATCCCTTAGTTATCAGCTGAAGACTGAGATCATCTGATTAATTGATTCCAGCCTGGTGTGCTCCTCCTTGGTTGGAACGAAAACCTGCAGCCACACGGCCCTTTATGGAATAGTTTGGACATGCCTGTTATAAAGTGATAAATCATCCGAGTTGTGTTTACAGCTTGTCGTGCGGCCCCAAAGTTGCCACAAAAATCAGCTAATGCAGGTTTAAAGATTTTTGTTTTGGGGCGTGTCGCACAACACACAGCGCACACATAGGAAGTGAAGGAGCCAAGTACAGGAGCTGGGGCGTGTCAGTTCAGGGAGCAGCGATTTGATGCTGGGAAAGAGAGCTGAAGCCTATTCTGGTGCAAGCCTCTACCAGTCTCTGCGTGCACGAGACGTGGTTGCCTCTGGCCTCTCACCTTGATAGCCACGCCCACCGACGCCTCCTTCACTGAACCTCGCCTGAAATACGACACTGGGGTCTCAGCTTGGCTTTTGTTGTGAATTAAACCTGAGATCCTGTGTCTGTCCAGGCTACAAAGGAGGCAGTCTTTAAGGCTTTCTGCCAGGGTACACAGTGAAGTCCTTGAGGACACACACACACAAACACACACACAGTTGCACTCTTGTTGTCAGGTAATGTATGTAACCCAATCTGATGAGCTTTGGCCAGTTGGGTGTTTTGATTATAGAAACAGTCTTCTGGTTTCTGGACTCCCGCCTTCTCCTTGCTGCTCACTTTTTTGTTTGAATAAGCTCACCAAGGTGAAGGCGCAGCAGACTGTGTGCTCGACCCAGCAATGCACAAGGACAAGCGTTAGTGTGTGTGTGTCTCCATGGTTCATGTGTTTTGAACTGTGCTTCTTTATCCATGACGATCCCCCCTCAGCTACTGAAACGGGATAACATTGAGACGTGACTTTGTGTTCTTGCTGCTTGAGATGAATTTTGGACTTTATTCTTGACATTTAAGCAATTAATCAGTCAGATGAATCAATGTATTTTGCTTTTAGCCGTGTCCACCTCAGGATGAATTGTAATAACCTGGAGTTTTCATCAGGTCAAAATCTTGACCGCAGTTCTTTGGTTTATAATGAAAATACTTGTCCAACTCATGAGGTTTCCATCAGCTTCATCTCTACTGATTGCGTGTTTAGTGCTAACTGGCAAATGCTAACACGCTAAAATACCATACAGAAAACAGTAGAACTGCTAGCCGCCAGCATGTTAGCATCGTCATAGTGAGCATGTTAGCTGCACAGCTACAGACTGTAGACTCGGAGCGTTCTTATATTTGAACTAATGGGCTCCCTGCATCTGTTTTAATCGATACAGCTGCTCACACAGGCCACGCACCGGCTCCTGTTTCATAAGGTGTCGCTTTATGCTTCGAGTCTATTTCCTTCCACGTGTAACTACAGTGATTGTGTGTCGGGCTCTGAGCGCTGCCAAAACGCAGGCGGCCCACAGTCAGCACTGCGCCTGAAGGCGTCCTGCGTCCACACAGATGGAGCGCTGAAGCTGTTGCTGCTGCTCTGCTAATGCTATGTGGACACTGCGTCAGATGGAAAAATAGAATCAAGGCTTATTAACTTTAATTATGTTTTTGGATGAGAACGGAAAGCTGGCCCCTTTTGATTGTTGCAGGAAGTGACACACCGAATACCTGCTGGTCGCTGATGGCATGTAGCTGCTGACCTTTAAGCGTCATGTGGAGACAAAGAAGGATTTCCTTCCAGGGGTCGATAACAATTTATTATCACCAGACACCTCTTCTATTAAATAGTTTCAAATTTGGAACTTCGCCTGCACAAAGTGACACTGAAGTGTCTCCTGTGGGTGTGGACAACGATGTGGCTCCCAACAAACCAAACCACACATGGCCCTTGAAGTTCAGGTGACTTGTTCCTCACCTGTACTTTAATAGCTGTTCAGACCACGGCGGCTGTGAACGCAGCCTGTCAGTCACTCCTCTGTCAGCTGCTCTTTAGTCAGTGGAGTCGAGTGAAGGACGCGGCGGAAATGGCACATAATGAGGATCTGGGCCTCTGAAGCAAAGAGGAAGCGCTGACATTGTCGTGACTCAGCGGTGACTTTGCTTTGTTTGACTTCTTATGCACTTAAACGGTTGATCGGAAACCAAATTCGTCAAGTTCGTTTGAAAGTTTGCTCCCCCCCCCCTCTCTCCTTAGCTGCTCCTCTTTGGTCAGTCAGTTTGGAGCTTCATATTGGAACCCATCAACTTAAGCTGCTTATGAGTTCTGAGGCTCGTGCATTGTCATCACGTTCAATCAATCAAAACCAGTATCTACACTGAGTGCTGCTGCGGACAGTCTGTAATCTGATTAGTGTGGATTAGGCCCACTGTATGGAACTCTGAGAAAAAAAAAAGACATAATCTCTAACTTTGATTAATGGGGACAATACAAGGGATATACACAGAGGATTACTGTATATTTCCATTCAGCAGGCCGGTTTTAGCAGTTAAGTTAGAGATGTTTTGTCAGGATTCAGTCATCCAACCACTTAAAACCAGGTATAATTGCCAAAACTAACTGCAACTGTGTGCATGCAAGCTCTATTAAATCCCAAAGACCCAAATGATTAGAATCAGAATCAGTACTGGCTTTATTGACCCAGTATGTGTGCATATACAAGGAATCTGACTCCAGTTTAAACACTGCACTCAGTGTACTTGCACTGGAAAAACAGGACTTACAGATCAATGAGGACAAAAAAAACACAAAAGACTAAACAGTAATTAAAAAGAATTAATTTAACCTCACACTGGTTGGAAATAATAAAAAAAATCATAACCTCTGTCAGATTGTATTCATCATTGTATTGATTTTTTCGAACGTTTGGCCCATGACTCATTTTAAATTCATTTGAATAAACAAACTCTTTCTGAATATGGTGATTTGACTTGAGGTTTCAGCTGTGGCACAAAGTGGAAAAGATTTAATTCAGCCATTTTTCTGTAATATGTCATAATCAGCATTTTTGAACTAATTTCTATGGAGGCTTGAGGTTGTTAGAAAACACACATTAACCGCTGAACAAATGAGTTCAGCTACTCTTTACTTTGTGTATTTCCTCAACCTGCATAAAACTCTCTCGTGACAAAGGTATTTATGCTTTTAAAAACTTGGCAAATGGTCTTTGGAGCAAAAGCAGTGAGTCATCTCACTAATGGATTGCTGTTGACACTTAGCATAGAGCTCGGTATGTGTTAGCCTCCACAGCGCCGCAACCCGATCTGGCGAGAGCGGCGGCGAGGGAAGAGCGCGACATTATTTATTGATGCTGGTAGCTGTGTCATCGCGCAGACACTCCCAAAACTGAAGTGTCCGCTTCCCCCGTGAGGACGTGACGCAGGAAAGCAGCTTAGCTCTGCTTTCGGGAAAATTCAGCCCGCTCTCACGGCTCTCACGGAGATACTCCCGGGCCGATATTTCGCAGCCACGTTGGCGAGCCACGTACAGCCTGGTTAATCTCAAATAATAGCCACAATGCAAACATGAAGAAACGTGTTGATCCTTCCACTGGCTGCTGATTTCCGTGAAGCCAAACTGGCTGTAGATTATTCCTGATTAGAAGGGTGAAGCTAATGAGGTTAGACAGAGTTGCCACATGCAGCTGCCGATTATGATCTGTGCGTGTGAATATGTGTGTGTTCCTGCACGTCAGTTAGCTCGTAAAACGCCGACAGAGTGAGATGTGGCTGCAGACAATTGCAGCTCTTGTGTTTTTTGGTATGAGGGCGTGTTTGCTTTGTACACCAGCAGTGCCTGGTTTTACTACTATGCCTTTCTCAGCTGACAGCCTTCACTCTGTTTCTTGGCTGCGTTAGGGCTGGGGGGGGGGCGGGGTTTGGGCTCAAGGTGACGGCTGGGTGGGACAGGTCTGGTCGCTCAGGTAGAGTGAGTGCAAGCCCGCTGAATGGTTCACTGATACTGTGTGTGTGGGTGTTTGCACACGTCTCCAGGATATAAAGCTCAGGTATGTCCTCCTTCCCCACGTGTCCCATGACTGCTGGTAATTACTCATGCAGATGACAGGGAGGACAAAGCTTTTGACCTCCTTCAAACCCCGCAGCCACTCTGTGTACTGTCAATAAGAGCTGGAGCTGGTGGTCTATATTTTGCCAGTAATGATCTGTGACATTTTCCGATAAACAACTGCTCAGGTTCACGTTAATTTATTTCTAACCTGAAAGTCCTGAAGGACTTCGGAGGGAAGAGGAAAGAGCCTGCAGAGATCTGACTAATCAATAATCAATCACAGGACAAAATGAAGTGGAAAAACAGGGAGGAAAAAATAGTCACAGAGTGCTGGTGGTAAGTTTTCTTACTGAATTTTAATGTCCTCTCTCCCTTCTTCCCCTGTCTTTGCAGTGAGTATTCAGCGTTTGAGGTGAGCCAGCGATGCCACCCCCGGCCACAAGTCCCCCCGCCGTGCCCCCACCAGACGGCGGTTGGGGGTGGGCTGTGGTGTTCGGATCGTTCATCTCCATCGGCTTCTCGTACGCTTTCCCCAAGGCCATCACGGTCTTCTTCAAAGAGATCCAGGTCATCTTCGGCGCCTCCTACAGCGAGATCGCATGGATCTCCTCCATCATGCTTGCGGTCATGTATGCTGCAGGTGAGTCGTCGGTGGATTTGACCTTTGACCTCAGTTTAAGGTCGCACTCAAATTTGAATTATCTGTACGTCTCGTGTAAGAGTGCACATATATCAAATATGGATGGAGGCAGAATATTTCGTCAGATAGGAATGGAATCTAATTCCACAAATAGCATAATACTAATAATATCAGTGCAGCTGAATCTCTGCACACCAATCGAATGTCGATTTAGAATTGGAACGTTAATGTTATGAATGAAGCTTCGATCTACTCGCTGCAGCTCGAGAAAGTGTGACAGAAAAGATGGTGGCGCATTGGATTCATCCTGCAGTGATGTGTTGAAGCGTTTGGTCCCTAGCACGTTTGCTGGATACACTCCGTGTTTTGTTTTTTTTTTCCTACCTCAAGATGCCGCAGAAAATAACAGGACAGAGAGGGAAGTCGGTCGTGTCGTTAGATCAGGACCTGGATCTGACACCACAGCGTCACAGGGTGCAGGCTCAGCGTCACATGCTGAGCCTCAGGACAACCAGAAAATCCACCAGGCTCTGCCAAGCTGAAGCGACGAATGGGAATTAATTACCAGTCGCAAGTTTATAATCTACATGTTGATTTTTGGAAATAATTAAGTAGGAGCCTGTGGAACCATTTATTATAAAGACATGCATAAATTCAAAAGGCATTTTAAATGATTTGTTATTGCTGCATACCTGCATAAATCATGTCAAGGAGCTCAAATCGCTCATATTTTATCATATGAAATGGGCTTCCCACACAATGCAACAGCTGGGTTTGCGTTGCTCCCTGAATAAAGAACCTTTGAAGGGTCAGAATGTGTTCTCAGCAGGTCACTTTCTGCACCGTATTGCCCTGATCACCTGCTGTATTTCCCGCTTTGGCTCCAGCCCTGCAGCCCTCTGCTTGGCAGTGCCACGGCTGCCATCTGTCCCCGCTGTAATCCTCCTGTCACTCGAGCCTCTGCTGTTGTCACCATCTGCACCGGTCAACAGCAGGCCTGGAAAGCTCATTTCCTGTGTCGTGCGGTGCTGCGTCCACCAAAAGAAGCGAGATAATTTAGAAAATGCTTCACCCTCTCATAGCTCGATACAGAGATGTCGCTCAGAGTAAGATAAAGTAAAATATTGCGGCAATGTGTTAAAGAATTTTAATTCAGATTTGGAGTGTGGACACAAAATCAAAAATAAGGCATTACAGCGGCAAATGCCAGCAAAGGAGCTCATTATCAAAGCCACAAATCTCTCCAGTCAATATTAGCTTGTTGAAGATATTTGGATATCAGCACATGCGTCAGCTGCTAAGAAATATCAGTAAATAAATGGCAGAGATACAGCATGTTTCAGGTCATTGAAGACAGCGTTCAGTGGTCTCCTTCGTCTTTTTGAACGAGTGGTTACGAGTGACGTACACGCACCTCACACTGGATCTCATCATCTTCATGCTGCCTCAGCGAGACGTTTTTGGTCATGCAACTTCATTCAGACCGGTCCCTGTTTATTTCCCATGCAGCGTTTCCTTCTTTGGCCCTCCATACCTCTCCTGACACTTGTTGCTCTGTTTTCATCTGCTGCTTTCTGACAGCAAGACTTGTCATTTCTCACTGTGACGTTCTGCAGCTTCATACAGAGATTTGGTGCATCGATTGTGCTTATAATGAGATCTCACAAGCTCGCTCCGTAAATATCTCGTTAACAGTTCTTTAACGGCTACATTAAAGGGGCCAATTATAAAAAAATGTTCATGTGTTTATATATAAAAAAAGCACATTGACAGAATTCCTATACCAACATCAAACAGGCTGCGTCAGCCCTCTGAAAATTAACTGGCTTTATTTTCTATATGTGGAACATGTTTATTGACCGGCATTTGCTCTTTACGACGAAATCATAGCGAGCCTCCCGAGAGCAATAAAAGTCTTCATAAATTAACTTGTTTATCTCGTTAGCATTTATTTGTCAACATGCTTTCTTGGCACAATGACATACGACACTTGTAATGAAGCAATTAAGTCAAAGTGTTTGTTATTGTCATATTTAATTAGATGTTTTATTGTCTGTTTGTTTTATCGTGCTGAATATATTCAGGGAAATTATTTCCCTGAATATTATTTTGATTTTTTTTTTTAATTGGAACAAAATGCTCTGCTGGCTATCGTCTGACCTCACAGAGAGAGCAACGCCCGCCATGAAGTGTGTGTGTCAGCGGGCCTCGCGGTTGGCAGTTGTTAGCTTGACAGTGACTGCGTGTCATTATCATGTGGTGATGTCGTCAATATGTGCAGTTACTAAGCGATCGGCTCTTGTTACTCATTCATTCATATTGATTGCACTCATCAGCTATTAATTAAACATCTGCTCTCTTGTTCTGCTTCTCACGCTGAAGAAGCAATCATTGTTTGCATGTTTAACACCTTTCTCATTTCCCACTGCTGTGTGTGTGTGTATGTACACGCACGTGTGTGTGTTGGTGTTTAAGCAGCTCGGTCATCACTGTGAAGCTGCCTGATAATGAGCAACGGCACCAGACACCCAGAAATATGAATTCAGTCACTCCGAATTGAGCTCGAGAAATTGAGAAATTAGCTTCGATTTATCGCTCCTGTCCAGTGCCAAACCCAAACTGTCAAGCTTTTATGATGAAGAGGTTGGATCAATGAAGGAGTATCTAATCCTTCAATTTAAAAAAATGTCACGAGAATCATCCAAAACAGAGATGCAAGGTTTTGACACAGCAAACAGATTTTAAACAGAGTTTTATATAAAAGTAAAGTGCATTTCCATAAGCAGGAACAGACATGCTCCAGGCCTGTAGGGGGAGCACTAAGTGGAACTGCTGGTACGTCAGTAGTTTGACTTTGAGTTTTCTTTGTTGATATTTTCTTTAATAAATGATCAGTTTATGGAAAAATGTGGTTGATGAACCAATAATGAATATAATCATGACACTCCTGTACCGTTAGCTCAGTTTCTGGAACAGAGCCATCCCAGCTGCTCAGTTATGCTGCGGCATTAGCGTGTGTGTGTCGCACCTGCCTCACAGCTCTATAGAAAGCCGTGCAGTGAGTTGCATCCATGCAAGTCCTCATCAACTGTCAGCGTGAGCTGGAAATGTGGAAATGTTCCACAGGGCTGAGGAACTGTTCTCCCGACTGACCATGATCTATGAGATAATCAGCTAACTGACCCTCCCTGCAGACTCTGAACTGTTGCTTTAGCTCTATGCTGCGATACCTTTATAACGTGTTGCTGCAAAGACACCACTCAGCCTGCAGTACAGTGTCGCCTGCAGGCACGGGCATGTTCCCACCAATAAGAAACGTTGGCCCTGTCTGAAGATCTGCACTGTCAGCTGCTTGACCGACCTGCAGATCGACTCATGCACGCTTTATTGCGATTATAATTGACACTTACTGTTGTGAAAGAGGGGAAAGCAAGTGTCCTACTTTCTGAGAGAGGTATGAGCTCATAAGTGGAAGCAGATTTGGTCCAAAGGTTTAAACTCTACGTGGGAAATTTCTGAAAAGAAAAATGACATCACTAATTTAGTTTCACTATCATGTGTAAAAAAAAAAAAGAAAAGCAATAGAGAGCTTGAGCACACAACCCTCGGCACAGCGAGCGTCGCTCTGACGATGTGTTTAAGGTGCAGGCTGTGTGTCCGCGTCGGATCAGCGGCGCTAATCCAGACGCGGGGAGAGAGACTTGACCTTGGGCGAGGCGGCGTGGAGACAGTGCACACCCATGTCACAGTCGCTGTCAGTCATGAAGACAGGTAGATGGGAAACTGCCAGATGAACAGGAGAGCAAACGTGTTTTTCCAGAGTTTTAATTTCCACCCTGATGAAAAGCCAGGCCACTGTTCTCGACTTAATAAAGCCTTCTCACTGAATTTCTCTCTTTGATCTGCCTAAAAATCCATGAACATTTTTTTTTCAGTATTTTCCACTTCAAGAGCACCTTGAGGTTCCCTGGATTTCCTGCATATGAAACTCATGCAGCACTCAGGCCCTGCAGTCTTTTAGTGTGCGTGTTACAGTAGAGTGGATAATCCACAGCATGCTGTGAACTGTTTGCACAGGGACTGTTTCTGAAGTAAAAAGTCATTCAAATGAGAAATGTTGTCAGTGGCTCCTGTGAATTGTCCAGAGAAAAACCTCATTTATTCAGGCTCTTTCAGCTCAGTCTCAAAACGGCGATGTTGTGATTCGCCCTCGTTGCTCTCATTAGTGGTGTTTTTGGCTGCAGGACGCGGCGGCATTCGGTGAAACCGCTCTGAAAACTCAATGCACACGACCTGCCCACCACCAAAACTAGCAAATATCGACTAGCTTGTGCAAAAAGTGGAGCACTTAGCGGCGAGACAGACTTTTTCCCCAGAGCAAAAATTGAGCTCAAAGGAGAGTGACTATTGGATTCCAGCATGACTCCAAATGAATGCAAACGTTGCTCTGGGGATGTGTAAATAAGCAGGCCGCCATATCAGCTGTGTCAGGTGTTGTTTGCAGCTTGTTTTCACCGCCTTCAGGTAGCCAGAAAGTTTAGATATCATTTTTCCACTCACCTCAGAGAAAGAAATCTCAAAGACCAAACTATGTATTTAGATAACAGAGATATGAAACATTATTCTTTTTCTTTATTGTTGGGATACAGTGAAGTTTTGATGTTAATGGCACTGGAGCAACGCCATCTTGAGACATTATAAATGCGAACAACTCGTGACCGTTGGGAATCTTTTAATGCAGCATTAGCAAGATAGAGAGTGTTTACCACTTTATGCTGGGATGTTCTGCTGAGAGCTGTTTTAGGAACACCCTATCTGCTGTCATTCAATTGCACACACTCACACTTGGAAACTGCCCAGTACAGCCACAGTCTCATCTGTTGGCCTCTGATCAGCTCCACTGGAAAGGGCCCTGCCCAAGCGGCCCTCAGCGGTGGTATCATTTCCAACCCGTATTTATCTCGTCAGTCTTTGATGGCAACCTTCCTGCCACTTACTCGCTTCTCTAACCTTCAGGCCACCATGTTAGCATCGTCCAGTCGGATGCTGCTTGCTGTTCAGCTAAACTACACATCGAAAAACTGGGTTTTGGTGGGTTTAGGCTGCATTGTCTCCCTATAAATATCTGTGTAATGGGGCGGCCAGCAGACGCACAGTGACTTCCAGAAACCATGTTTGTGCCCTCTTGCAGCAGAACAGCTTTTAAAAGATGTTTGTTTCCGTTTCTGTCAACTTTATCCAATTTGAAGTGTGATGGATCGCCAGCATCCTCGTCTCGCGAGCTGCACCAGCGTCTTCGCTGCAGCTCGCATTAAAGGGCCGTGGAAAAAACTGTTAGACACGTTTCTATATGTGTCGTTCCCTTTTGGGATCTAGGTGGTTATATTTAGTTTGGGGTTTTGTCCACTGTGTAATGAAGTCCACTCTGTGTCTGGCCAGGAGACGATAAGCCTTTTTCAAGGGAGGCAGTGTGCAGGCTCAGGGGCTCCCTCATCTCGGCCAATTCGGGTCCCGCCGAGCCCCCGAGAATACTGATCACTGCTGTGGATGCAAATGAGGGGAACTTTCCTCAAGGTCGGAAAAAGATTCATGCAGAGCAAATTAAGTCAGATGACTCCGTGCCCGTTGTGGCTTTTTAAATTGCACTGGGCCTGGCAGAAATATTATACATCTTCTGGCTGGTAATGAGAGCATTATTTCAAAAAATACATCTTTCATTACTTTTCTCTCTCCCTATTCGATCCACACCTCCTGTACTTAAAATTCAGCAAAGGGAGAGGGGAAGGTGTCGATTAGAAGATGCACAGATTCCTAAAAAAAAAATGTACCAAGTCAGATGAAAACACATCAATTGGAAAAATAGAAGCAATATTGCATAAAGTAACACAACAGTATTATAATATAAAACTTATTTTTATTTAAAAAATCAAAAAAATATTGAGCGTTCTTTCTCAATACAGTAATATGTTGGATTTTTAAGTTACAGTTACGATGTGTCTTATTAGAAGACTGAAGACCGCTTACAGTGAGAAGTCAGAATACAGATGCTGAGTCATTAAAGTGGCGGAAACTTGCCTTATCAATAAGAATGATCTTTCTGTCCATTATGTATTTATTGGCTGGCGTCTGTCGTCATCATCCTCGCCGGTTATGTTAAAGTTTTAAAGCTGCAGTAACAGATCAGTTTATGTTAACAATGGATCAAATGACAATGTGAAAGATGTCACACAGAGAACATTCTGCTGACTCTGCAGTTCCTGTTAGCTTACCTGAGCGTTGTAGCATCTTGCAGCTCATTGTTTTCATTTATTGCTGTTTTTGGTTCAGTTCAGCTCTCACGACTTTGTTTCTAGCAGCAAAAACCTGATGAACCCTGCAGATGTGACTAAACAGCACAGTGACTGCTTGCAAGCATGCTCACCGCATAAACTTTACAAAGCGATAGTATGTCACAAACAAACAGCCAGAGCTGCTGAGATTCAGAAATGAAATGATCAAATAGGTTGTAAACAAACACTCACTTCACCAGATTATCAAAGCTGTGTTTCTGTTTTCTTTTGTTGAACACATGCCTGATGTCCATTACAATTCATAGCATACAGTTCAACAATTACAGTTCACATCATGATTGTGTGTGTGCACACATAACTATTGTACTGTAAATATAGTTTCAATGTCGAACAAGGAAGTTGCTGTGCAGGGCCGAATGGACATTTACTATGGACAGTTTGGGTAATGATATTGTGGCTGACCTTTGTTTTATTGGAATAAAGTTGTTCAGATCAAATGGTTAAACTGGGGATTTGGTTTCAACCTAATTGACCTAATTTAAGACTTTTTCTGGCAGCTCTCAGTGACAAAGAGATTGGCTGAAACATCCCCGGCACATGTAACAAGTAGGCTGTGTCAACCGAGATTACACACAGCTTTGCAGCTGCCTAAATGCCTAAATATAAACACTACATGCTCAGGAAATGATAGAAATAAGAAAGTGCTTTGTCCTCAGCTTTTTCTGGCTTGTGAATAAATATTACAAGATGCACCTGAACTTTTTTTTTAGACGTTGTATGTTAAAAACGTTATATAGAACAGAAGCTGACTTTTATATGCAAGGCTTTTCTCGTTGTACACACAGTCAGTTACTACTCTGAAACTGATTTGACAAGACGTGATGGGAGTGCCGTGTTTAAAAATTGAAGCAGCCCAGTTGCTGCTATTAATAGAAGACGGTCTCCCGCTGGCGTGCAGCACTAACCAGATTAAATCATTAGGCATTCACTTTCAGTGATCCTGACAAATGTAAACATCCGACATGTGTGGGTTGATTTAATGTTTTATCTTTGCGCCAGGTCCCATCAGCAGCATACTGGTCAACACATACGGCTGCAGGCCCATCGTCATGATGGGGGGCTGCCTCTGCTCCACCGGCATGATCTTGTCTTCCTTCTGCACCAGCGTGGTGCAGCTTTACCTCTGCATAGGAGTTATCGGCGGTAAGTCCATCTAAATCCACTCAAGTCCATTTTGAGTTAATTTGATTAGCCTCTACCTCTAAGTATCAGGTTAAAAATAAAACTGTTTGCAGGGAGAACATTTGCTTTGTTTGTTCATTCTATTTTGGTTCTTGCTTTAATTGTATTATTCTGGTTTTTGATATAATTTTATATGCTGGCCTGCAACTTGCTTGTAGTAGGGGCTGACAAATGGCAGGCTACCGAAACCCAATTAATTTTGTTTCTGCATGACGGCTGACATTTTCCTTCACTGGACTCCAACAAATCTTTTAGGAATATTTCTCATATTTTGACTGTGAATACAGTATAACTATCAATCCATAGTCCATTTAAATCCCCATCAAATGACACAAATCTGCCATCTGATAATCTATACCCTCATGCAGAGAGAAAACCGATAACTGTGTCTGGTCCTGGCTCTTTAAGAGGCCATACTACACAAGCTCTATTTTTTTTACACTTCAGGAACTAATTTAATTCAATAATAATATAAACAATATTGCTTAATGTAAATTTTATGGCATTTCATTTAAAATGAGGAATGAGAAATACGCTCAGATTTACTCAAATGTATTGATGTAACAACACTTAACATTGCAGCATTACATAGGTTTTCTGTTTTAACAAGACTGTCTATGGCCATGGTCATTTTTCATCGTAGTTTCCCGTGTTGAACGTGGGAACGTAATTAGTTTCATCGGTACTTATCATAAAACAAAGTATTTGACAGTCCCAAGAGCCCCAGCACTAGCTTGACGTAAAACAGAAAAACAACTTGCCACTTAAAAGCATCACCCTTGTTGGTAGTTTGTCCGTAGTAGTAGCTCATAGGTACTCAGTTTCTTCAAACAAAGTATCATATTTAAATTGGTTTCTAATGTAGTTGAGTAAGAAGTAAAGTAGATCTTTTTCCTTTCGCACTATTCTTTAGCACCAGTACATTAGCAGTTGTAGCATGACTATTACAAATCTAATATATCTCTGTTCTCCTCATAGGACTTGGACTGGCCTTCAACCTGCAGCCAGCTCTGACTATGATAGGCAAATACTTCTATAAGAAGCGTCCCATTGCTAATGGGCTGGCGATGGCAGGCAGTCCGGTGTTCCTCAGCACCCTGGCTCCTCTCAACCAGTACCTCTTCAATAGGTACGGCTGGAGAGGCAGCTTCCTCATCCTGGGTGGCCTGCTGCTGAACTGCTGTGTTGCTGGATCCCTCATGAGGCCTCTGGGACCACCACCTGGCAAGATCAAGAAGGACGAAGAGTTAGCCATCGCCACCACAACAAAAGAGAAGCGCACTGCCTGGCAAATGGTCAACAAGTACCTGGACCTGACACTTTTCAAACATCGGGGCTTTCTCATTTACCTATCAGGAAATGTCATCATGTTCTTGGGATTCTTTGCGCCCATTGTCTTCCTTGCGGCCTACGCTAAGGACATGGGGGTGGATGAGTACTCGGCTGCCTTCCTGCTCTCAATTCTGGCTTTTGTCGACATGTTTGCCAGGCCGTCAATGGGGCTATTGGCCAACTCGCGCTGGGTCCGGCCAAGGATCCAGTACTTCTTCAGCCTTGCTGTGCTGTACAATGGGGTGTGTCACATCCTCTGCCCACTGGTGGAAAGCTACACCGGTCTGGTGGTATATGCAGTTTTCTTTGGCTTTGCCTTTGGCATGGTCAGCTCAGTGCTGTTTGAAACACTGATGGACCTTGTTGGGGCTCAGAGGTTCTCCAGTGCTGTGGGACTGACCACCATTGTGGAGTGTTGCCCAGTCCTCATTGGTCCACCTCTAGCAGGTAAGATTTGTCTGTCTGAGAGCATATTTCATTCACTTGCATATGTTTTTCTGTTGCCTGCACAGTGTTTGTAGCACTTCTGGCTATTGGAGTCAGTCAATTAAAGCAATTTTTGAAAAAAGTTGTTTTTTTTTTTTTTTTGCAATTTGGCATCCCCGACAGTTACAATTTGCAAGTAACTTACACACGACTGTCATAAAAAATAACAGCTCTACACATGCTTTTGTCATGATTACAGAGTCTGCTAGCTACATGGCTAACAGCTAAACCACAGCTACAGCTAAGTTAGTTGTTACTTTAGCATCATGTAAAACTTTGGGTTCCATCAGTAAACTGCTGCATGTCGTTCATCAACTAGAGGAACTCTAGCAACTAGAGGACATCAGAGGGAAAACCAGAAAACATTGTCTGTATGAAACATGAACCAGTTTCACCAATACAGTTAGCGGTGTCTGATCATAAAGCGCTATGCATTTACCCGTTACATTGTGCAAGAACAGGCACTTTTCTCTCGATTACAAGTCAGTGCTCCATCAATATGATTTTGAAGCTGCTATTTTAAGGCAAAATAGTTATATGATGTTGCTTGACATACCAAGCCATGATAGCTTCTCTTGTTTTGGGCTGTCACCATTGTTAAGGCTGCATATCAAAGTTCATCGAAGTTCAATGTTTTTGCAAAAAAAATTAAAAGATTTGTGACCAGGCCTTTACTGAAATGGGTAGAATTCATCATAGCTGACATTTATTTTTCTGTAAATTGTATCTCAGTTGTATTTGGTAATTTTGTCACCGTGCAGATACCCAAATATCTAAAAAAAATTTGCTGTCTTGCAGGGAAACTGGTTGACATCACAAAAAACTACAAGTACATGTATTTTTGCTGTGGTGCTGTCGTGATTTTGGCAAGTATTTGGCTCTTCATTGGAAACTTCATTAACTACAGACTTTTGGAGCGTGAGCGCAAGTGTGCAGAGATGTACAAAAGGACTGAGACAGAAGATCCAGACCAAGTTCAGGAACAGAAGGAAGCTGATGGGGAAGCCCAGGCGACGGAGGAGTTGGTTGACAAATGTAAAAAAGATGAGGAACCTATGCAGCGGGAAACCAACATCTAAATCCTTCTGCCCTGCCAACAACTCACCCCACCTCTGTGGCATCCTCACAACACCCTCCACTACGATCAAACTGAGCTCCAAGCCAAGAGGTGCCTCTCAGTGTTCCACCAGGCTCTATTATGGGTCCTCTGCATTTCTCTAAAACTGACTGCCAAAGCAACAGCTATATAGTAGGAAGCTGTGAGGTGTTATGTCTTCAACAGAAAAATTAACCAGAGAGAAAAATGTGACATACTATATGCATGTGAACAGGCTAAAAGTCAGAAAATAGGATGGGAAATGGAAAATAGTGTCCTACTAACATTTTCTTTTTAAACACTTTCACCGAGGTATCACCTAATTATAGGATTTACTGTAAATACAAGACTGCAACTGAGGGAAAAGTAGATTCACAACACAGTGGCAGTTTTAATCAGGATGTGGGATTATTGTGGGAGGTATATAGCAGTATCCGAAATTGTGTCAACTGAGAGCAAACACATCCACTGATGTTTGCGGATAATTAGAAAATTAGTCAAATTCACTGTCAGACAATCAGCTTAGATCATTAGCAGTTTGTTTGTGGTTGAGTTTAGTTATCTTCATTTCAGCAACTTAAGATATTCCAAGCTGCAGCAACAAGCGTCATTCCGTTCTTCCTACTGTGTCTTCCGATATGATGTGAATGCAGCGTCAGCGTGTTGTCACTGTTGCAACAGCACCAGCAAACTGAGTTTGTGTTGAAAACTTAATCACACTGAAGTCTTGGTAAACGAGGCAAGATTCAGTTAACAAGCGGAAGCTGTGAAAGGATTTCTTGGTGGTAAGACCTTTCTGTAAGTGAAAGGTCACTGGTATGATGCTAACAACAGCCAGTGTCCATCCTTGGTGAAGTTTCTACTCTGTCCGAGGAACCAAGTAAAAACTGTGTGTTGACACCACAAGTAACTTGGTGTATGAGTTGCATGTTCGACAGATTTTGGGCACTACATTCAGATCAGACGCGCTACAATCAGAGACGCTAATTTGTTAGCATAGAAAAGTAACCAGTAAGTTACCATTGGCCATAGTGATGAATCCATTCATTCTCCAGGCATCGACTGATTAAAATGCCTCCTCTTGCTGTCTTTGACATCACAGCTGGGGCAGTTTGAAAGGCGGGAATCAACCGCTCCTATTTTATGCTAATATTCATGAAATCATGTCAAAAGGGAAATGCGGCAGCTGTTAAGCCTAAAAGCCTCAAGTTTGGCTGATTTTTACTGGTTAGTCAGCTCTGTGGGACACAAAAACTCCCGATGACTTGTTGATTGTGTTGCTTGCGGTGTAAAACCAACATTGGCAATCCCAGTGCACTGGAAATAGTTGATCCATCTGGTGACATGTGTCAAGCAAGAACGCTAAATCCTAATTGCACTGTGTTTAATATGGCAATTGGGTGCCCTAAAATTCTTACTTCCATAAATACAGAGCAGATGTGTTCACAGCTGGTGACGCTGGTGCTCGTGTATTATGCTGTAGCACTGTAATGGTGTGTAATAAAAGTTGCACAAATGTCCCACTTTAATACTTCTGATCAAGTCGTAAAAGGCTTCTATTATAAGTCTTCTATTGTTCCATATTGCACTCATATACAGTATGCTGCACTACAAAGAAAAATGGCCAACATCTGTATAAATCTGCTGCAATTCAATGAATTTAATTATGGTTGAATGTAATTTCCTCTGTGGGCCTTAATACGGTATTAATGACCAAAAACCATCTGCATAATAGTGGTTTTTCTACACATAGAGCCCATGAGCAATATAATCTCTCATATTTGAACGCAGGTCGTACGAGGAAATGTGTGTCTCGTTGTCAGTGTGACAGTCCATTCTACGATACATTGCCTTAAATGTAATGTAATGAATGCAGGGGAGGACAGTGAATACTTAATAGTATTATATGAAGCTGATAAACCTTTGTGTTGAGTGTGACCCACTTTTTTTGCTGTAATTTACTGTAAAACTCTCAAGAAACCACTTTAATCCGCTCCATTCCTCTCCTAACATATCTGTATTGAAGTGTTAAAGCTATGAGATTAAGTCACGTCGTTCTGTATAGTATCTCAAACTAACTCACTAACAGCATCAACGCGAGTATGTTCAAAACATCTCAAGGAACGCTGCTGGTACTAATTATTAAATGCTAACCAAGTCTAGCAGTCGTATCGCCACCATGCATACTGCCCGAACGTATCCTGTAACAGTCTAAATGTTGTACATGTCAGTGTTGTTCGATCTTCTCGTCCATTCCATGTTTTTGTGAACGTCGTCCTGCTGTGCTGTTGATCGGTTTTCACCTCGAGCTTTGGTCTCGAGCGTCGACCAAATGTCGTCCCGTCTCAGATGTCCTAACAAAGCCAAACACATTTTAATAACATGTGTCATTTTTCAAAGCAGCCACGAACAAAGAACAGTGTTATTGTCCTGTTTTTTCCCCTCCTGTGCTTTGAACAGCTGAATGTGTATTCAGAGTCATGAAAATGGATGTCCAGCTGTGCAGCGGTGGCTCTCGACCGTGTCCCGTCTTCACCAAACACTGCTTTACTGTGAGCTGCTCTCTTCTTATGGGGGAGCCGGGGGAATGTGTTTGTCAGGGTGTCACCGGAACATTGTTGTGCGTAGCTGCTCCGCCATTTGTTGTAAATGAGATCGCTTTAAAAGATTTGCACACTTCTGTTCTCTTTAACAAAAGCACTTCGCTTCTCTGAGCTTGCTTTTGGACCATTTTGAGACGAGCTATTCCAGCGTTGACTCTCATCTGTTAGCCATTCAGATTCAGTCTCCCATAATGCACTTAGTTCACCAGCATCTCATGCCGATGTTAGACAGGCTTTTTATATCGCCGTGTCAGCACCTTCTCTACAGCTTTGATTAAGGAATAACATGAACACCTTCTGAATGTTAACTTATCCTGCTTGCACTTAATTAATGAAGAGAGGGACTACTTTCCCTCACTGACATCAGATGTCTCTATGCTCACTGTACATGATGACTCTCAATGAGAGAGTCTGACTGCTGTACAATCACTTTCTACCAAATAACACTGCCCCCTACTGGTTTCAAGCCACCTAGACCAGGAGGTAAAGACAGCCAAGCTTCTCCTTCAACAGGAGAGCACACTCACTGTTTTCAGTGGCAAGGTTTCAGTTTCATGGGAATGTCGCCACTTTTTCTTGTTTTTTGGTGGAGGTTTTGTCAGAATGAATATGCTTTTTTTGTATTTATATGTTCGAGTATCTAAATAGAAGAAAACGCAACCTTGTAACGGTTTGATGGACCCAAAGGGAATACCACTGAATTTCCTTTTTTTCCCCCCGTCCATGTAGAGTTTCAGATTTATGCTGCATGTTCTTTATAAAGAGTAAAAAGAGCGGGTTGTTCCTCTCGTAGATGGAGCACAAATAACAGCAGCAGTGCAGGAAGCGCTGCAGAGCATGATAAGAAAGAATCAAAAATATGATCTATCTGTATCTATTTTCTTAGTTTCTCTAACTGTCGTGTGAAATATTTGATAGTTGTATCCATTGAGGCCCCCCAAAAAATATTCACATTTAAAGATGTGAGGAAGAGAAATAACGAGCTTCATGTGTGATGTCTGTGATAAGGGCACACAAGTCGATATTGTTTCATTTAACATGGTTCTCTGCAAAAAGGGATGTGAGTCACAACATAAAGCAAACAACACAGGCTTGAAATGTTCTGGTGTTCTCCTTACTGTACTGCAAAACCATTGTTGTTCAAATTTAAGCAATACTTTTCTATGTATTTTGGTGACTAACGTTTATTCTAAGGAAATAAGTTATAATTATTTAACCCAAATAGAGATAATTTTAATTTAATAATTGCACCGATAGCCTTATCAATGATATTTTGTTTAGCATCTCATGTATTTTGTGTTTCTTTCTTTTCATGTGTTCTTTATCCTTAGAGACATTAGAGAGATTATTAGAGATTTATTTTGATGTTTGCTTAAGACCAAATTTAGCAGAGAGGCTCAATGAATATTAAATCACCTGACTTGTGTTATTTCTGTAAGCGCACATAACTGTTGTTCACTTTAGTCAATGAGCTCGCTGAAAACTGTTTTATTAACTACTGTATAGCTTTTTTTCTCTGATGTGTGGAATCAACATGCAGAATGTGAAGGCTTTAAAGTTTATGAGAGACTGAAAGCGATGTCCCGTAGATTCCTTTCAGATTGCAGGCAGTTGTCAAGTACATCCAGTTTAAGTCATGAAGCAGAATTTGGTGAGTAAATAATTGCAAGACAGTCAAGAAACCTTTTTTGTAGCCGCAGAGTGAAACTCAGTGGAAGTGTGGCACCCAGCCACGAGCCAAATGAATATTAATTATGTGTTCTGAGATTTTGTTTTGACTCTGAATTATGTGCTCAGGACCTGAATGTACTTTCATGAAGTTGTTTTTATTTCTCGCAGATTTTTTTGGAAGATTAAATTTTCACATTCAAAACTCCATTTAGAAAAGCTTGATTTTTAAATGAGTAAATCGCTGCCCACTGAGCCAATGGGTTTCTGCCTCTATTCAGTGTTTTATAACTTCACAGAATTCCAATCAGCAGAACTAAATCTTGCTACTTCTTGACCAAACTTCCATTTTTGGTTGTTTTTTTGTTTTGTTTTTTTTTTGGTTTCATGTTGATTGGGTTGGAAGATCAGCATGTGCTGATGTTGACTGGATACAAGGTGGTTTGCTACTGGAAGGCTGAAGGACTCTGGCTGTTACGCTAACTGTGCCTTATTGTGCTATACGGATGATTATAAATGGCTTTTTGTGAACACAGTAAAAATGTTATTGTGCTGCTCTAATCTTTAGGACATTTCAGTTCAATTCCTGTCTTTGTTCCCACCATTTGTATGTTTACAAATCATTGCAATCTGTCCTTTTTGTTAAAAAAATGTAGCTGTTCGTCCAAAATTCCTTCTTTTCTGCATCTGACACCATATCAACAAATGAACAAGGAAGCTGGAACACCAGATGTAGTCTAAATGCTTTGAAATGATTTTGTCTTTGTCAGTATTGGCTGCATATTGTGTTTTAGGGGATCTGCAGCGAAGGTAATATTTCTGTGTCGAACACATTTGAGGACAGCTGTGTTGACATGTTGGGACCTCAGCGCTGTAGTTTGTCTCAGCGGTGAACTCAGTCCTTCATGTCCTTCCAGTAGCAGACGCACCGTGTGCGTTCTCATCAGGGTAACTCCACTGTATGGCATCAAACCGCTTCTCAGTCTTTTCACTACCTCTGCAGCCGTGGAGTCAGAGTGAGGAAAAGCACCACACGGGTATAGAAAACTGATTTATGTTTTGTAATTCTAATAGAGTGTTATCACCTCTCACAGCCGCAAAATAAAGTATGTATCCGAACAAGCTGCGTGTCTCTGTTTGTGATTTCATGCTTTGACTGAAATGTGAGCCCAGCTGACATTTTGTGCTGCAGTCCAGCACAAACAGTGTAACGTGTCTGTACTGTTTCATCCAGGCTGGATGTCAGAGGGGAGAAGCTGCTGTTACTCAAAGGCGGCCGCACATCAGTAAGATGAAATGAGTAAAATGCCCAAAGAGAAACAAATGAGCTCTGATTGTTGCGACTTTCTGAGGTCAAGGAGAAGCAATTGATCACATGTCTGATCAATAAATGATTTTTGGTTAAAGGACAACATCGACCCCATGGATCAGTTGTTCCTATTTCGTTCCATGAGCTTCCATATCCTTCTGCTGCTGCACTGAAGAGCACCGATAACTTAATTGTATTATTTTATTATAATAAGTCAACATCGGATATGCTTACTCAGGCAAATAAAGGCAAAAACATGAAAATATCTTTTCATTTTATATGTTTTTCACCTGCTTGTCTGTAATCAGAGCGTTTCCGCTGCAAACAGCCGCTGCTGACGGTGACTGGAAATGACACTGACGAGAAGAGTGAATTAAAAAAGCGAAGTTGTAAGCAGTGAGACCAAAACAGTGAGTTGAAATGAGCCCCGCAGAGCAGAGTTACCGTGGCGTGGTGATAATTATCCGTGAGTTTGTCACGCCGATGCTGTTTATACAAAAACAATGATTCATGCGCCTTTAATTGGAGGTTAATTGGCTTCAATCAAGACTCTTTGAAAGCCACAATAAGTAGGATTTACATTTTTATTATGATTATTTTTCCATGTTTCTGTCCATCTTGTCTTCCTATGACCACCAGGTGGCGTTAAAGTTGGACATTTTCAATTTGGCTTTGATGAAAATTGAGTTTAAAGTTCAGGTTTTTGAATGCCAAAGAGGGAATTCAAGGCCACACAGGAAACAGGTCAGAGAGCTTAGATCAAAACATATACAGCTCAATTCAAGCAAATAATTGTACTTTAATACAGAGCAGACGACAAAACACTAAGGATTAATGTGGGTGCAGTGTGTGCCTGGGTTAATTTCATCACCACGGAGACTGGAGCTGTAGAGGCTGACCCACCCACCATGTTTCAAGTCTGACAGATTTTTCAGATATCCTGCTGCCAGAGAGACAACAAACAAACTGCCAGGTGAAAGCAGAACTTCCAGGGTTCAGGTAATCCTTCAGCAAGTCAGAACAATGAATAATATCTGTGTGTGTGTGTGTGTGTGTGTGTGTGTGTGTGTTTCCATTAACAGTCAGCACACGAGATCTCCCGGATGGGACCGGCAGCCCCTCCTGCTCTCCTCCCGCATCAAACCCGCTAATAATCATGCACGAGCCTGTCATTAATTCTGCCCGGTAACCAATCCCAACCCACATTTTAAAGATGCAAAACCCACCGCTCTGAGCGCCCCCCCCCTCCTCCCCTCTGTGTCATTAGTATGCGATGCCTCGGCGAGGCTGCGCGTGCCGATGATGGCTGGAGACCCTCAGGCAGAGTTTCAGGCTACATTTTAATGGGGCGGTAAGGGTCAACAGGAGAGGAGAGAACAATAAGCCTCTCCAGTTTCCTGTGATAGGCATTTCAGCAGGACCGGGCACCCCAGGGGGGGACCTGTTGGGGCTTGAATGAAGAAGAAGTTGACCTTCAAAACAGAGCCAAACTCTATTCCCTGCAAAGCTGCAGAGTTTCAGGTCGGCTGCCTTTGATTCCTGCCGGTTGGCAATTAGCTGTCACACCGGCATGCAGGCCAGCCACACTTCACTAACAGTGTTGTGATAATAGGTTAAATACTGAAGGGATGCAGGCGTCCCGGTGGAGATGTTACCGTCCGTTTCATGTGGCATTGAGCTGGTAATTGCATTACATCTACCTGCTTCCCATCGCTCTTCTTCCTCTGATTTTTGTTTCCTCTCTCCTTTGCTTTTACAAAGGCTGCGCAAACATGAAAACACAAATATTATATTTATATTCAGCAAGCTTGAGATATTAACCTGCTGTACTTAACTGCAAATGTGGATGTGGATGGGAGCAGCTAAACTTTTAATGTCTTTCATGATGCCACAGGCAAACACTTCCAGGCTGCAGACATGCTTTCCGAGCTGTTTGTGAAAACGTGGGGTTTTTTGTATTAGCGTGGAGCGTGGCTTTGCTGCAGGCAGAGCACTGAGGTTTTTTATCTGTTATCAGCTAGTTGGAATCAGCTGTTCGTGCCTCACAATCACTGGCGCAGTCGCAGCTGTGTGGCCATCAGCCACAGGTGTAGAGAGCACAGCCTCCACCTCAACCGCCTCCTCATGTGATGCATTTTCTGGTGTTGATGATTTAACTAGTGATCGTGGCAGATCGTCTCACAGCAGCTTTCAAACTCTGGATCTGGGACTAGTGCATTCACTTCCCTTTCATTTGGCTGAAAAATGAAGCTTTGTTTTAGAGGTCTCACTCATATTTATTCATCATATCAGTGCCTGTATTTCATGATGCATTTTTCACCTGCTACACATTGAAATATATGCAAATTAGTTGTTTTTTTTAGTCCTAAACCTCTCAACTTGCTTCCTTGCTGAGAGTTGGAAGAGAAGATTGGTCCCACTCTCGTAAAGCCGCAGCCAGCAGCAGCTGGAAACTGCGAGCCTCTCTTTACTTTGAATTACCCTCGACAAGAAGGGCAAATAAATTTCCCGCAAAATGTTGAGCCACCGGGTTAAGCTGCGAATCAATCCTTACATGTCCTCTAAGGCAAAACACTTGCATTGTGTAACAAACTGGAGCCAATGATGGATTTCAGAAATGAGGCTTTTCTGCCTGTTCCTGCCTTTTTCTTTGTGTCAGCAGCTCAGATAATTTCAGAGGTAGATGATTCTGGCCGCCTGGTTTCCAACATGTACAAAGCCAATATTGTCAGCCTCTAGTATGACATGCACTGAAGCTATAACAGAGGAAATTTGGAAAAATGTGCTGCAAGCATCAGTGGAACACCCCGCTGTCCCTCTGCATACAGAGACTGTGCAAATGAAACCAATAAACGGCGGCCCCAAGGCGTTCTGACCCAAAGTGGACCTCAAACCTTCATGCCCAAAAGCTACAAGCTGCTCTGGTGTCTCAACAAGACACACATTAACCTTTCCGCCGTTATTTTTCTGTGGAGATCCCCCACTTTGAAGTGCTTCCATTTAACCTTCATTTAACTTTTGTGTCGTGCGCTCCCAGGCGCCCCACTTTGACAGCAGAAGCCTTTAGAAGTCGGAAAAGGCCTGCGGCTATAGATGGCATATCAGCACATCTGTCTGCTCCAGCGCCAGGTTGTGCAGTGAAGAGCTGGCGAGTGTCCTGCCTCTCGCTGGCTGGATCTCGCTGTAGCTCAGTGCCAGGGAGGCGTTTTCCTGATCTCGAAGGCACAATGAGTCTGATTTTGTCCAGCTTTATCAGACGAATGTATTTAAACCTGCACTGACTGATTTTTTCGACCACTTGGGGGGAAATGAGCTGGAAACAAAATACGTGTTGCACGTCCTGCAGACACAGCGCGACAGCTGCATCACAGTTTTTCAGCGGCTAAATGTTCCACTGTTGGTTGCGGACTGTGCCTGTCTGCTGTTTGGTGCAGGGCGGGTAGCGTAGAGCGGGTTTATCAGCGCTTTTTATGATGATGCAGCTGAAAATATGCAAAAAAACTAAAACAGTAAAGACATTAAAACCAAAACAACTAGCTGAAAATCTGAATCTCATCATGCGCTGGTCTTTATTCCCTGTTTTATTCCCTGTTTTTGCCCAAGTTAGAACATTTTATGAGCGATGTGATGTCACGTCCCTCAATGCGCCAATCAGGGTTGAGTGATATTTGAATGAAAACACACACGCACACACACACACACACACACACACAACCAAGATGAATGAGCTCAGCTGAATGTCAGACTCTTAATAAATGAGCCCTACAGATATTCTTGGCTTTAACTCTGATTGTTGCTTATTTAGACACAACTAAACAGTTCAGACTACTCAGCGATGCTCATCTCAAGCTAAAAACAAGTGACTTCTACCTCTACGTCAGCTGCGGGCCACCGGCCGATTTGTCGCCTCACAATTTCAAAATTGCGTTTAAAATTTCCATTTGCTCTGGCTCTCCAAAAAATTTTAACAAGATAACTCCTGCTTCACGGCTTTGAGAGCATTCGGCCTTCTTTTGCTTCACCAAGTCATTCCAAATTTCCTTTGGTGCATTTTTTTCCCCCACACTCTTGTTGCAGCATCTCTCATGTCTGCTCTTTCTATGGTATTTATATTCGCTCCCTTCTACAAATGTATCCAAACACTCTCAATTTTATTCATAAATGTGAAGTCAAACTGGCTTCATATGAGCTGAAACATGCAGCAGTCTGACCGTACAGGTCCTGATCTACCCTATGGGCTCTCTCACGTATGCTCATGTATACACACACCTGTATTTGTCTGTTAATGTAGCACTTTCCCGCTGATTTATAATTTCGTGTGTTGTGGCTGTTAAATGATTCAGTTTATCAGCCTGAGTCACCACAGGTGACAAACCCTGTCTTTGCATAATCTGATTGGAGGATTTCAGATGACACTGACTCCAGATTTTCCGTCTAATTGCGGTTTTTATAGCTCTGTAATAGACTTATTAACCAAACAAGCCTTCAAACGGAACGCTTTGATTTGGGTTACGCAAGCGTGACTGCGGCGTGCAGCATCACCCGGCGCTGGAGGGAATAATGACTCCAGAAGGAAAATCGTTTTTTTGAGCATCTGAGGTTGTGACAGGGTTTCTCGGGCTTCAGCAGAGATGAAGTCGGACAGTGAAGATCTGCTGTGCTGCTTTGATCTGGCCCGTCTCCCCACTTAACTTCTGATGACACTGCACTTAGAGAGGGCAGCGGCACCGTGAAGCTCTCCCTCTGACTTTCACCTTAGGCGCTCTTAATATTGAGCCCACATGGAAGAAATGTGGCCGCCTCAGAGGCGCGTGAGAGGGAAAATGTTTCACCCATCGGATTCTGAGCCGACTCGCTCTGCAAAAGCGGCTGCAGCTCAATATCTGTGAGACATGCCCCATTGTGTAGATTCAGTCTACATCTTCAGCTTCTTGTATGCCACATTTGCAGGCACAAAGCTTCGGCCTGCACATAGAGGGCACTCTTAGCTCGGTTTTCTCTGCAGCCCCACCATGCAATACCACTGGGAAGTTATTTATAGAGGCTGGCTTCAAAGGAGGAGAGAGAGCAAGTTTTATTGAGGTGATTTTGCTTTTGTATGAGGCAGAAAGGACAGCTTGGTGTCTTTTGTATGCAGCTTGACAGACTGCCTTCACATTCCCTAATCTCTATCGTTTAGGAAAAGAATATTATCGCAAATTAAGGTCTGAAATGTCTCTGCCGCAGCGACAGCAGTGGCTCTTCAAAGCGACAGTCCACCCCGGAGGAGGACTCTCATTTGATTTTGGCCAGTTCAGTTCAGATGAAGAGACTCCAAAGTGTGCTGTCATCACACGCAGACTTTCTCTGGCTTTATTGACAGTGAGTGGGAGGCCAAATTTGCAGACTCCCGTCAGTGCTGAGGGTGAATTTTCTGGTTTATGGGCAGGTTTTGTGCTGCACAGCTGTCAGCCTGACTGTAAAATAAGCCTTGGTGGTAAAAGCTCAAAAAACAAGCGAGCTCTTCTGAAAAATCGGCGTCGCTGCCCGGAGCAGGTTTTCCAATTAAGCTGATCGACTTTATCAATTCAGGAAAGAGTCAGCCATCTGTAGTTCCTGATGAAATACTGCATTTAAAAATAATCTCTATGTTCATTTTTTGACATCAGCAGAAACAAACAAGGCCGTCAGCAAGACTGACATCTTCTACCAGTGAAACACCAAAATTTATGTCTCCCCACACTTCCCTGGCAGGGTGTCCTTGTCTTGTCCTCAGCACGTGCTGTTATTTGTGCCTCACAAGGAAAGCACAGACTTTAATAACTAACATGAGAAATGAAGGTTACAAATGAGTTTGATATCTGGCGATTAAATAGAAACGAGCAAAGATGCTTTCATTTCTTTGTTGTCAGACGAAATGCTTTTCATGCTTTTCTCTGGGAACAGGACGAGAGCTTCAGTTTCATTCGTTTTAGCCAGTGGTGGGAAGTAACCACATGTACTCACTGTAGGAAAGTGCAGTTTTGAGGCACCTGTACTCGACTTCAGCACGTTATATTTCTACTCCACTGCATTTTAGATATACTAAAACATGTCGTATAATGTTCATTTTCTTTACTGCACTATGTTTATTTAGCCGCTATGTTAACTTTGTGAATTGTGCATACAAAACATTGTACTGTATTAAACTTTGGTTGTACAGGAGCATTGATGAAGCAGCTTTAAGTAAATGATCTGAACGCTTCTTACCACTGATCTTGTATCTTGATAAAAGAGACAGTAAATAGCAGCTTCTTTTTGACAGCAGGAAGAACAAAACAGTTAATTGGAGCTTATTCTGCCGATTTAAATTTACTGTTATTTGCAATAATGGCGTGGCAATAGAGGAAATGGAAAAAGGAAGAAAAAAAAGGACAGGGAGACAAGACAACTCTCTGACAATGCAATAAAACAATCATAATATTGAAGGAGACAGGAAAGTAGGACAGGCAGAAGCTGGTGGGACACACACCAAGAACTGTGGAGAGCAAACAGCATAACAAATAAGACCAGAGACAACAAGGACTCCACAAACACACCATTAAGCACAAAGCTCCAGCAGCTCGCCGACATCAGAGCATCGGAAAACGGAGGATTTTCTGTAGATTTGGCAGCGGAAATTCATTCATCACTGCATCACACAGGCATTGTTCACTTTATTTAACCTTTATTTAGCCTTGTCAGAAGATCCCAATGAAATGACAGTCAGGGAAAAGGCTAATTGTATTGGAAAGCAAGGAAAGTAAAGAAAAAAAAAACAAACAACAACATGTATTCTTGGAATCCCCGTGGTCTAGTTTGTGTTACTCCAGTATTTCCAGCTCTTGTTTTGAAAGAAAAGTTCCATCCATGAAATTAATTTTAGACCGTCGTGCGAAACACACACAAACAACTGGGAGATAAATCACAGCTGAGATGGGCGTTAAAAAAAAAAAAAAAACCTCCCCCCATCTCACACACGCCAAGGAGAGGGGGGTCAACAAACAAACAAAAACAATAGACGGCACAGACTTTTGCCTTGGTTTCACATGCCCGTGTCATTAATCAACTGTCCTTCAACTCGGCGGTGCGGAGATTATGTGCCCGGCTGCCAAAGTGGGCCAAAAGTAGGGCAGCAGTTTGGTGTTTAATTACAATCAAACTGCTGACATCCAAACTAATACGCTGCAAGTCACAGCAGTTTCTCTGACGTGCATCGTACTCATCTCTATCTTTGTCTCACCGGCAGCAACACCCAGCAGAAGCTCGACACAGACTGCATCCTGCTCATGTGAATTAATTCAGTTATTCAAGGTGTTAATTTGGAGTGGATGTACAGATACGAGGGTCTGAGCTGAATTCTGAGCCGTCCATCATATGATTGCAGCCGTCCGCCCTGCAGGAGTGTCACGACAGGAGGTTTGAGCAAGCAGGAAGAGTTCAGTTCAGGCTCAGGTGCCAGCACGTCTCCAGCCCTTTCAGCATCCCTCCTCTCCACCTCTCAGCTTGCTAAAAACCCATCCGGCTTCACTTAACGTCAGCTCGCATCACCATAGAGCAATTCCTGACCTTACACTCTTTACACGAATCCAGGCTGGGTTTTGCCACGCGGCTTCTCGAGATGCGAAGATGCTTCTTGAGCGTAATGCGGCGCGGGAAGTTTTAATCACAGAGTCGTTTTTTCTGACGAGCACGCCGCCTCCTGACCTATCACACCGCAGGGCGGCTATACTTAGGCATGTCCTGCCTGCGGGGCAAGGTTAGCCAGAATTCATGCAGCAGCAGGTTGCATCTTTCATGCCATGACGTGAGGTAAAAAGGTCACCTGTCTGGGCGCCGTGTCGGACCGTGGGCGAACAAACAACCTCACTCTGAAGTGAAGCTGCACCAGATACAGACAGACCTCTGAGCTTGTGATTCATCACACGACTGACATTCTTTTCTTTTTTTCTTAAGTTGCGCGAGGTATCTACACACGCTAACGATGCTTTGGCCGATTGTCCAATATGTGCACAGTTTGTGAGGACCCTGGGCTGGGCGAGGTGTCTGGCTGGCAGTCCAGAGAAAGCTATAGCTCAGATGAAGCTTTGGGCAAAGTGGTTTAGCTTCGCCTCTGGGAAAAATGACATGAAGGACAAATGTTGGCACTCACGTAGCGAGGAGGGCAGCACCATCAATCCCGCCTCAAAGAGAATTGGATTTGAAATTTCAGCGTATCTCTTTGCTCATCATCTACCCCTAATTGGCAGAAGTAGGAGTCGTTTCCCGGTAACGAGCGCCTCTCTGCTCATTATATAAAGAACAATAGGGCATAAAAATGAATCACTTTCAGCGCGTTCCCCAAATTACCTCACAGATAGAGCACTTCCTCTGCTGCTGCACGGAATCTTCCAGCTTCTGCTGGGCTACATCGCGCTGCTCCACCAGGTCAGGGGGCACCACTGACTTCTCCTCCTCGAGTTCACTCCCTGGGAAGACGAGCAACTCTCCCCTTGAAGGGATCCGACGCTCCTCGTCTATTAGCTTGCCTGACGGTAACGCGGCCTCCTTGCAGACTGCCTCACCCTCTGCTCAGCTCGGCGGAGTTGGGAAAACTTTGATCGCGACCTCAGGCGCAAAGGCTCACAGAGCATCGAAATATAGTTTGCCGCTAAAGCTGTGCTACGTGAATCAGAACATGTGAGCAGCGTTAGGACGAACTGTAATTTCACCACTTTGGCAGTAATTAGAAACAAGTAATTAAAATTTCAAATTAATTAAAGCAAAGACACGTTCTGAAACTTAAATGGATCATTACCTTCGTCATGAGAGCAGACACTTAGACTAGAGTATGAAGGCGTTCAGCAGAGGGGAGATGAACTCTGCATCACAGTGGTGAGATCCAGCTAACACTAATGGTTCAAACTATAAAACCAGCACAGAAATGAAAACCTCAGTGTTCTGAACAGACACGTTCCAAACACTCACAAAAGCTAACACCAGCGCAGCACTCGGCATGCATGATGGGAAACGGCTCATCATTTGGATGACGCAGATACGAGCAGGAGAAAAGACAAACATGTAGGAGAGTGAACGTGACACAGAGCGACTGATTCTGAACAGGAGGAGGACAACGATCAGAGGAACCATCTGTCTTTCATCATCCATTCAGCCAATCAGATTACCAACCATGTATCGTAGAGGGAGGCCCTCAGTGCCGTTCTTTGCTCTGCGCTCTTTGCAGAGAGCGTTCGAGAGCGCTCATTGGTCCAAACTGCTGCGGTTTGCACGACTCGCCTGCAGAATGGAGACCAAAAAGATCAGGAATCAGAGGTTAATCAGCACGTGGCTCTCACTCGTATAGTGCAGCATTAGCAGGCATTAAAAATGGCGAAAGCAGCTGCAGTGTTTATGGTAGTGATGAGCTTCAGATTCTTTGCGCTGGCACGATAAGCTGCTGAGTTTTGGTGAAATGCTGCATGTCACTGTGACGTTAGATGCAGCTCAACAGATTGAAGTCTATCCAGGAAGCTACAATGTGCTGCTATTGTGACTGGTGTGTTTACACTCCGCTGCTGACCGCCTAGCTGCAGTGACAGTGTGGTAAATGCAGTGTGACCAAAGACCATGGCGGGGAGCCTTGTTAGCGCCGTAGCCCGCGGACATGAGGCAAACTCAAAGGACGGGCTGCACAGAAGGTGAAGGCGGCGAAGGAGGATGTTTAATATATGCTGTTTGAAAGCCGTCTCTCTCCTCTCGTCGAACGCGTCTCCTTTTGTTGCGGCAGAGCTCGATGTGTCCACGGGCCAGAACAGCATAACACTACAAACAGGTTCCCCGAAGCAAGCCGAAGCAGAGGTCTCACTGTTTCTAAGAAAATCCTTCCGTCCTGAAAGGCTTTCGGCTCGGCGTGCAGCGTGGAAACGCACTGCCCTCGCTCTTCAGCGGCCAATTTTCCATCTCACTGAGAAGCGTTCACTCTGCGCAGCACATTTCCTTCTTCTGAGCTCCGTCTTCCCCGAGTTGCGTCCTCGTCCACAAACAGCAACTATCCCCTCATTATGTCTCATGAATAATTTAGGGGCGAGCGCTTTGTTTCCGACACACAACTGTTGTTGTGCAGATGTGCAATAAATCATCTTTCGGAGCTGATTCATGCTAATGTTATGCTGCTGTTGTTCAGGCAAGATTTTGTGTCTGGCCAAAACTTGTGTAAGTCTGATCTGATGGATTACTTTATCCCACAAACAGCTCACATTTAATACACTCTTCTCATGTTTTTTCATGTGAGTGAAGGCTACACTGCAGGATTACTTTTAAAGAAGAGGGACATGTAATTGTATGCTGCCTCAATTACATGCCCCAACAGCTCTCGGTGCATTTTGACTTGCATTTCGAGGCAAGATGTATAATAAGACGGCCGGCAGCTCTGTGAGGCTACGCAGCATGCTGATGTTTAGCAGGTAAACTTTACCATGTTCAACATCTTAGCTTGTTAGCATTTTCTTGATTAGAACTGAACACAAAGTGCACACTGAGGCTGATGGGAATTACGTTAATTTTGCAAGTACTGGACAAAGGGATGATGCTGCATGAGAAGCTAAGGGATCACCATTCATCCTGAGGGAAGCGTGTGTGTCTGCACCAGATTTCATGCAAATTCATCCAACAGTTGCCAACACATTTCATATCTCCATGTTAACCTCATGGTGGAGGTACAGGAACAGTGAACTCATGGGGACTGATTTTCCATCTTAGAGGCTGAGATATTTCGGTCTAAAAGGCTGCAAACGGGGTAAGAAACCCGAGTGGTCAGATGAACACACAAGTTGTAAACTTGTAGCAGTTTAGCCAGATTAGCAGCAACTTAATTTGTAGGTGAAACTGAACCTGAGCACACCTGTGACGTCACCGACATCGCACAGAAGGTGTTCGTCATCCGTCACACGCTCGTCAGACGGAGCAGATTTCCATGCTGATCAATCCAGCTGTCCGCACAGGCCTTGTAACAGCTTTCATCTCACTCATGCCATAAACACAATCCAAAGCCTATTTTTTTATGCTTCATGCACGTTTGAGTCAGCTGTGTGACTCTCTGACGGAGCTGCAGTATCAACAGGGAGATGCGATCCATGTTTCGACTCGCATTATGCCAACAGACGAGTCCATTCTTTATGAAAGCTAAAACGTGACCTGTGCGGTCGTGAATGTCCACTCAGAGAAGCTGGATTCAGGTCCACACATGTCCCTTTTGGCCTGGCACCTGACAGGATTTCTGGAGATTCAGGTCTGAACCGTTTCTCCTCGCTGCCATTTGGACTGATCTGAAATTGTGTCGCCAATTGTGGTTCCTGAGAAAGTGGGATTCGAATCATCACTTCCTCTGGAGAGATTTCCTCTGTTTCCTCAGTGATTAATCTCGACAACTAGGATTTCACAATTAGTCGAGACGTGGCTGCACCTCTTCGTAATTTACAGTAGAATTAGCACAATGCTCGTTGCTGCAGGCTGTCTGCCGCTCATGAAATAATATTGTACAGTAAAAGCACCGGATGTCACGCCAAGACCATTATAACTGAAAATGTCAGATAGTGTGGGTTTGGAAAAAAACAACCACAAACAGGTGCAGACATCATTTAATAACATAACCCCCAGCAGAACTTCATCTCGCATTTTGCTCTGTCTGCTCAAGTCGACATTTTTCATGCAGGATTAGCTCGCCACCGTTTCCATCCGCTGATCGCTAAATCAGACATCAATGAATGCATTTCAACGGGCGCCGAAACACAGAGAGAACCTCTCTTAATTAAGAGATTCAATTTAAACCATGAAAATTGATTTTACTGAGTGGCCTGTGAAGCAATCAGATAAACAAGGTGACATATTCGTGTAATCATTGTAATTAGTTTTGTTCCGAGCGCTCGTAATAAAATTTGACCTCATCACAGAAAATGTTTCAACCCTGCACTCGAGTTGTTTTGCGGCTGCTCTTGGGCTACAAACGGAATCACGCGCCAAGTGGCAGCTCTGCTTCTTCTTCTTTATTTATAAAGCAAAGTTGCATTTGTGCTGCTGGCAGAGTTTGTGTTGTGACAAAGTGTGAAACAGGTGAGGTATGAAGAGGAACGTGGAGCGGTGCTGCAGGCCGCTGCGGTGCCCTTGACGAACTTCAGGCAACAGATTTCCTCACAACTGGAACAGGGCACTGAGGGCAGCTCTATGACAGGCTGATGTAAGGGACAGCTGGCAATAACACACGAAATGCATACATGTATGCGCCTGGTGGGTGCTGTTGACCTGACCAGCAGTCAGGTCCACATTTTATGAGTGTGAGGAAGACTGTTATTTCTAATTTCAGAAGTTATGCACTCTCCCTTTAATGTGAGTCACCATAAGTGACAAAAACAAGTTTTGGATGTGTTCAAGTCTTCAAACGCTTTTGAAATCAATGAAATCAAGTCTGGTTTCTTGTCCATTGGTTTTTAAACAGTTAATATAAAAATGGCATACCTTCATTTAATGTCCAAAATGTACACTGCAAAAAGTATATTAGTAAAACATGTGTGGTCTGGCTTGTTTTGAGCGTGGATTGGATAATAGGCAGCTACAGGTGTGGCGTAGATGTGATGACGGCGTGGCTGTTCGTTCGAAAACAGCGACGACAGCTCCCAAAGAGGTCAGCGTGGATGCTGATACAGCCACAGTTACATCTCTTCTGGCGACACCGAGGGCTTTCCTCGATGGATGTTTCCGCCCCGGCTGTCCTGCTCCAACATCAGCAGCGCCTGCCTTTTCCAAACAGCTTCCGTGGACGACTTCCCAGATGGTTCTGTGCTACCAACCATCTGGTGTGTCAGGTTCATTCAGGATGACGTTCAGCAAAACACACGGGACACGTCTGTTACAGATGATCCGTCGTGCTTTGACACTATGACGTGTTTCGAGGCAGAAAACATCTTGCACGAGGGTGTGTTCATCTTTTTGACTTGTTATTTTCCATTGATAACAAACAGTGTTTCAGATGTTTGCATCCCATTCAGTTACGCAGTTAACAAAACTACAGTCTCAGAATAATCATTAAACCTTCAGCGATGGTGTAAACGATATTAAGCAGAATAGCACGCAGTGCACACCTACAGCATGGATTACTCCATCGTGATTGGTGAAATGTGTCTCCAGAGGTGATCATTTCACAACATGCATTGCTAATTAACAACACTACGAGGCTACAGCCATGCTGGTGGATGTGCAAAGCTGGACATCGGCACAGAGGAGCTTACAGAGTGCTTCCATGCTCACAGTGACAGTGCTGATGTTCAGCAGGTACAATGTTTACCAGCATCGTTTAGAATGTTAGCATGCTAACGTTTGCTAATTAGCACATGCCTCCTAACTTGAAGGTCAAACCCCAGCTGTGTACTGAAGTCTTGTCTGTGTGGAATATCATCTACAAATGAAAATCAGTATTGTGGGCAATTTAATCCCATAGTATTGAGTATGAATTGGCTTGTTATTGATTAACTACACTTAACAAGACTTCCTTGCAATGAGCCTTCTGATCTTATTCTAAGGAAGCTGGACACACTGACTTATTGACAAAATGATTAATTTGCTTGTGTCAAGGAAAAGGACGCTCATCTCTAAACGGGTCACTCAAATTTATCCTTCATTTTTACAGTTTAGGACATTTCCAACTGTTTCGTGGCTGAAGACAAAAAGAAAAAAAGAAGATTTCTCAAGTGATGTTTGATTGAAATCTGGCAATGATCTGCATGATGGACGCTGGCAAGGTCACAGGCTTCCGCTGGTAACTAAATCTGGTAGCTTCTTCAGTGTGGAAAGACAAACGCTCAGCTCGTCCATTAACGGCACTGCGCTTTGTAAGCCGATCGAGTCGCAACTTAACACGTCAAGACGAATCGGCATCTCACTCATTCTCGGCCCGCTGAGGTCTCCGCAATGCACAGGTAGCCCTGACGCGGGAACCCGAGAAGCTCATGAAAAGAAATTGGGGCCCGGTTTGTGCTTGTGTGTTTTTTCCGCCCTGGACTCAGTTGTGTGGCTGGTTTGTCCCTGTGTCTTTTCATTCACACACAATCTGATGGGCGTTGTTCGGCAAAACTTTGGGGTCGGCCTCAGAAAATGTTTCTGAGGAAAAGGGTGCAGCTTTGGCGGAGCGAGCGGTTCATTTTGCTCTGGTGATTAAGTCAGCAAAACAACAGTTAGACGCCGGCAATGGGTTGATAAAAGGCCACATTCAGCTTCTTTCGGGAAAACACTGTGAAGCAGGGCTGGAGGACGCTGACTCACGCTTCGAGTCAAACCTGGACTTACTGTTGGGTTTCTACGTGACTGAACGGACCGACGCCAGCTTCTGTTCAGCATTAATCCCCCGCAAGTCAATTCAAAGCTGATTTGTGAAAAGTGGTTTGTAAAAATTCCTCTGAATAATGCCTGAGTTGCATTTCGACGAGACAGTTCTTCAGATGGGTCGACTAGTTCGTGTTAACTGCAGAAACTTGTGGTTAGAGGAATAGGGTTCATTGCCGGTGAATCTATGTGGTGAAGTAAATCAATAATCTATATATTTATGTATTTTTGTTTTCCTCGTTCACCTTCATTGTAATCTCAGCTGTATTCCATTAAGAGGCTTTTTGTCTGTGGAGGCCTGCTGGTTGATTAATAAATGTCAATCAGGTGTGCTGGCCTAATTAAGGCACAAATGAACAGCTTGTATGTTCTCCATGTTAACACTGACGAGCCTGTGATACCGAAACTGCACCACGTCCTGAATCCTTTTACGTGCCCCCCTGGTCCCTGGTCTCTGGCTGCTCTCCTTACATCCAACATTGCATCGCTAATTCAGATAAGTTTTTCCCCATCACTTAATGGGCTGGCAGCTGATCACAGGTAAGACATGTGCTTTTCATGCATCCTCTGAAACAACCTGGTGGATGACCTGAGGTTGCCCCAGTCTGTTTAGCTGTGATGGGTGGTCCATTAATCGAAGGGTTGGTGGTTCAGTGTGGGGACTAGTTAACCCACTCCTTGTCGCTCTGATGTTTTAAAGCATATGGTTGCTTGGTGGTGATTTTAGGATTCCCTCTGTGTCCCCTTGTGTAAATGTGAGGGGTACGTGGGCAGTGGTAAAGGGTGGAGGGACGGCCCAGCCATTACTTTGGCTCATAGGTTCGAGAAAGGTGCTGCAAGCTGTAGTTCATGATCCCATTTACAGCTGGCATTTGAATGCAAGGTGCAAATGCTCTAGCCTGGCTCACGCTGTCTTAGGCAGGTGTAAACGCACCCTGTGCAGGATGCTGACGCAGCATGACATCGATGCAGATGTTTGTATTTAGCCACCATAAAACACAAAGTTTCTAAAGTTTCCCCTAACCCAACAACCCACAAATTTTTTTTTTCAGGAAATCTGCGACTCATCTGCTTCCTCTTCAAATTCCTCACGCGTCGCTCCGGAGGCCAAATCCGTCACTCACTGCTGGCCTTGGAGGAGGCTCTCCAGTGTGACCGCTCACAACGCTGCGGACAGTTTGCCGTCTGACTCGCGTGTCCTTGGCGGTGGCTGGCGGCTCGCCTGACAAACGAATCTCTGGCCAGCATGTTTGGAAGAAGAAAAGATGTGATGGGTTCACAAGCTGCAATCAGGTATTTACCATTTCAAAATTGTAAATCTGCAGTGGACGTGCAGTCAGATGTCGGCCTTCCAGCAGCCTCACTTACAGCTATAAATGCACTTCATCCAGTGGTGGAATGTAACTAAGTAGATTCAACCAAGTACAAATCTGAGGTATTTTTACTTTCTCCTTCTACTCCACTGCCTTTCAAAGAGAATTATTGTGCTACATTTGTCTGACAGCTTTAGTTACTTGTTACTTTAAAAATGAATATTTTTGCATGAAGCACTATTAAATATGCTGTTTCTTTTTAAATTAAGCTGCAGGTAGATGTGAAACCATGAGTTGATTGATTGGTTGATTGACTGGCAATTATTTAGATTGCTTCTCATGGAAAGATCTCAACCTCTCATGGCTCCAACTTCACACATGTGAGGATTTGCTGCTTTTCCTCGTAATCATCCTAATATTTTACATATATCTGAATGATTTTGAGAGCTTTGGTTGTGCAAAACGAGCATTGTGGCGGTGTCACCTTGGGCTCTGTCATTTCTCACTATTTTCAGGAATTTTACAAACTATTTAACATCAGTAAAGAAAATAATGTGTAGATTAACCCATATTGAAAATAAACACGAGCTCCGACTACGACACTAGAACGCTGCTTTTACATAAATGCATGAGATATAATCACATAACAGCACAACATTGTTCTGATTAGACTTTCATACTTTCACTTAAGTAAGTGAAATTTTCAATGTAGCACTTTCATTTGTAATGCAATATTTTTACGGTTACCAGTAAGAGGAAGAGGAAGGGAAGGGGGGAAAAAAATGATGAGTCTCATCTTGCAAACAGTCGGCTTCTTCTCTTCAAAAAGCTGCATTCGTCACACAGAGCAGTTAAACAAATGCATTGAAATAAAAACGCCAGCGATTATTACTTTTAGATAAAAGCAGCACACGCTCTCCCTGTGATATTATTTGTAATATTAGAGCGGTGGAAGTTGTCCCCTGCAGTGTGGCTGAAGAATGAGGACAGCGTTGCCAAGTAATCTGCCATCCTCCCGCACTGTCTGCTGTCCACTTCACACGATAACCTTTCTCCCGGGTGTGCGGGGGGTTAGAGCTTCATTATCTCCGTGTCACATTAAAGATCATACACCAGGGCCTTTGCACAGCCCCCAGGGTGACCCGGGCTGTGTGGTTGCACCTGCCACAGACAAAAGAACAGGCAGGCACAGGTGCATAACAACACACACCCATAAACATCCTCACACACGCCAAGTTCACACCCACCTACATGTAAATAAACAGCATGAGAGGACTCGCTGATTGTGAATGCACACATTTACATAAAGATGCACACACACACACACACACAAACCGACATAAATTGCACACACGCTGATGTTGTTATCTGTCCTGTTTGTCCTCTGTCATTTTTCCTTTTCACATACTGTACTATCGCTCTTTCACACACACACACACGCACACACACACACACACACACACACACACACAAAAGCACTGCGCCACTCTCCCCGCCGCTGACAAGATACATGATGAACGCATCCACAGTGATTTATAATAACTCACTTCAGAGCGATGCCATTGCAGAGGAGGAAATTGAACAAACAGGCCATGTTATCTGTCACCAGATGACCCAGTTCAAGTTCAAGAAGCTGCCTGTCAAGTACAATTGACTGCACAACTGATATATTAGACCTTAATGGCAGCAGAAAAAAGAGGCTCTTAACGATTGCCTTTGCTGGGCATGTGAAGGTCCTGCGGAGGGGTGGATTGCAAAAAGGAAACAAATCATTTCCTGGAGCTGCGTCTTCCTTCCAAAAAAAATCCATCTGATACAGACGCTCGTGTGGCACTTAGAAGGGAGTGGTTTGATCGCGAGTTAGCTTTTAGCGGATTAAGGGACATCTCTTGATGAGAGGTGGGAAATGGCTTGTCACCGAGCTATTTAAACACCTGGCAGACTCAGAGCATTCATCTGGAGTCATGTTTCTTGTCACCTGACTAAGATGCTACTCTACAAATGTAAGCCCAGTACCGACTCCACTTTTAGCTCTGTTTTGGTCTCCACCAACTCCTGAGAGCTTAGCACACACACATAGAAAGAAAGACTTCCTGTGCCTGCCTGTTAAAAATGCATAAAACAGACATTATTTGGACTGTCTGTCATGAGCTTCAAATATTGTTGTATGCATTTGAATTCTAGCATTGAAAACCAAAACATTTTGTTCTTCAGTGAGTTCACAGCACCTGCTCCCTGCTCGCTCCTCGTCGTCACTGTCCTTACGATGGGTGCAAAGCAGAAAGTCAGATGATGTAGTTTAAGGAGAGTTTGCAGCAAGGTGGGGTGGGTGGATGGGTCGAGCAATCACAGGACTTTTCAGCCTGTCGGTGCCTAACCTCCGCAAACTGCAACAAACTGTTCACAACATTAACCACATGAGGACGAAGATCAACCTTCACAGAGGTCTGCCTTCGTCGTACAGGCTTGTCGCTGGTCATACCTGATGTTTTGGGAGTCATTGGTAATCGACCTATTCAGCTGTTTAGGTATAGTAATGCGTTGTTTTTGGTATGTACCAAAACTCAGGGTTAGTATTGCCCCTAGTAATTTAATATCCAGCCGTCCTGCTGAAAATGATCCTCTAGGTCTATTTAAGCAATTTTTGCACCATCATGTTGAGTTGAGTTTGTTACAGTTGGTGGTAGTTCGAGTCAAATGACTGTTCCTTTGTCTTTTAAACGTCTGTTTTTGACCTTCTAACCTACAAAGATCAGTTTATTTTTGCGTTTCTACAGGCCACAGTAGTGACTGAGGTTTTTTGTTTAGGTGAGGAAAATTCTATTTCAAATCCCACTGCTCTTCACAAAGTGAATGGCCAAACCAGAGCCTGACAACTCTAATATCCAAGTGCTTGTGAAGGCACCGCTGTGTTTTCCCAGAAAAAAAATCCTCAGTGTGTCTTAATGTATTCAATCCAGGAACAGGGATGATTTTGCTCCCAGTTATGCAACACACTTGTCACCAACAATTTCTCATGTACCGAGAATAAAGGGCCAGCTGATAAGATGACAGAAACAAAGCAAAACACAAAGTATTGCCGTTAACAAGAAGCCTGTGAACCATATGCTGCGGCATATGGTCCAGAGAGGGGATCGGGATCTGATTTGCCGTCAGACAGTTTAAAAGTTTGAAAAGCATCCCAGCACACGGCCGCTTTTGGGAAAACACATTAACCTTTTCGCAGAGTGAAAAGGAACTGAAAGCACAGCTGCGAGGGCGAAGTGGAAGCAGTGGAGGTGCATGCAGATTGGCAGCGTTGCGCCTCGCCCCGCGGCTGACGTGACTCCAGCAGGCCTTGTGCTTTGTTTTTTTTCTTTTGCGCCTTTCTTTTCTTCACATTGAACCTAATCATAGACAAGCATATCCACACTGGGGGCAATCCACTGTAGCCTACAACTGCAGAGGAGGTAAAATTGCAATCAATCGGCGTGGCAGGCCTTCCCCAGGGGTCAGTTTACAGTTTCATTAGAGGAGCAGCAGAAAAGCTTCACGGCGACTTGGTGGACTGTGACTCTTGCAGCACTAAATTATCTCCTGTTTAGCTGACAAAACATACTTTTCGCTCTTACGTACAGGGCTGAGCTTCAAACACAGCTTTCTGTCACTGCAGTCAATCACCGCCCTGCATGCATGCTGTGAATGTGCAGACCACTGGAGACCCCGCCAGAAAACTCAGGTTTAACCCTACAGTGACCACTTTCATAAGCATGACATACAATCTGAGCATCAGAGATTATTCTTGATCTTGGCAACAGCCGTTTGACAAAAAGAAATGTTAACTCAAGGTCCACTTACTGGCTTTTTAAGAAGCTTTCAAGCACATCTGATGGTCTTCATCACTAAATTGAAGATGGCTCAGTTGCAACTGAGCACACGAAAAGGCTCCTGTCAAAATTCACTCTCTTTTTAGCTTTGTTTTACTCTCCACCAACTCCTGAGGGAACTATCCGACCCGTTAGCTGCTAAATGCTACATCACGTTCTCAAGCTATAACTCTTTCTGTTCCCCCTGGCTGAATCAGAACAGGAAGGCTGCAGGCAGTAAAACCAAATGCTGGAAGATGCGGGAACGCTCCGAGGAAGTGAGGCCCTTCACATTACACACAGTCATTTGATCCATTGTTAATAGAAAAGTATTGATACAGCAGCTTTCACTCAAATGGCTGATAAAGTTGCAGGTTTCAGCTCGAAACCACGACTAATTGGAAATATAAGTTTCAGAGATGTCACTTGAAAACAAATGAGAGAAGCTTGCTCTGGTTTAAATGATAAAAGCAGACAAACATATTCTCTGCTCGGGATCAATATTTTAGGGTCCATCATGGCATCAGTGTTTTTAACACTGGATTTCACACTGGAGGAGTCTTTATTAAGAGTCTTTTTTTACTCCTTTGGTGGTGATGGGGTTTTTTTTAGATTTCAGCTTGTTAACACCTCACTTGTCAACCTGATATTTAAATGTGGAAATGTACTGCAAGGTGATTTGGAAATGTCAAGTTATTAAGATAAACCCCCGTAATTAATAATAACTGCACTAACATCGCTGAAGAACTCTCAAAGCTGTGACTCGGTGTTAATTGAGCCTTTTGGGGACGTGTGACACATGAGAGTCAGCGGGGCCACGTTTCTTCCATTTTCTGACACAACAAAAATAAAAATGCATTAACATTAAGCCTTTTTTTTTTAGATTCAAAACTTCCCAAAGCGGGATCAATAATAGGCTTAAAATGAGAAGAGCGTCTGTCGCACATTATTCTGTAAGCTGTTGTGAAAATAAATGCATGAGACTCATGCTGTGTCTGTCAGGATGCTGGAAACACATGCTATAGGCAAATGATATCATCCCACTTACATTGTTTTACAGTAACACTGATATTATTGCAGTCATTAGTCTAAATTATTGACTCATAACGCAGCATTTCTGTGCAGCCGTCACTGGGTTTAGGCTTTAATTTATATGTAAATGCATTTGTACCCTGTGTATTATTTTGTCAGCGCATCATTTGTTGAAATGAGATGTGGGATGTTTGGTTTGGAGGGATGTTGATTACAGCTCAGATGGCTGAACTCCAGAGAATAAGTCCAATTTCTTTAAGTTTGAACAAGATATTCCGTGGTAAAAAAAACTGATTTATACCAGCTGATCTTTGCTGATTTCCAGCCCTGACTCGGAACAGAACGGGTTTTTATTTATTCTCACAGTGTTAACCTGCGGACACGGTCCGGAAATGGGAAAAAGCCTTGAATTGCTGTGCAGAATGACAAATGTAAAAGCTTTCCTAAATGCGTTATATTACAATCGCTATGTAGAAAATCAGCAGGTAAAGGAATATTTCTTTGTATAAAATGGTAATAAATTATCTTCCAGCTGTAAGGCTGAGAAAGAGATATTATTTACAGTTTGAACACTCAATCATAGACCTAATTAAACAATTTTGTTTGGCATTACTCCTGATTTGCAACATAAAGAGTCCCAAGAGACTGTGATTATACTGAGCCGATCATTAGCAGTCTGAAATGTAACTTGTGACAGCCTTGTTGCTGTCAGCAATTAAGGATTTTTTTAGAGAAAGACAGTTCTCCAGAAGTCAGTGTGGAAGTGGACAGAATTTAAAAAAAAAAAAAGAGAGCGAAACAAAGCTGTTAAAGCTGCAACAGCTCGATATACGATAAAAACAGCTGAAGGTCGTGAGCAGCCGTGTCTTCGCTGGTTTTCAGATTCACAAAAACCACCCACAACAAAGCCGAAATTAGCCTTCGCTTCCTCTGAAAGTATCATTTTGAATCGAGCACAAGTACACAGAGGGGGCTGCAATGTTCTGCGTGACCTTTAATCAAACTTGAGTTATCATATTGAGAATGTGCCAACATTTTTTGTACTTTTTTGGTGTTAAATCAAATTAAAAGACTACTTTTGGTCTATTTGAGAAATCATTGAACTTTGACACATATTAACTGTGCAATGAAAAGCCCATGTATGTAAACTATTCTAGTGTGATCTTGTGCTTAAATTCAGACTTTTCTCAATCGCAAAGCTCCTTGAATGCATTTGGAGAGCACTTTCCGTAATGTGACAGAGCATTGGAAAGAAATCCTATAGATCTGTTTGTGAGGTGGCAGGAGAAATTGAAATACAGCAAGCAGGATTTTAAAAACCAAAGAAACGGGTATTCACAGTACAAGGGCTGGAACAATTCAATTATTTAGTAGTGGCAGTTGTGGTCTCTGCTCTTGTGTGAACAGGCAGTGCCAATTGTTTGTCCATGACTCAGAGCCTGATATGAATAGTCAAAGGCAGCCACAGAACGTGTTCATTATTCAGCATGTGTGTGTGAGAAAAGTGGAACTGAAACAAAATGAGAATATTCAGGTGGAGGGAAGGTCAGTTCACAAAAAGGCTCATGTCACCACTTTGAGTGACATCGAAGCCCTTCCAAACATTACCTGTTCACTTTAACATTAAACTCACAATGGAAATCCGAGGGAGTTTGGCTCCAGTAACAATTCTGTGACCAGTTTTGGCCAGTTCCAGTGCACGAGCCACTGCAGTCAACAGTCTCAATGATGCTCCCTTATTTTAACAATCTGGGGGTGAGTCTGTTTGATGGAGGGTTGATTTCAGCTTTCAGTAACCTGGCACATTAGCTTGGTGCAGGGACTGGAGGTGCAGGAGGTCAGTCTCTCCAAAAAGAAGAAATGCTGCTCCTGGCTGGCCTGCTAACGTTAGCTGCAGGTAAATCTACAGCCAAATCGCCTGGTTTTGTTCAGAGTTGGAGGACTGTGAGTCAAGTTAAGTCAAATTGATTTACAAAACACATTTTAAGTCAATCCAGGATGATGCCACAGCAAAGTCGACCTCTGACATTTTGCATATAAAATGACATCACTTCATCATTTTATCCTGTGAGACATTGGTGTGAAATTTCATCAGAATTAGCGCATGAATTCTTGAGTTGTGGCCAAAGCAGCAGCAGGTGCAAATATGTAATGAAGGCTGTCCACACAGAATAACTGAAGGGCTACACAGACAGGTTTTTTTCCCCAGAAACCTGGTGGGTGTGATTATTGATACGGACTGTCAGTGATTTACCATAAAGAAAAGCCCTCTAACAGCAGACTGCCGCTGCTGTTCCAAAGTAGCCCGCTGGCAGCGAACCAGCCCCGGCAGTCCACTGTAATCTGCACTGACTCTGCGGCTGCACCTCCAGTCCACTTTGATCTCAGGCACAGCAAACACTCAGGAGAGCACCTAATGCAAAAGTTGTGGATCTTGTTTGTCCATTAGAGTTCAGCTAATGTGCCCTTAAAGGCGAGTAAAGGCGTTTTCAGACAAACTGTGCACAATAGCTTGTATGTTGAGTGTTTGTGCAGATGGTGGCTTACAAGAACCTCAATTACAGAAAATAAAAGACGGAAATCAAATCAAGTATGAACAAACTGATGAGAAAAATACAAAGCAATAAGAGCTCACTCCATTAAATGAATTTAATCAGAAGCAATGAAAGAATGAAAGGCAAAAAAAGCTAAAGAGCAATCTTTAAATTGGGCTTTAACACAACAGTAATCACCATGGGATGCTGAAACGTTCTTTTATAGCATCATGATGAGGGGCCCGCCACACCTATTCAGTTACTGCCTGTTAAATGAATCATTCATTTATTAATGAAAAAGAACAGCTGTTTAACATAAAAAAACATATTACTGCAGGTTTTAGCCTGCTCCATTTAAGATATAATCAGGCAGGAATCTCTTGAACCACCAGAGTTTAGTGCACAATATTATTCACTCACAAACTTGCTGTGATTCCATGTGATTAGAAGCCGTGACGTTCTCATCTAGACAAGTAAACACCGAGGGAAGTCTTTTCTGCTGGCAGGCTTCTTTCCCTTCTTCCAACTTTGTTGCCCTGTTTGTTTGTTTTTTTTTACAAGGCTCAATATGCAGCGTTCAGATGTTAACCTTTCAGATGTCGATAAATGTTGAGGGCGTAGCGCGGCCGGCTCAGGACACGCAGCGCAGAGGGATGGAGGAGTTGACCTGCACTTGGCCCAAAAGTTGCAAGGCACCTTCTGTTCTGTCAGCTTCTGCACCTTTAACCCCTCAGCGAACCGAACAGGCCTTTTGCTTCTCATGCTACGGCCAGCCGGTCGCCATAAACGAGTTTGTAACAACATAAAGAAACCTATACGATTAGCTGAACTTAAGAAGGTCTAAGGGGCTTTCATAATCAATTCCTTATTGTTTCCTCCCTGACATGAAATCGATGGATGGCTCATCATGAAAGCCGCGCTACTGTAACGTCGGGGCATGACATCGAGAACGTTCGATTATCGGCCACCAGGTGAAGGACCTTCATGAGGCTTCCCGAAGGATGGAGGTGTTTTTTAAAGCATCCCATTGTCTGAAAGAATGAGAAAGCAGCTCAGAGTGTGGAGCGTGCAGTCAGGCTGTGTTCACTGCCTGCATGAGCTCGAACTCATCACTGCTGTTTATGGGCGGTGGCGTAAACCTCAGAGGCAGAAATCTCCAGCCTCAGCAGACAATCCTTGAACTGCAGCATCTGCATGGCTTCAACAGTCGATGTGGAGGCCCAAGAAAAAACTATGCATGACCAAAATTAAAACTCTAAAGTCAAACTGACAAAATACACATAAGTCAAGATTTTGACTTAGAAGTCAAAAATTGAGTTAATGAGATCATTTTTACCCAGTAAGTCTTGGCAAAGGTATTTTTAATGTACAATTGACAATGTAATGTAATGTCAATTGTCTTGATGGAAATGGGCTAAATGGCAGTCCACGTTTGAGTGAGGCTCTGATTGGCTATCTGCATCACAGCACAGATCTCTCCAGCTGCAAGCAACACAACTCAAAGCTGCTTTGCTTCATGAGGCAAAGCTGCACGCTAACAACCATTGTTTTGGATTCATTTGAAATAGTGTCTGACCCCCTCTTTGACTTGTGGTTTGCAGTATGTTTCAGCCATACCCGCACAAATAGTAAACATTGGACGCAATGCTGTAAAACAGCAGCAGAGAGATGCAGCTACTCCCATAAGAGTCATGCAGAAGAGCATTTTTGTTTGGTTTTGAATTTTTAACCAGCAGGATGAAACCAACTGTCCAAAAAAACATCCCGCTTGTGATCAGCGTCCCCGGGCTGGACTCGAGCAGCCAGAGCAGATTCACAGGACTTCCCAAAGCCACGTGCGTGACATTCGCAGTCCGACCAAGAATGCAACAAAACCAGCCTTCCCGCCCTGGCTCAGACTGAAGTGACCCACCTGTGCTGGAAGTGTGACTGCGGCCCAAATCGCTCCCTCCACACTCGTGCTGGGCCTGTTCCTAAAAACCGCTGGCCTGGTATTTTTTTCTCTTCAACAATCACGCAGTAATGACTGACGGAGTTTGGGTCTGAAAGGTGCCGCTGCGCTCTGTTCAGGCTAGTTTGGGTTTTACTCAGAATCAGACGCAAACACACCCCCCCCCCACAGCCTTTTATCATCGGCCATGCCTGCTCGCTGCCAGACAGTGGTCGACTGCCCCTGACCTGCACGAGGCTCTTGTCACATCTCTCTTTCAGGCCAGAGAAATGGAGTTTGACTCGGGCTCTCCTTGCCCTGACTCCTCTGGGGGCTGTATTAAAAAGGCATCGCAGCAATGTTGACAGGAATACATTTATCGGGATTGTGTCTCCTTTCAAGAGGCGACTGGGGGTGGCGCTGGCCACAGGTCGCCTTGGCTGGCTGGCAGGCCATTTGATCTGCGTATCACCCGGACCTGGATAGTCCCGCACCCTGCTGGCGCTTCAGACGGAGCCTCACGTCACCGAGTAGACGGAGATCAGATGGGTTCTGCTTTTTATTATTTGAAACGATTGAGCGCAAAGCTGTTTTGCTGTGAGGTATGAATGTAGAAGCTAATGACATCAGTAGCTCCATACCTCCAGCACTCGAATGCTGCGCTGCGTTTTAAAGCATTGCAAACAGCTCTGCAGGTTTTCATTTTAGCTTTCTGCATCAATTCAAATCAGTCAGCAGGGGGACATTTCACTCCTCTGTGTGTCTGCGCCGCCAAACTTTGTCATGGTTTACAGCACCTGCTGCACCTCATAAAATTTGAGCACCGTTATTGCAGCAGTACAACTATCAATCTTTATTTTCACTGCAAATGAACACCTCTACAACCCCCATCTAGAAAATGGGGATTGTATGGTTTGTCGGAGTACATAACATACATAATTTAGCTTCCGGTCCAAAAAGCTGCAAGCTCCCAAAACCTCCTCTACCTTTCATTTGATCTTTCAACACGGAAAAAGTGTTCAATAATGTCATTAGGCCTAATGACAGCATCATGTCCTGTGCGTCTCGGGAAAACTTCCACAGCGTTAACGGTCACATGAGGAGTCCCTGAGCTGCTGTGAATAACCAAGTGTTTGCATGACCATGAGCACAGGATGCGTAGGTTTTGCACTATGTGTGTGTGTGTGTGTGTGTGTGTGGAGGGTCACATGTGTAACCACACACATCTCTATGTGTAATATCTGATTTTGAAGGTTTTTAAGAAAAAATACTAGAATAATTTGAATCAACAAGCAAAGAAAGACACTTCCAAACCGTTTTGATAAGTATGAAAATTCAATTATGTGAATCATAAACCACGGCCTTTGCAATCCCAACCTAAATAAGCAACCCTGCCTGACCTCTATGCTATATAGTGACAGCGAGCTGCTACCATTCAGCGACCAGGCTTCACACCACCAGTTTTTCTCATTTCTGGATTAGCTGGGAGTTTATCATCCCCATGGTGGTGTCAAAAACTTCTATTATGGAGGATATATTGGATGAATCATCAGTTAATCACTGTGTGAAGCCTGTGAATGGGTAAATGCTTGTTGGGCGAACAGAATGGAGGCGTGAGCCACAAGACTGAAGTAAAGGACAGGTCACCTGTCTGCTGCAGGCAGTAATACCTGCTTTTACAGGGATCCTTGTTGTTTGAATGTCAACCGGTGTCATCAACTAAACAAGGAACCACAGCAGGACTCCAGTAAACAGCATGGAACCTGCTGGTTGTGACGCACCAGAAGTCAATCCTTAAATAATGTGATTTTTGCCTTTAGAAGCATAATGACTCTTTATGGTTTTTTTGTCATTGCGTTTCACCTTAAAGGCCCTGCAGCATTATGCAAACAAGGTGAGGATGAAATCTGACTCTGACACCTCTTCTGACAGCAAAGTCATTACTAGGAGATTATGAATCAAACATTTAGTCCACAGTCAGGTTTATGAGATGGATTGGTAAGGGCTCCTGGGCTCTTTTGCATTTAAATAACCTCTCTTGGCCCACTCAAACACTCCGCTTTATTAACGCTCACCCAGACTAATGATGTTGAACGCACTATTAATTGCTGAAAATGCCAGCTTCTGAGCCCGCGTCGCTCTTCCTTCCTACCTTCGCCTTTTGCCAGTGAGAGATACATCTGTTGACATCGTGATCAAAGTCGAGCACTGATATCACGACTTCAGTGTGAGTCAATGCGGAAGGTTCAGCTCAGAGGGATCAAGGGTCTTTATTGCAGAGGAGGCAGCTGAATCCAAAGCGATGAATGCGCCGCAGCCTGAGTTTCTTCTCTCTGGTCCTGCTCAGTGTTTGGTTTTGAATCAAATATCCAAACACAACACGAGATCCCATAAAAATGTATTGATCCCTGTGGGGGAATTGGGCTGCAGCTGTGGCAAGAGTGATTGTATCCAGTACAAAAAAAGGACCAACAGAACATAAAAATAACACTTTGTATACACAGTAAATGCAAGTAATAAGCAATGAAACAAGACACAAGCTGTTGAATCCTTATAAATGTACCAAAAATCAGTTATTTTCTATTGAAGAACAACTCGTAATAGACACAAAGGTGCTGCTACATTTGGAGCCCGAAACAGTTCAATATTAAACAAATAAATATCATGAAATAAACACTGGTACACATACGTTGTATCCAGTTTTCTTTTTCATTACATACAATTTTATTTCAAGTGCCTGTTTTCAAAAAGTCTGTTTTTTGTCTATATTGTCTGTTCCCCTAATGATGCTTTTATTTCTCAATATTCAGTCTCCACCCCCCTCACCTTTCAGCCAATCACTGCCTCTCATAGGCGGGCAACTTCTAACAAGTTGAGCCTGTTAGCTCCTGTTCAAGCAACAGCAATGCTAAGGTAATTCTCAATCAACCAACGAGAGGCAGCTGTTGTAAATTAAACACCAACAAATACAGCAGAAAACCTCTATTTTAGCTTAACTTAGCTTAACAAGGCTGCACATGCTACCTACATAGCGGCTAGCTGGCTAGGCAGGGTTGTGAACTTGATGATTATGATTAGCTTGTGAAAGTAAAGGCAGCAGGCAGCTGGTTAATGCACTAAGAGTTAAAGACATTCTCTGTGGTCTCATTAACCCAGAGGACCCAGCTTTAGTGCTTCCTGAAACCCAGCTAGCCGTTAGCAAGAAGGCAGATGGCAGCGAGCATGTGATTGGCTGAGAGGTGAAGGGGCGGTGACTGCTGACAACTGAAATAAGTGTCTTTTGGAAAAAAAATAATTAAATAAATCGATATAAAAACAGAATTTTGTAGAAGGGTATTTAAGTAAAACATTCATGATGAGCAAAAATGATGATTAATTCTATATTTTATACAAGTTACTAAAATGTGTACTCATTTCATCTTATTTATCAGTCTGATGTTGACCACTTTGGGACTCCATGCTACTAAAGTTAAAACTGTCCTAAGCCAAATCAGATACTCTTTGAAGCTGTGACCTGGTGGGATATTTGAAATCAATATGAGGGAGAAAATGCTACCGAGGTGCTGTATGATCTCAGTCTGCATCCTGATCAATATTACATCCTCGTTAGCGAGACAAATTATCCGCGGTCTCAGTGTACGGCTCACTCAGTGTCCCGCTGCCGGGGATGCTCTGCCTCCCTCCTCAGCCCGGATCGTTTCTAATCACACCTAAAGGGGGAATTTTGATCGCGATTAATTGCATCCCTTGAAACCCTGGCCCCCACCTGCCAGTTTGGGCCCTCGCCACCCAGCCGGCCCCTGAGAGTATCAGTTTAACCCGGGTAAAACACCGAGATGGCTGCCAGGGAGGAAGGCAGCTCTGGAACCAAGAGTGGCGTGACAGTAATGCAACATGGGGAGTTGGACTGATGGATTTTGGGAATTTGAGCGATCACGTGTGTGTCTGCGCCTATCTCTGTGTGTGTGTGTGTTGCCCTTTTCCCCTGCTTCTTCATACACTACGCCTGAGTGGCTGTCGGATCTGACAGGCCAGCTTCCCAGGATCCCTGTGTGGCGGACCTCTTGAGGTTGGAGGGTCTTGTTGCCATGTGAACCGCACAGAGCAGGATGCACCACACCAGGAGCCATTTCCCAGCTGAGCGGGGAGGGTGCGCTCACACCTGCTGCTCATTTCCTTCAGTCCAAACCAGAAAAGTTCACTTGTGGCGTGTTTCCGCTTTTTCTTATTTCATTTGACACGGATCAATTGGAAGCCAAGAGGAGCCCGTAAACAACACGAGTCCATTGGACAGTTTGAGTCACAGATGGGCTGCATTTTAATGAATAAACTTCAAATTTATTCTTAGATTTGCATATTGTATCATTTTCGCATGAAGACACTGAGAGGCAGAGGAGTCAGACTTTTTACGTCTGATCAGATTTCTGACTCAGACGCTGCGTTGCTTTCTTCTGGCCACTGCAGAGTGATGATCCGCTGCCAAGACGCAAATCCTGACAGAGGAAGAGCTCATTAACTCCTGAAGAGAAAGAAGACTTTGACAAAACAAGGTTTGCTGTGCTTTCATGAAGCCTTATTTGGGCTGGTGGTTTTCTTGGCATGTCACTGTGGTTGGCATTTTTGGATGCTTGTCTTTGGATGCATTTATTTATCCATTCAGTGTGTTTTTATTTATGTTTTAATTTGGATATAATTCTTCTGGTTGAACCCGCTCACTTTTGTGCTCCAGGATCCCTCGCTAGTTGAATCGCGGGCCTCAAGGCTTCCGTGCAACTCCGGATCGAAGACCACAGTCATGTCTCTGGGCACGGCGGATTGATGAATCTGTGCCGAATTAAAAATGCAAATGCCGTTTTCTGTGCCAAACACTCATTTACTCAGCAGCGTATCATCACAGCAATGCATACCTCTGCAAGGCTCCATGTGTCCAATTACAATTGACTGGATCCATTCCATTTATTTTGCAGCAGTTGGAGTTGTGTTTGATGCTCCTTGCTTCGTCATTATGCTTCCCGGTTGTGAGCTGTTTGCCTGGCGGCTCAGACAGCTGAGGCAGTTTGACCTGCATGCAACTGTTGTTCCTCTCTGCTTCCTGTCCATAGCTGTTGAGCTATCAGAGCACCATGGTCACATTTTTACAACTCCAGGCACAACTTATTTACCGATCGTATTTTGGATGGATAGACATTGTACTGTATGGGAAGGACAGATACAGGATGTTTTACACAACCATTGTGCTAATCTGGTTCAGGGGATCCATATCGCAGCATTAAAATGAGTCAGGCAGCAACACTCATATTCAGTGACATTTGTTAGACAATTGTCAAATCAAAGCTGTGATAATTGGCTTTTTTGTCCACTTGCGGGCAGCTGAGCAGTTGAAAACACAGCAGTGACGTAGAAAGCTGTTTTCGGCGAATAACATTTGGAGTCGTGTTCAGGCCACCTGACAAAGTGGAGAATCCTTCGCTGATCAGTTGTGTTTACAAGAAGCCAAAATAGGACACAAATAAATCTGCAATTTGACATCAGACTGTGTTCCTGGGCAAAGTTTTCCGCTTTTTTTTTTTTTTTTTTTTGCATCAGAATTACAGTCCGGATCTAGTGCACAACAGCTTTTATGTCTCTTGCACACGCAGTGCTACCTACCAAAATCTAGAGCTCTGTTCAACAAATATCAATGGAAAAAACTTTTCTACGGTGAAAACAAATCCCTTCTACCAACAACTGTGATTTCAAAAAGTTGCGTTGCTGTGTAAAATGCACATATAATAACACACATGTAATAAAAACAGATTGCAGTCATTTGCAAACAAGCTGTGTTCACCAACAACAGTTTCCAGCGTTCCACAACCTTCCCAGTCTTTTGCTGCTCCTGTCTCAACTTGTTCAAAGCGTGTTGCTGCATCAAATTCAGAATAAGCAGATATTTATAAAAATCAATGAAGCTGATGAAGTCAAACAATAAATATATTGTCTTTGTACTGTTTGACACAGTGTCCAGCTATTTTGCAATCAGGGTTGTATTCCTTGCAATTCGACGCGATTTGATTGAGCTGGTTGGATCCAGCCTCACTCTCTCCACAGTTGTCTCCTTAGAGAACTCAAACCCTTATTTTCAGGGCTCTTTGTGTAGTCATTTTCTGGAAATTGCAGCATTCTCAGCTGGATAAATGAAAGCAGAAAACACTGCCGACACACTGGCCGTGAAAGTGAGGCACTAAAACCAAACGCATGCCGACCAAAAGAGGCTTGCTGAACCCTGACTGACGATTACAAACGTGTTCTCCCGCAGGAATGAGATAAAGGGACGCGGCGGGAAACTAATATGAGATATATCCCCGCTCAGATTGTTCTTCATGTCTCAGTTACTTGTCACAGTGTTTGTAACCTCTGACCGGCATAATCTTTTAATATCTGAAGATGTGTCTGCCGTGGTGAAGCTGGGGGTCAGTCCCACTGCGATGGGAAAATGCGAGACAGCAGACACACAATTCCTTCTCGCAGTCTTATCGGCTGCCTCATTTCTCCCGTGGTAAATGAAACCGAAGCACAAGCCGGTAAGACAGCACACAGCTGTGCATTTAATGGTGTTTCAAACTCATCCAGCAGTCCGGCTAAAAAATAGATGTCTTAATTCTGCTATTTTCCTTCATTACACTACAAAGTGTTCCTGGAAGTATGAAGTAATTTGCATGTGAAGTGCCTTGACTTCCAAACCCCCACTGGGTTTTTATTTTGGCTGCAGGGCAGGTAGACAATATCTCTCCCTCTCCCTCTCACGCAGAGATGAATGAAGCTGCCCATGCAGAAATCCAGACTGCTTCTTAGAATTTGCACATGTTTCCGTCAAACCTCTGGTGTGGCATGGTGAGGAGATAGCCAGGCGGCTCTTAGCTGGGGGGTTTCGTGGCTGATGCTGCTCTCTCTAAGCCTTCATTCACTCAGTTCATATCTACTCTGGGAGGAAACCAGTTTGCCAGCGTGTCCTGAACAATGCATGAAAGATTGAGAAGGAGAAATGGCAGCAAAGTGCGTCACATTCATTTTCAGCTATGCTACTGTATTACCCAAATGCACCAAGTACCGGCCTTGTTGACTGTTTTCCCATGTTCCCAAGGATGCTTCCTGTGTCTAAAACTTGGATTTAGGTTCAGGGCTGCAATTGAAGAATGCTGTGACATCGCTGAAATTCAGTCCATTGAAGTGAGAAGGTCAAACAGGCTAGAAATAAGGGAACAGTTGATCCAGATATGTTTGGTCTCCTCCAACTCCTGAAGGAAATATCTGGCTCTTGAGGTGTTCATTACTCCAGTTTTCTAGCTAGTCACTAACGTTGCCTGTCAGCCAGTTGCTGGGCAGGTAGCTCACAGCAGGTTGATGGGAGCAGTGAGACTGAACCAAAGCTGCAGGCCAGGAAGCTAAAATGTTCCGGAGTTCCGGTTTTGTCACTACAAGCAATACGTTTCACATTGCACAAGGTCATTTAAAAGAATATTGATCAGTGCAGCTTTAAGTTTGTAGCCTACTCTTCCAAGTTATTATTGCCGTGGCACCAGAATTATGAAGACTATCTCTCTTCACCTGAGAAGGAGGGTTCAGCAAGCGGAGCAGACGAGATGAGAGCTATCATCTTCGCCGGTTTTCTTTCTCGCCTGCATTATCATCCGCTGATGCAGTCATTGCAGACGTGCAGGAAAGAAATTATTCAAGGAGCGCGGGCCCACAGCAGGGCGGCGTTAGCATTTCAGCCGGGCCCACAGTGGGAGAGGAGGAACATTTTTCACTCTGTCTTACACGAATGAACAGCACTGAACGATGTTTGTGATGTGCTGTTGTCTGCTGTTTGTCGCCAGATCGGATGCAATATATAGTACAAAGATTTAAAGGACTGAATAAGCATGTTCTCTTCAGTGAAGGCAGATCAAATCCAGGCCTGTGTCACTGACAGCAACATGAATTTGAGCCACAACAGATTTATTTTCACATTCCCAATAGATAGAAAGTCCAGGGCCCGAGGTCACGCTGACTGAGAGGGAAATTTGTTTAAGAGAAGCGTGACGCCGTCCCATTGAACTGGCCGAGATTTGCCATTAAGACGATATTCACACTTCTTCTGGGATGGAAAAGCCCCCTCCCCTCCATCAGATAATTAAGATTTAGGCCTCCCTTGTGTTTTCTCTGCACCTCGCCTGGCCAACCCAGGCAAAAGCACATTTTGTCAGATGCCAGGAAATCATTCACCTATATAATTACGAATCGACAAAAGGCAATTTGTACAGTATCTGATTGCAGGTGAAAGATGCATAGTAATCAATATCCCCTATGCATCTTTTCTTGTGGAATTAAGGTCTTCGGGGTGTTCTTTGTCTCAGCTCAGACACCCTCACGTCATTTTTTCACTCTATATTTGGTTACACATTCTCCTTTTTTCAATTTATTCCACTTGTTCATCTGATTCCTACTCCGCCCCCCCTCTTTATTACATTCCCACAACCCAACCAATCAGATTTCTCAGCCATAGAGTTTTAGTTGGCAATTTTGCTAACTGAGGGAAATCTGGCCAGTTGTGATTAAAAATATATGACTGGCAGTGATTTCTTCTCTCTCTCTTTTTTTTGCTTTCTGTGCATGACCGTGGTGTAAGTGATGCTGAAAGTGCAGCAGAAGTAACTTTTTTTCCAGAGCTTTCAACGGTAACTTGTCTTGTGTGTGACTCTTTCGACATGGATGCTCGGCGAACGTTACAATTTTATCCATATCACCTCCACCATGTGGAGCCTGCTGGCGGGCTGCTACGTCCTTCAAGGCGACGGCCACATGACTTACATCATTTCTAATACTCTTTCATACTAAACTCTAATGACTTTAACAGTGTGTATGAACGCATGGCCACTGATCAATGTTTCCATATGATTAAACCACGTGAATATACTGTATTTACTACATTAACAGTTCCCACAGCCACTGGTGGTCAACGTGGTGCCTTATTAGCTGGCTCCCCCAGCACCAGCGCCAGCTCGGCTGCGTCGTGTCGGCTTACAAGGTCAAATGCAGTTTGACGAAACTCAAGGTTACTCGCCTTTTTGGAGGGCATTGAACTACAGGATAGATCTGGAGAAAGCTGCACTGGACCTTGAGTCGGGGTTATAATTACTTCCAAGGCCAAGAATGATTTTTATGGTGAATAAAAAGTTGTTTCTTGAGTCCACCCACTGAGATTTAACTTGTTTCTGCCTCTGCCTCCAAAAATATTTTCATGACTTAAGCATCCTGCCAGTAATGAAATCTAATTACTGAGAATCACTAGCTGGCATGCATTACAGCGAAGCTGATATTGACAGGGTTTTGATGTTGAGGGGAAAAGCCCACGCTTCTTTAAAATGACTTTCCGGACATCTTTTAAACAAAAGCTGCGGAAGTCTTGATGTGAACCAAACACAAGTGCATTGCTGCCACTTGATGAGCCATTGTGAAGAAGAGACGAGGCATTTTGATGAGGAGCGTGTCTGAAATTGTTCGTTCAGGACGAGGTGTGTGTTCAATTCCACGGGGCCGAGCAGAACATTGCTGAACTTGGCATCCTCATACACAGTATGTGTGACTGCGTGGTTGTACTACATTTGGTGCAGAGCTGTTTTTGTGAACTGCGAGGCTGTAATAGCTCTTTAAGACAATGTGCACAGGAGTAATTTCTCTGTAAAGAGACAAAAAATGCACTTTGTTATTTTATTAAAGGGAAAAAATTGTGTCTTCTGGGCCTGGAGTGACACCCCATTTATATCAATAACTTCTCATTTATGTAAGACTTTTCAAAACACCAGCTACAGAGTGCTTCAGAGAAGCAGGATACTTTAAATAAACAAGATTATAGGAAATAAACTACTCCTGTCCATGTATTATTTACATTCCCCCGAGCCGTTTGCAGTACATGCAATTAGATTTCAAAGCTTGCTTAAAATCACCTTCTTCTTCATGTGGGTGTCAGGTGATTGATACCAGGCAGTGTGTAACATTATGCAGCGCAGATATGAAAACATTGAAGCGAAATAAGGATAATGCAAACTTTCTCCTTGTTTTCCATGATGGATTATCTCATTCTGTTGAAGCTGATTTTCATGGTGAATAAGTGGGAACAGCAGCAAGTAAGTGCTCATACAGAAGAGTACAGCAAACATGAGACACTGGCACCAACTGTATCCTCTTGAAATCTCCTCTTGGCTAATTAGATTTGTTTTCTGATCTGATCTGATCCCACGATCCAAAGATTGTATCCAAATATTCCTGACACACACCTTTGAGATATTATCCTCAACACAAAAGCACGTAAACTCTGGATAATTTACCTGATGCTGGTGTTTTCACTCGTTTGCACTCTCACTTTTGCAAGTTTAATAAGGTCGAACGTCGTTTAGCTAATTCACTGACAGCGAATGGGGCTGCAGCTGCCGCTAATCGCTCAGTTGCTTGTCGTCGAGACGCAGAGCAACGGAGCAGCTCGGCTGAGCGGCGGCAGCGTTTTGCCTGTCGCTGATTTGTCAGAAAAATAACACTTCCCACAGCCCGCCGGTTACAGCGCTTTTAACACAACGGAGAGCTGAGCATAAAGCTGACACCAGCTTCATTTACGGGGGCACACAAACGCCGAGGTTATTCACCAGCTCCAGTGGAATTTGACCTCAAACCGAGCAGAGAACTGCATCTCACCTCATGTCATTTTTTTTCTTCCTCATCTGTAGTTAAAACCGTCTCGAGAACCCCATACCCTCAACTTTAACACAGTCACAGCCGCATATCTATACATTTGCTCAGCAGAGAATACATACGCAGAGCACACTGCGGTTTCAGAAAATAAACTCACACGGTCTGTCAACCATACGTGCTTCATTTAATCATTTGAATTGTGTGTGTTAAGTGGTGTTATTTTTGCAACAGAGTGCAATATTTATCTACACTGCAATAAAAAGTCAAAGCTGTTTTGTCTGTCACTTTTTGTGACTGGCTGCTCATGTATCTCCCTTTAAAAGGATAAAATATGTTTTTTTTAGGTTTCTTTTTGTGTATGCATTGAACGAACAAGATACTTTGTGTTCATCAGTGATAATGCTAAGCTAAGACAGTTGCCTCCTGGCTCTTGCTCCATCCTCAGGGCACATATGTGAGACTGACATCCATCTTGTCCTTTAACTCTCGGCAAGAGCAGAAATACACATATTTCTCAAAAATGTCAAAATTCCTGCATAAATTTATCATGTAGGAACTATAAAGTAGTCTGATTTAGTTGTTGGATATACTGTGTGGTATGCATGCATGTTTTTGTTGTTCAGTTGTCCTGGCATCTCTGCTCAAAATGCAAATCCAATATTGATTCTTAAACTACTTCGATTTTTATTTGCAATACTGTACTCCCTTTGTGAGCTGTGAGCAGAGGCAGAAAACAGAAAAGCACTGGTATGCGCTGTTAGAATTTTTTGAAATCATAACTTTGAGGGTGAGTTTGCGCTCACGGCGGTGGTGAAAAGAATTTGTTACTGACAGCGCTGAAAAATTGCATTTTAAAATTCCACACAGTGGCTTTTGAGGAACGGTGTCGTGGTTGCCCAAGGTAATCAGAAGACCTCACTGTGAATAGGCTGCTTTGCTCGAACACAGAGTGATTCCAGTGAAAGCTGTTGACATTTCCGTGCATTATAACGTGGCGAAGGCAGAAATCTGAAGTGGATATCTCAAAACCTGAACAATTCAAACCAATATCTGCATGCATGCCACTGACAGAAAGTGAGAAAATATGTTGCTTTGTAAGTAAGTTGCGTTAAGATATAAAATGTGTTACTCATCTAGGAAATAGAGATAGTACATGATATAATGACCCCATTTGTTTGCAGCAAGTAAACCTGTGCTGTCCTTTCGTGCACATGCACAATCACAGGCGGAATGCACTTTTTTTTGTTATTTGCTTTACATTCCTGTTGCATTGCAAATATATTATTTACAATTTGTGTACGTGCATGTGTGCAATGTCACTCCATGATATAAATAAGAATTTGTGATTTCCATTCGAGGTGGGCTGCGTCTCTGGCTGATGATAAGCGCTGCAGCTCTACCTGTGCCCTCCTGTCACGGCTCTGCGCTGATATCGGCCCGGGATGAAGGTGACTGAGGATGACAGGCAGCCAAATGCCTTTTCAGCTGCAGCTGATTTCTGGACGCAAACGCCCCGGCTTGGACAAATGGGAACGGGGCGCAGCAATTACGTCGTGGCTGACCTTCAGCTTGCACATGCGACGGAGCCGTGGAGCTGTCGCACGCTTCATGCTTGGCCCCCTTTACCTGATCACAGTCACACTGTTTCCACATTCACAACAAAAGAGTCCAAAGACAAAATGTTTGCTTTGATTCTTAGTTAAGTGATCAGACTCAAAGGCATCCTCATGCAGTAGGTCGATTTTTTCCCTCCTCACATAATTTTTACTTCATGACACTCTTCGCCTGATGATTTTTCAATTGTGTTCATCTATTACGAGGAGACAGGCTCTTCATCACTCTGCACTTTCTGGGCAAAATTACTAGGAAAATTTCCTAGACAGACAAGGGAAAATGCAGCTAATAAATTCTGCATGTAATGATTAAATTTAAATACAGGGGTCAAGAGCCCTCATTATTTGCACTAAAATATTAAAATACTGTTAATATTTTATGCTGCCACATATGCGGCACTGAATTAATTTCAAAAGAAAAATGTTTGCATAGAATGAAGTGCTTTTGGGGGCCAAGCATGTAAGCGAGAAACTTTTATCCCGGAGCAGAATTTTTAATTTGTCCATGTGGGGCCATGCTGCTCCCACGTGCCTCGACGTTGGTGTGATTCATTGGATCGTGGGGAAAAGCGACGAGTGGTGTAGCTATATTAGATTTCACCTGAATACCCCTACAAAGATAGATTTTCCTATCATTCACTACAGTGGCTTCAGATCAGGCCCTTTGGTTTTAATGTGCACATAAAGCATTTCAGTTTCACTTCAAACCTCATTCACAGAATATCAAAGAAAAGAAGTCCAGATTGTTTTCCCCCATCACATTAGACAACATGACTGGCTGACAGTCAGTATCTAATAGGCTAATATATCAGTGTAAACCTGTTAATCACTATATAATTACCTCTTGATACACTCAATCACTCTTGCTGATCAATTACACAGAAGACAGATGAACTCCACGTGTCTCTAAAGGCGCAACAGATCGGCTTCCCATCAGCACACCGAGAGGTTCTGGAAATAAAATCCAATTCTGCCGTGCTTCTGTTCGCCTCCTGCATACATTGGTAAGACAAGTCACGCATGGATAGCAGTGGGACAAGTCTCTTCTCCAGCCTGATTAGTTCTGCTCCAGAAATGTGGAGAGTGACAAGCTAATCGCAGCCATGGCGGCGGCGAAGGGAGGCCTCTGAAGGACTGGAGGGACAGATCGATGATCCATGGGCTCGGCAGCGGCAGGAAGTGCACGACTTCATCCGGCAACATGAAACACGGCACACATGCTGGGGACGGTTCGGAAGTTTTGCTGGCTTCTGTTTCCAATGACATGATTAAGATGCTACAGTGCTATTATTTTTGTAAACACAGACAACTTCATTGTTGGATCATGGATCTGTGATGCTTTTTGCACTCCAGATATTAATTTACAGTATATGGAACATGCATGAAAAAAAAAATAAAAAATCAATACAGCCACTGTTTTTTGTGCCACAATTCCACATTGTTCCAAAGATTGGGAACATGTTCCAACTGTACCAGTGTATATGGAAAATAGAAACAGTTGTGTAAAGTCTACTATTCTTCCTGGGGTGTTCTGCAGGGAAACACTTTTCACACCCGCAGGCTAAAACTCCAACTGGCTGCACTAGAACTCTGTTGTGCTGTGATGCTATTATTTATTAGGTCAAATCTGTACAGTCATTTTGTAGAATCATATTTTATCTCATTGATAAACTACACTGCTTACACATGATAATAGGCAAATAAATAGACCACCACAATAAACTTCAATACATGATTCCACATGACCTCACAGATCTAATCAAGGCTGAGATGAAAAAAGATCTATCACTTTTGCTACTATTATGCATTACAGGTGAAATTCAAGAAAAAATATATTTTGGCTGGTATTTTTGTAATAATATTATAATGCATATCAAGATGCCCTCTGTGTTCTTTGTACCAGTTTTCATTTTATTTTAATCTGAAGTGGTTGAAACAGCGCCCCTCTGGGGTTGAACGGCTTTGTGGTCAAACATGATATTGCAGCCTCACATAACGCAATCATGAAGCCAGGTGACGCTGATTAAGAAGTGAATTGGAAATGACGACTGCCATGCCTGTGAGACACTAAATGGACTGGACTCTGGACAGAAACTCTGTGTTGAATTGTCAAGCAAGTGAGTTGCGCTGTGGTCTCACAGCAAGCAGTAGAAAGTTAATAACAAAGTTTAAATTAAACAAACAGGAGCGCTAGCTTGTTTTCCAGCATTACTAAAACCAGCTCGTGCGCCTCTGTTTGGCGGGCTAGCTAGCTAGCTAGCAGTGATGGAGTTTTGTCAACAAACAAACAAACAAAACGGGCAATCACAGCAAGAGCAGTGGGACATCATAGGACATGGATGTGGACCCCTTCACCTCATTGAAGGAAAAGAGAATGGGATTAAACGTCAAAATAAGGTGAGTCACATACACCACCTGTCTGTTTCTGTCTCTTTGCTAGCATGTTTCTTTCCTAATGCTTGAACATCTGGTTCCAGTTTGGAGGACTAGATGGTGGACCTGAGGAGGATAGGCATTCCTCCTCCTCGATCCGAACTGGATCTGACTGAGAACCGGATGACACGCTGTGGTAGCAACTTCACAAGGTAGTCACACCCTAAATTTATTTATTTATTGTCTATTCCACTCTAAATGGGACCATAATTTACAAACTGAGCATCATGCTGGGTTGAAGGAGACTTGAAACTAGTGACTGAGCCCATAAACTCATGAAGAATATGTTTATCAAGTGAGAAGAACAGCCTTTTTCTCATAAGCTTACACACATTGAGACTAATTTTTGCAGCTTGTGGAGTCGACCCCTGCTGCATGCAGGTTTATGGCACTTCCACATTGGGTTCACTTCACAGACTCGAAGGCCCCGTCCACTTGTTTTACTGAGAGGGGGCCAACTTTGTTGTGTGTTTACAAACCTCAATCGACTAATCTGACTCATTCTACCTTGAACTAACTGTAGTTCGCCTGGGCGTTCCAGCTGTTGACTTGTTGCTGCTGTTCACACAGTCACTGTGGCAGGAATAGACACTCCATGACTTTGAATAATTAGCTGCTTTTTCTGGCAACCTGTTGACTTGTGTGAGTTGTGAATGAGCCTGTGCAGAAGGTTCTGCTGAGTGAGACTGAGATACTTTTGTCATCCTTTGTTTTTGAATTGTGCAGTTTAGTGAGTCGTTAGCTTGGATAAGACTGTGTAAGCCATGTATTTGATACATGCATAGATGATGTGAACATACATGTCTGTGAATGCTTTTAGAGTTCAATCTTTTTAGCATTCAGGCGTGATCTGTACCTCAAAGGTTGGTTGTTCTGTATAGATGTTTGTATGCTAAGAAGATGCATAAAGAAATGTGTGTAAGACATTTGTATACAGTATGTACATTTAAAGATATGACACCTTAAGGTTTACAAAATGACCATTATGTGGTATTCCTCCAAAATAGAACAATATTACAAATCTGGATCCAACTTTGTTGGTAAAATAACACATATTGTCCAGTTTTATATCTTAATGACCCGTCTGACTGGCTGCTGAACCTTGCCACTGCCAAAATGAGCACTTAGTTTTATAGTTACTCTAACAGACCCCTCTGAAACACCAGATGGTCCCAACCCCCAGATGCCCCCTTGGTTGAAATGGGCCAGAACCACCACTGAAAACACTGTTAAACGTTTTCCCTTAAGTTGTATATTAAACCAGGGGTTTCCCACTAGATTTGTCCAAGTACCAGCCTAACTAGCCTATTTGTTGTTTAGTGTTTTAACTTTCTGACAAAGTTGTTATTTTTATCGTTAGATGCTCATATGTTCTGAATTCTGTGGGACAGATGTGGACCAGTCATTGTTTTTGATCTCTGTCTCTAATAGAGATCAAGTGTAGGTTAGGGATATCACATAAATCAGTAATTATATGTTACTTCAATTTATGTTTTTTACTTTTTACCAGCATCTCTTTAACACCTAGTGTCAGGATGTTTTAGTGTTATGTTGCCGCAGTATATCTGGGCCCAGACCTCTAAACATGTCAGACTTTACAGTTTTTGGGGTTGTCAGATATTAGGGGTAGCGCATCTTTCATGTCACAAGAGGTCAGTGCAGTTGACATGATGTGCTGTGATTGAATCGAAGTAAGGTAATTTGTGCTTCAGTAGCCTTCCAAAACATTAACTTGGTAAGCCGGGAGGATATGAAATCATGTTTTATTTTACCGACTTACATTTACTTTCTTTAATAATTAATTGTGTCAATTCAACTTTGGATTGTATTTTTTATGACTTTGTAATATTTTCATTAAATAGACAAAAATCCATCAAGCTTAATTATGAGAGCAGCAGAATTAAGAATTGAATTGGAGATTTTACACCAACCAGTAACTTCTTGGAGTTTCTGCTGGGGGGCCAAGTGGTCCTGACCAAGACATTTCGATCGCTGGCAGTTAGGTGAAAAAGCTGTGTAAGAGCCTGTGTAGAGCCCAAAGGACGCTAAAAGACAACGCTCACTCAGCCACAACCTGTCCACCCTACTGCCGTCTGGCAAGTGATACAGAAGTATTCACTGCCGTACCACCAGACTACAGAGCAGGGAGTAGATTTTTGTTTTGTGTGTAGCATAAAGGGACTATAGCTTGCGTTTTTGTTGAACCCTGTGTTGTTAAACGATAAATAAATGAATCTTGAAGCTTGACAAGGTGAGAGCTTTTTGGGCTTGTTGCAAGGCAGCATCTATTTCCTGGAAGCAGTGCTCACCAACGCAGACTCGGTTCATGCCAAAGTTGAGAAAACATTGGTAGAAAAAAAAAAAGTTGTTGTTTTTTTGCCAGCACTATTAGGGGTCATCCTGGTTTAAAGTCTGGACGGACTACCTCCCAAGCATAACAATTTCACTGGAAAATAAGCGTGACATACATTAGTTTTCCCAGTATTACATGTCAGCTCACACCTTGGCTGTGACTGACAGCATACGAGGAAAGATATAATGAGATGCAGAAAGTGCTGCAGGACTCTCTGCTTGTGGACGTGCGCTGTAACAACTGTTTACTCCTATCCGAGACATAATTCCTGATATAATGCAGGGCCACAGTTTATGTAAGGTGCTACTTTGTCCTTCTCTGACCGTCCTGTTTCAGATGAATTTACACGCTCGGAGTGATTTCCACACTAAACACTTACTCGTCTCTTGCCAGGACGGATTTAGACAATGTTCCTCTACTATATTCATTTCTTTCTAATCGTCTTTCCTCACCTGTCCTTGTATTACCTGTCCCGCCGTCCCTCCCTCTCTCCTCCTCTTCTCTCTCTCTCTCTCTCTCTCTCTCCCTCCCCCCTCTCTCTCTTTCGGCTGAGTGACTCGTTGAGATGGACGTAATGAGACAGGTCCATGCAGGGAGGGAGATGGAGGCAGTGGCATGAAGGAGTGCAGCCGTAAACAAGGTGAAAAATAATCAGGTGAGGGTGGACTGCGGCTCTCTGAGGGCCCGGTGCAGCCACAGGCGCAGCAGCCAGCATAGCCTCGCAATAATACATCACTTTCTCCTTTTAGAAATGACTTTTTTACCTTCAGTCAGCTCTCATTAACTCCCTCACAGTTCAGCTTTTTTGTTTATTTGTTCTTATGCCTGTCTTGATTTAGCACTGACTGGCCTTATTACTTATTTGCTCTCAGCCAATTTGATTATTCCTATAAATCATTTCTTGCATGTCTGTCTGTGACCTTTGCAAGTGCAAATGTGAATTTCAGGTTCACCGTGGCAAAGTATTGTTTTCAGCAGTTTTATTTTTTGGTCTCTTTTTACATATAAACTTTATTTCTATGGTACAATAATTCAAATGCACAAAAGCAAAGAATAATGAATTTCACAAGGGACCAACAAAATGAGGATAAATACAATAAAATTTAAGTTGAGTGAAAAAGACTAGATATGATTAGATAAAATTGCTGTTGGGTAAAAAGAAGCCCTCTTTCTGGTCTCCTGAGATCTCCTGAGCTTAATATCTGGCTCTGGCCAAATGCTCCACCACGTTCACCAGGTAGTCACTAGCTTTGTCTGCCTGCTTTTTGGTGCTGAGCAGGTAATGCACAGGGTGTTTATCTGAGCTTTTTTTTTTTTTTTTTGCTGAAAACAGCTGGCTGCTGCAAATGGAAACACCCCTGATGAGAGCAATGAGACTGAACCACAACAGTACAGCTGAGAGAACTGAGTCTGAGAAAAACAACAGCAATGAGCTGAAACGCGCTAAAACACTCTGTAGAGCTCTGTAAACACCTTTTATGTTCGTCATCATCATTTGACCCATTGCTCATACAAAAATATGCACTAGAACAGCTTTAATAATTTGCTGCGCTTGCTGCCATGTTTTACTGAAAATCATAATGTACCTGTGTGAATCTCAGCTGTGAAAAGTAATCACGTTTCCACAGTTGAGGTATTATCTTAAACTTGCAGAGTTTATCAGATTATTGCAACCATAGTATTATTTACAAGCATCAATCCAAAGCTAGGTTTCTTGGTTTTAGCCAGAAAAATCTCTAATGTCTCTCACTAAAGTATGAGATATCAAGATGAAATTAATACCTGTGCCATGTGGGCGATAATATAACAGCAGCAAAATGCTGAAATCCTGCTGAGAACATAATCCCAACAAAATCTAAGGAGCACTCCTGATCACAAGGGATTATGGGTGGAAAGAGACAGGTGCTGTTCCTCATGATTGGAAAGCTGAAAAGTAAAAAAAATTAAGTCTGGAATGATAATCTTTTTAAGCTATTTTGTCCTGTGATGTTAACAGTATCTACTTGTACCTGGACTGGAATCAGATTCAGTCAAAACATCTGACCTGAGAGAATTGCATGTAGCGGTACAGACTAAAGATATCCAAAACAAGGAGTCCTGTGTTAGTCACTTGTATTTGTTGTGTTGGAGGGCAGTAGTGGTCTGGCCAGGCTGTCCACATCAGATAGTTTGATCCCACAGAGAGGCGAGCAGACGCTGCCCTGAACCGCAATAACAACTGACCTGCCCTAATGGCCCTTAAAGGCAATTAAAACTGGCTGCTGGACGGCCTTTCAACTAGTAAACCCACGGAAATGTTAAACTTCCGAAATGTCTCCCAGAGGCGCCATTCCCTCCACGCTGTATGCCAGTATGAAGGTGGGGAGCCGTGTACAAAGAGGCTGGAGGATCCTCTGATGAGCCGCGAAGGTGTTAGTTTAACTTTAGAATATTTGTCCTCTTTTAAATTACTATAGTTTTTATCCGTTTATCTGAGAAAAAAAATCCAACAGGACTTTCATGTACAACTAATAGGATCATAGTTTCATTGCAAACTTAATGGGAACAAACTATCTTGTTAGACTTTCCCATTAGACTGTATTAAGTGAGACCCACAGTATGAAGCCGACTCCAGTACAAGCATCAGTCACATGGAGTCTGTCTGTCCAGGTTAAGGTTAAAGGAAGTTATTTTAAAGTCCGGCTAAGGTTTTGTTTTAACAGTCACTGTGAGCACCCACTGGGAAATATTACTGTGAGGTGATTCAATCCCAGCAGCAGTAATGCTGTCCAACAACGGTAATTAGACAGGACATTTAACTTTCTTGGTGTCGTCCAAGAGTCGCCTGTAGGTTTTGACCAGTCAGCGGTCTCATCCAGTGATACATAGAACACATAGAAAACAGACTCAGGTAGAAGCAGTCGTCATTTGTCAGTTTGGCACCTGTGGTCCACAGTAACAACTGTGTTAGTGTTTGGATCGAATGTGATTTAAGGTAGTGCATTTCTTCATTCCTTCACTGCGATATTTCATTTATTTATTTAAACATTGCTTGTTGAGATAGATTCATATATACCAATCAGAGAGTGTGTGTTGAGGGTGTGGGCAGGCCTGTGTGTGTGTATTAGCCAGCGTAAACAAATGTTTGGTGAAACCCGCTAATCTTGATTTTTTTTTTGCACCAAATGTTTTCTTTGGTGTCGGTTACTTGGTTGGTGGTAGTTTAACGAAACGTCCGTATGGTGAAGAAGTGACTTTTTTTTAAATGATAAACTGACTGACTTAATATTATATTGTGATTTGACAGCCTTTGTGCAGTTTGTAGGCTTTATAGCGTCTGAGTGTATAAATGTGTATATATACTGATACGTGTCTTGCAACTCCAAAAAAGTACATTTGGTGCCTTTATATGAAAATGCACAGTTTTGTTTTTCATTTTTAGATTATGATAGACAATCAACAGTCAAGCTAATAAAAGTCTCTTTCTGTTGGTGAGTGTGTGTTAGTTTAGGGACAGCTTGTTTGCGTTGTACCCCTCCATGGTCCCTTTTTGTATTTTTTCAGTATAATTACACTCAAGAAACATTATTTGTTGATTAAAGGTGCGGCTTGTTTTGCATTAGCTACAGTTTAGTTGCAAGCCAACCCTGGCACATTTTGGTTGTTTCTGAAAATGTCAGATTTGATGAATGTTAACTGGCCCTTAGATAAACAAATAGACAGCAAAATATCACACTTTAATTTGACAAGCAAGTCCTTTGTATTTGTATGTATTTGTTTTGCCCTTTAATCACAATCTAGTAAGTGTTTAAGAGACTAGCCCATGTGAGGAGTTCTGCAGAAGTATCCCAGGGGACAGCACAGTTTAATGCAATAAAGCATTAAAATGTCTTCAGAAACTCTTACTCATCAAATGTTTTTATTTCACAAAGAGCAGTCAGGTCAACACTCTTTTGAAGCTTTGCATAAATTGTCAACACAGAAATAGAGTAAATTCAAAGGATGCACCTGCATTCATGTTATTTGAAGTTCATCTTCCTTGATGTCTGAAGCTGAGATCAGACAACACAATATATTTATCTCTAAGATGATCATTGTGTCAGAGAAGGCTATAATAGTCATAAATTCTTGCTGTGACTTGGCTGGGAGGCATGGCAGACTGCACATGAGACATCAACCCATCATAGCTCGCAGTTTCTCCTGATGGCACCAACAACAAACGTTTGCTTATGTGAATACAGTTTTATGAATCAAAGTGCGCCTGGAAACAAGCTGTGTTCTTGTAAAGAGAGCAACACAAGACAACGGCATGGCAGTCGATAAACACAACTTTTTAAAGTTGTCAAACTCGTTTGTGTTCGTGCCCTCTGATCCAGTGCTGAATGCCAGTGAAGTTGGCTGAACTGCTGTGTGATCGCCACTTCAGCTGACAGCGCTGCCAGCAGCCACAGGAGAGACGCTCCTCAGTGCGGGAGGATTTTATTGCTGAATTTAGACCAGAATGCTCAAAGTAAAACATAGTAGGTAGTTAAACACCCAAAAAGCTGAAATATTCAACCCAGTGAAGAAAAGCTCATGCATCTCTACCCCAGGTTTGCAAACTGTTGGCAAGGCAACACACAGAGCTGACGGTAAACAGGCAAGAGGCTGTGTGTGTCAAAAACACAGATTAAGATGCGTATTCTGAATGTGCATCTTAATGCGTCCAAAGAATGCTCCTAATACCAAATGCCACATGTCTTGATCAGAAAATGCTCCATTTGAAATAAGGCCTAATTGGGAAAATCCAAACTAAATTTGCTGTTTACAGGATCAATCGTATCAAATTCAGAACATTGTCATAATCAGAATAACAGTGGGAAATTGGTGTGCATGTGAACGTAGTCAGTGAGCATTTGTTGCACCCAGTGCTCACTTTATCCATATGCCAAAGAAATCTGATCACGTAAATGCATGTCACAGTGTTCAACTTTAATCCCAGAAGTTAAAACCACAAAGGATTTTGGAGGTCTAAGAGAAGTGACTCAGTTTTTCTAGTGTTAAAGAAGAAGTCTTGTGTATCCATCATGGTAAATGCCAATTGTAGATGACTCTTAAAAGACTGATTAAGATTCATGTTTATTTTTACATTTTGCTGCATTTTCTGCAGTGTTACAAGATCTACAGTAGCAGCCTGGTCTCAGTTTCCTTCCTGTAAGAGGAAATTCAGTAATGTGGTCAGCTTTGATCTTTACCACGCTGCTGTGCAACACTCCAGTGTAAACAATAAAGGTAAGCCCAACCAATCGCATCGTTTGGCTCGCCCCGTTGCTACACTGCTGTTTTTCTCCCAACTCGTGCTATAATCAAGGTTGCAGAGGCTGAATCGATCCGGTCATCCAGTTCTGCTGTAAAACCATTTATTAAAACATCAAATACTTCGCCCTGGTGGATGTGTGCCCAGTGATTACCTTTGCAAATCAATTAAGCCACTGAGTAATTGATTGGATACGAGTCCATGGTTCCAAGATCTTGTGTTTTTTGGAGCCAGTGAAGGTCAGCGCGTTTGTACCAGCTTTCCTTTGCATTGCTCTCTTTGTGTTGAAGAGAGTACAGTTAACATGAAGGGTTGAATCAATACAAAAGGGTTTGGATTTATGTTTTGGGGTCTCTCTGTGGGTAAAGGAATAGATTGTGAGTTTGTAATCATTAATTGCACTTTCTCTTTAACAGAACATTCCTGCACAGTGAGATTAAGATCAGTTAGTTTTCCGACTGTAAGAAACATGTCTTTCACTATCAAAATTAAATATTAACATGGAGATCGAGGGATTATGATTGATACATTTTAGAGGGAGAAAACACCTAAAATCTACATCTTGAGCAGCTCCTAAATGTTCCATTTGTTTTCTCTGATTGTAGAAATAAGTTTGACTCACGCACAGATTAGAGTTGAGCCTTACGAGCTGTAGTAATCCATGCGTTATGCTTAGTTTTTGGTCAGTCGCCTCTCTCAAACTGGGAACAAATTAAGGCAGATGGTCAATGAGCCTCCTTCATCCTCTACGGTCTGAATCGGAAAATAAAAGCACCAGTGATCTCAGACAACCTGTTTTACAATAACAATTCCCTGCAGCATGAAGATGTGGACATCAATGCAATTAAAGCAAAGTTCATCCCCACAACACCGCCGTGAGTTTCATTAAAAACAGGTAGCAGTCGGAGCGCTGGTTGAACGCGTGAACTCGGCTCTGCATTAGTGGCTGTATCCTCCAAGGCCTTTGCCATTATACTTGAAGAGGCAGGTTTTCCAACAAGGCAATTATTCATTAAATTAGTGTGGAAATGAGGTTCTGGTGGTTGTGTACTGATGAATTACAGTGGCCAGTAATTTGCACGGTAATTAAAGATTTGAGCTCCTCGCTGCGCCGTAAGCATAAATCACATTTGCAAAGATGTCGGCGAGAATCTGTGAAGCACTCCACCTTTTTACAGCCAAACACTCTGACTTCTAACAAGGTTTGGACTCCAACCTTTATCACAAAGACTTTTCTACAAGCCAATGAAATGTACAATGGCAGTATTCTCTGCAGTGCAATGAATGGAAAAGTTAATTTGATATGAAACAAAAGAGTAATTTCTTCAAATATGCTTGCATTCTCTCATTATTGACTGAATTTAAATGGCAGTCATTCCTGAAATTGTCATGTCAGTAAGGGTGGGTAATGAGGACAAGCAGGGCTGCACTGGGGTGATAATTCAGCCTGGGAATCTAACATCAGTCCAAGCATCTCCACACATTCACAACAGACATTCAGAATCATTAAAAACAGCCAAGCGTCTTCAGCTTCAAGAGCAGGTCCAGGATTAATGGTGCTTCTTTTGCAGCAGGCATTTCATTTATCCTTCCACCTGTGAGAGAAGAATGTACAGATCTTTATTTTCTGTGTTATTTCCATGGATACATCTCTCCTGCTGTCCTACGTAGCATGGTTAAGTGTTAAATTTTTCTGAAGCATAGAGTCAACTTGGGAAGGGTAGTTGTCACATTGCGATGTGCTGACGGTGGCCCCACTAGGATGTTGGTTTTTTTTAAACACTAACCACGTCCCTTGCTTGTGAACATATCACGTGTCTTTTTGCAGCATTTGGCTGCATGTTCCTTCAGGGCGTTTCTCCTCCTCTTCTCTCTTTCTTCCCTCCTTCCATCTCTCTCCTTCCTGTGCTCTCCATTTTTCCCAATTTTCTCGATAACAAGTAACACACATGAGTAAAAATGTTTTTAAGGAACAAGTACTTACATTTTTTTGACTGTACTTCTGCTCTTATATATGTATTTTTGAGGCAGTAATCAACTCTTTACTCTGCTTCATTTGCCATTTAAACATTTGTTACAACCGGTCTGTTTGAAATGCGGGGATGGAGTGTCGGGGGGGTTGCGTGCGAGGAGCACCTCTGCTGCAGATGGCAAGTTGCCAGCTGCCAGGAAGAAAAAGAAGCACCACCTGTCTTTTGACCACGATACAATGATGACTGAGTAAAGCCCAGAACAAGAGACGGCATCCACTGACAATCCCTGGCCACACTTATTATACCCAAATCTAAAAAAAAGACAGCAGTTGCATGATGATGCTTTCTGTGCCTGCCGAAAAACACTGAGCTGTCCGGTTTTAAAAACTCCTCCTCCAACCTCCGCAAGCACATGTTCCACACACTGTTGGTGAAAATGTTGTTTGGTAGCTAGCATTAGCTATGCAAATTTTTCATATCTAGCATTAATAATTGTCGTTGGACTTTCAAATTGTTTTGCTTTAGAACAACCAAACATAATGCCAACCTCAGCGTGAACGTTGCTTTCATACGTTTCATAAGTTTTATCCAGAAGTTCTCTTTTTTTCATTATTTTGCACTGGTGACTTGTAGTCTGATGCCTCCACAAGGTTGCCAAGCAACCGACAGAGACCCCAGCCTACCAACTCTCTGCATGTAGATATGTGCCATGCAGTTTCACGTTGCTCAAAATCTGATGCGTTAACTTGCATGTGCCTGCTCTCGACACACGAGCTTCCATCGTGGAGGGGAGGGCTTGTTGTTTGTCTTGCATGCAGCCGGTCACCTGCGTAGATCTCACACAGTAATTCTCACCACCCCTCGGTGAACAACACTTAAAGGATGTTCAGGGTCAGCTTGTAAAAAACGGGCCTTGTTACACATTATGTTCCCACTAAAATAATTGAGTAGTTAAGAGAGTACAGATAAGTATTGACACAGGTATTAGTACCCATGTTGATTAAATCGTGTTTAGTCTGTCACTGTCTGGATTATTCTTTGACGAGCCTTGGCTCGCTTTGCCAAACTGTCTGCGTCATCACAAGACAAAGGGATCTGGGTGTTTAATTTACAGAGCTAACCACATGGCACCGTGAGTGCTAGACCGACTATTACATCACTTCAATAATAAGTGGCTCATTAGAAAAGTCGCAAGTGTGCAGTGTTCAAACACTGTAAACAAATCATTGCCTTTAGCAGATTACTGCTACTGATTAGCATACACAGTATGTGTGCATGTAAATGCACACAGTGCTGAGTGATTATTCTGATTATTTTTCTGTTCTGAAGAGAATTCTAACTGGCAGTGGCTCGGATGGTTGCTGTCTCTGGAGGACTTTAGGGGCCGTACTCTATGTTGGAGTAATGATGTATTTGTGTCAATTTATACTGTTGTATTCGTCGACAAAAAGATCCTCAGGATACACAGAAGCTGAAGCAAAGACCCATGTTGAACTGTATGTTCTGTAATAATGTCCAATACTCACTTCAAATATAGTCAAAGCAATGCTGGAACCGAGAGGCGATGTGTGAAGTACAATGAGCTCCGTCCAACTTTCTCTGCTTAATGAACTTCCACTGAGATTAGCGTCGACTTTTTTATTTTCCTTTTCCTTCAATTTAATTTCCATAGTTTCTGTCAAACAATGTTTTCAGCGCTTGTCATTGTTTAATTAAGAGGAGGTGTGCACGCACACTCCGGCTGGATGAAGGGACTCCTCCACTGGGACTTCATTCGGTTTGAGAGACTCGCGTGGGTGGAAGAGAGGAGATACGCTTGCCAGAGAAACGTACAGTACTCCACCAACACACTGAACGCCCCGCGGGAGTTAAGGCAAAGAATTCCTCCTGGATTTTCTCTTTCAGTCTCTTGCTCTCTCGCTTTCTTGCTCCCCCCGTCTCTCTCCTTCTCATTTGGTTGTGGTAATTCATCATGGAATATCAAAACCATTCAAAGCTCGAGCCCAGAAATGAAGGCTTCGGAGCCCGTGTATAATTGGTTTCTGTGACGTGCCACCATCCCTATTGAACCTTCTTGACTCCCTGTCCCTAGCAATGGCAGCATGTATGATAAAGAGACAAGAAAAACCCCTGGAGACATTGAGATCATGACGACTGCGAGAGGACGGAGAAGCCGCTGCGCCTCCAGAACATTCATGAAATTACAAGCTTTTGATTTGCTTTCTCCCTTTTCATCTGTTTTAGGAACATGCATTCACATTGCATCCTTTTGAACACATACACCAGTGGAGAATGTAGAGTCAGAAGGAGCCCTGAAGGCAGAAAATCCAATGGGGCCCTTCTGACTGACTTTCATTATATTTTCCAGACCTGTAAATAAAATAAGTAATTATACCGAATGATTATAATAATAGAGGCAAAAGAGAAAATTATTCTCCTCCAAGGAAATTTGAATCAAAGAGACTGTCCTCCCAAGAAAATAGACAGACTCGTCCATTTCAGCAAATGGCTAAAAACATGACAAAGCCGTCTGGAGTTAGCAGGAATTAAGAGGAAATGAAATCATACCAATCTTAAATTATTTACTAATGTCCTATTTGCACTGCAACACCTACAGTATTGTATATTGTGCCAAACAGCAACTTTTTTTTAGCAGGATAAGGGCAGGGCAGACATCGATTATTATGTAAGCAACAGATTAAAATACATCAGAATCAGCCTTGCTTTTTCTTTAGGATGCGTATTTGTCTATCCTGCTGCTGATAATAAGCCAGAGCAAAATAACTTAAAGCGCCATTTTTTTTTAAGTTGATATGACAGATGTGTTTGCACACAGTTTCCTATTTACACATCCAGGCGACACGTAGCGACATGAGCATTTTTGATTTTTTTGTCTCGAGGAATGTTAAATGCCCTACTCCCGCTACTGTTCAACCCTTAATGCCGAATTCGCATCATAGCGCTTTAATCCACGTTGCAGCCGAATCACGCATGCATTCCTTTACTGCCGGTTTGTGCATATTCAACACACACCTAGGAACCTTTTGCAAGCACTGGTTTCTCGGTCAAAGTGAAAACTACATCCATTGTGTTGTTACAATGTCATTGTCGTTGTAAGCCAATTTTGTGGCTTTTTTGATGAAATAAATGAATTTTGAATACACAAAAAAGATGTTTTTACTGCATTTAAGCTTTGAAAAAAGTGGACATATACTGTTTGTTTGAACCCTATTCTAGTTGGTGCTACAATGTAAATAGTTGTAAATAATTTTGTGGCTTTTAGACAGATAGATAGATACTTTATTAATCTCCAAAGAGAAATTATGAATTTTGAAAAAAAAGTATTTTTATTGCATTTAAGCATTAACGCCTGTTGTCGCTAGTTTGCATCATACCTAAATTTATATCAATTGTATGTGCTACAGAAAAAATCAAAAACAAAACACAAAGCAAAAACAAAGCAAAAACACAAAGAATTATTTTTTTAATATAATTCTAAATAAATTCAGGTGTCAAGGGGCTAAGCTACTTGTCACTAACCTTGTCTGCCATTTGGTGCTGTAACATGTGATTAGTTCTCAGAGCTTTTTCATGTAAAGCACTTGCCTGCTGAAAATGAGTTTGACAGTGGTGAGACTAACCCAGTAAGTGTGCAGGCAGTTAAAACAAAACTATGAGCTGAAAGATAAAAATATGTGTAAAGGGAACTGGAGCCTGGTGATAATTCTCCATGACACCCTGAATCACATTACACGTGTATATTAATCCATTACTAAAATAAAAATATTGATTAGAGCAGCTTTAAGCAGTCAGGTTACAGTAGGAAAAGTAGGAAGACATTTCTCTTGTCTGTCAACAGCATAAAAACAAAGGACCCAGAGCAAATCTGTTATTGAATTTAATTTAACCTTTATCTTATAAGGTTAGTCCCATTGAGGTTGGAAACATCTTCGGCAAGGGAGACCTGGCCAAGAAGGCAGCATAAGAAGTTGGAAAAAACAATTAAACTTTAAAGGCTGCTTTGAAGCACCTGATTGTGTTAGACTGCTGCTGTCCGCTTCTGCTTTTAACCACAATAAAGACAGCGTTGGAGCTGAGAGCTTCGTGAGCCTTTGCGACTGCAAAGCGCCAATGGCTCCAAACGCCATCTGTGACTTTGGCCAGACAATTCCTGCTGCCTGGCGCAATCACACAAATCACACACTCAGCACCACTGCATCGACACTTCCAGTCGAGATCCGACAGTCATCTCCAGCCAACAGCGGGCTCCATTCCTTCCTCCCTCCAAAGTGCTGAGGAGGGGAAGACCGAACATGCCCTCTGGTTTTAACCGAGAGCGCTGCTGAGATGAGAGAGGCTCTCAATTTACTGTGGCATCTGCTCCCTCGGACAGCATCATCCAGCTTCAGCCTGCAAGCCAACAAAGCAAGCTTTCTTTTCCTCATCCGTTCCTGTGGAAAGGTGCAGGAAGTTTGGATACCCCAGCACCAATTCTTATGAGCGGAGCTGGTGGTAACTGGTTAAAGGTCTGGGTTAGTGGGAACAAAAAGTAGACTGAAGTTGCCAATGACCAAGTCATTAGCTCAGGGGTTAGGCTTAGCATGTTAACATTTGCTAATTAAGACAGAGTGGGTTCCAGTGGGTTGCACTGGAAGTCATGTTAAATCAGACAAATGTATTTTCAAAACCATCAATTAATTGTGAAATATTTTCCACATCCTCGTCATGCACTTTTCACCTCCGTCTCTATCTCTCTCTCTGAACCCTCCCAGCGCCACCCCTTCAACTGGGGAACATTGAACAATAACAAACTGAAAGAAAGTTTTATTCATCAAAATATTCTGTTTTGCATTGGAAAAAGAAACTATTTACATTTCAAAATATCCTTCAGTTGAAGGGAATGATCATAAAGTCCAATGATGCTGTGTTTCTTGATGTAACTGCAGTTCCCTTGGGAAATGTGCAGAGATGCAAAGAGTACTAGAATACTATACTCAAGTTATATGGGGGGCTGCAGTTGCATTGAATTTAAATCCAACAACACGTGTGGAATGACATCACACCACTGAGCTCTGATATCCAAAAAACAACAGCTTCCGTTTAGAGATTTTGCAGCCTGTGCATACCACTGATTATCAATGTTAAATATTCGACCTTCTTCTGTCTAGCCTCACTGGAATTAACCAGAAAATAGGAAAACTCAGATAATTAATCAGAAATGAACAATAAAAAGAGACAACAGTATAGACAGAGGTAACAACAATAACAACAAGAGCTATGGACACTACAGTGCAACAAACATCAGGCAACAGAATTGAAATAACTGCCACCTCAACAGCACAGTAAAATGTCACCTAAGTAGATGACACAGAGATGTATGTACAGTATAAACTTCACTGTGGTTGCAGTCACAAACTCATGTATTACGGTGTGTTCAGACCAAGCACGAAGTGAACGTTTCGCATGGCGCCATTACATACACTGTCATACACTGCAAAATAGATGCTAATTTGTTAGGTCTATTGTAAATTTTGGGCTGTTTCAAAGCTGTTCTGCACTCCCATCTGTGACAAACTGTCAGAAACAACAGGAAGTCCTCACACACCTCACTGAAGGAAGAAGTTCCTCAGCAGTACAGCAAACTTAGAAGTCACGGCTGGAGGATCCACCGTTAGCATTTTAGCGTTTAGCCAGATCCAGCCTGCCCCTGTTGGTCAACATAACATGCTCTATCAGGTTTACCGAAAAATAAGCGGTGACAGTTTGTGCTTCAGAAGAGTTTTTTATTTGCTTTGGTCAGGGATTTGAACACGGCTTCCCAAACTGCATGCAGTTTAGTCCTGATCCAGACATGAAGAAGAGTAGCTGGAGAATTTCTGCATTTTTCATGGGTTCAGAAGCTTCAGTCATTAGTGTGATGGGGAGGACAGACAGTGTGCTGCTGAGCCTGGCTTTGGTGATATGGTGAGAGTAAACCATGAGGGGCAGTTTCAGTGGCTGAATTTGGTTTTCTGCCTTCAGCTGAGCTGCTGCTGTGTGTGTGTTGGTATTTGTGAGGATGAGGGGATATCCTGTCATTTGGCTGATGCTTACAGGTGTTTACCATGCAGCACTCTCAATGAGACAGCTGACGCGCCACGGAAATGAGCGGTCATTAATGTATCACAGTGGCAGCCTGGTGTCCACTTCAGCTCTGTTGCTCGCCAAGGTTTCCTGTCTGCAAAACAAACAGGCTGTCTGCTGAAGAGAGGGGATCAGTGCTGGAGAGCTGTGCCTCTAATAAATCCCATGGCTTCACACACTCATGAATAGACCGCGAACAAAGGGTTAGTAAGAGGGGGGTCAGGATTTACTGTCATTCCCCCATATGTTGATTCGAGCAGCAGGGGACATATTCATTAGCAACGCTGTTATCCAACTCCTCAAACACAGTTAATGAGGTGCAGCCATGTTATGCAGTATAACTAATAGCAAACATGGTTTCACGGGAGTGCATATTCATGCTGACATCAGTGCAGCTCTTCATATTAATTGTCTATTTCAGGAAAATGACGTGTGTAGTTGCATGTCGCTTGGACCAAATCACATGAATACATGTGGTGGGCTGAGTTTTCACCTCTCAACTCCGAAATATTCCCCATTTTCATTCAAAGCTCAATGAGCAGAATCACACAAACATTTTTTCAGGCAGGGTCCCTTTCAATAACAAAGCAATTCAAGGTGCTTCACATAACGCATGCAGAATATAGAAAGAATGCAAAAAAATGAAAGTAGTGGAATGAAACTTTCATTGTATAGTTACTGTTCCTTGATGATAATGATAATAATGACTTTTGATAACTAGTTAGCATGCTTACGAGTTACTAGATTATGGCAGTTATCCATGCAATCAAGACAATTGGAGCAATTACATTTGTTACATTCGGAACCCAATCTATGTTTCAGCATGATTCAAGCACAAAAGTGCAATTTAGGTGCAAGAGTTGTATTAGAACAAGTCAGCCACCTCAGTCGTTCAGCCTGTGTGCAGCAAAGGCTTACATAGTGAGTTTGAACTCACTTTGTGTGGTCTATAGTTTGGGTTCTTAAATATCAGTTTTTCAGTTAATGGCTCAGTGACGAAGTTAAAAAAAGCTGCAGTAATTGACCTGTTTTTCAGACACTAAAATGGTTCTTAATAGATGTTCCGTGAGGCTCCTCTAATGCAGCAAGGAAGGCAGGAAAAAGCTATTTGTTACCTCAGTGTTTATGCCATGTTCATGTCGACATTAATGACAGGGAAAACTGAAATCATCTCTTAAATACACTCTCACAACCCATTCAATTAAACAACTTGCTGTTAGCAAAGTGTTCATGTGCTAGCTGAAGCAAATTAGTTTTCGTGTGGCCACTTGTTATTAATGCAGCATATCGCAGAGCACTGCTGCCTTTCTGTTCTACCTCTGCAGGTAGTTAATTGCATGCAACTTGTCTCCCAGGTGTAAAATATTTCCTGATTGGACAGCTAGAATGAAAAGCAGCTCGAGTGAGAACCACCACATTACCACTTATCTTGAATTAAATTGAATTTCGAATAACTTGATCTGAAAGTAAACAGTTTTCACAATTTTTTATTATATTTTTTTAATATATGTTATGTGAAATCAACTAATCAAAATCCAAGTCATTCACACACGTCGTCACACACACGTACACACACACCAGTTTGTCCCTTTTAGGGGATTTTGAACCTCTGCTGCCTCAACCACGGCAGCAACCTCTGCTACGCTCCTGTGGTTCTGCAGCAGCATCCTCTCCCCTCCCCTCAGCAGAAACCAGCCCCGTGTCCAAATAGAGATGTAGCAACAAGAGAATCCGGGGCTTAAAGAACAAAAGAAGAGGCCAAGTTTGAGCGAGACTAAGAGAGTCTTTGAGATTAGAGCCGTCAATCCCTGAATCTTTAGCACCTAGCGAGGCCTCCTTGTGGGATCAAGCACAAAGTTGTAATAGAAGCGAAGGAACTTTTTTAGTCTACCACCGCCCCACTTCCCTCCCATCTCTCAGCAGCATCACGACCGGGGTTGAGAGCGGTTTAGGTGGGGTAAGTGGGTGCGTAGGTGGGGTGTTGAAGAACTTTCCCTGAACTCTTTCCGGCTTTGTGTCTCTTACTTTCATCTCAGGTCACTGTCAGTGGAGGGTTTATCTCGTTAAAAGCGGCCCTAAGATGAAACAGGGACCATTGCTGCTGAACACTAAGGGCCTGGCTTGCGGTGCTGCTTTTTGTTCTCCACATACCTCCGAGTGAAGTTTTTCTTTGTGCTAAATAAGAGGTCATTTAGTCTCCAGATGCAGTCACCATACTCACACCCAACTCACGACGTGATTAATTAATTTGTGACTGGAAAATTCCACAAGCATGAAATTGTAAGGAAAAAAATGGATTGTGCACTGAGGAAAAGGAGCCCTGAAAATATCTAATCCCATATTTCATTCTTCATAATTGAATGAGTAAAATAAGAAAAGCCACCACGAGGGAATAGAGACAGAAAGTCTATTATGGTTCTGTAGCTTGGCATATATAGCAGGTAGTCACACTGGGAGAAAATATCTCAGCCGGGGCTTGATGAGTACAGAGGCATACCTAGACGACATGTTTGGATCAGTCAGATAAAGACACTGTCAGGAAACAAAGACACCGACAGAACTGACAATAGACACATTCGTTCAGTTCTGATGTGCCACCAGAAATCTGACAGTTATTGAAATGACTTGCTTTCATGAAAAGCCTGTGTTTTCTCACTCACAAGTTATTTGGTTGTTGTCAATCTCTATGCGCCATTGTTGTCGCAGACCTGGTTTTATGATAGCAAATTCATCCCTGGCTGGCTAGATAATAAAATTGTAGCAGCGATGGTAGACACAATGGCAAAGCAAATGACTATCAGAGTCTGTGCTTTATCCAGTATCTGTCTGCCTTTCCATGCTGCGCGCAGGTAAGTGTGATGACACTGATGGCTCACTCAAATCATCATTGCCTTCACTTTGTCTGCTTTGTTGCAGTAGATGTAATGCTGAGCAACATCTCATTTGCTCTTGCAGCATCTCATTTGCTCTTGCTGTCGCCAGTTTTCAACCAAGTTCTAGCTTCACAATAGAATCGGAGATTTGTGTCAGCGGGCAGACAATGAAGAGACAGCTTTGAGGAAAAATGATTTCTACAGACCTTATGCAGCACCACATGTCTCGGTCTTCATTGTATCCATGACTTTAATTTAGTTTGCCAAATCGCACTGGAGCATAATGCAAAGCTGCACACTTCTCTGAAAGCAAAGCTTTGACAGCTTTTTTTTCCCTTCACAAAACCAGTGCTGATATGAATCAGTGTGGTAGAAAATTAACTTTAATGGTGCAACATCTTGCTAGTTATTGCTTTCATGTCTTTCATAGTTGCTCTTTGAGGTCAGCTGTAAGAGCCAAGTGTAGGTGTGATGCATTGAATAGTAATGCTACTTGTCCAGTATAGTGCAGGCACCTCGATGTTGTGGAGAGCTCAGTTTTCATATTTATTAACAAAATCTTTCACAGTCAAAAGCATACTGGAGGTCAGAGGTCAGGCATGGCTAAAAAGTCAACAACTTATAATCTGTAAGAGTTGAGTTCTGGTTGATTTGGCAACACCTGTTCTTGGTGTTAACACTGAAAATATCTTAATAAGCACCAGAGTCCCAATCAAAATAAAATGCACTTTGAGCAGGTACTCTGACACAAATACAGCAGAAGGAGACTTGAGCAACCTGTGTCCAATATAAATCTCTGTAACTACCCTTGTACCAATGGAAATATAAATCCTATTTTAAATCCTCCTCCAGATCACGTCACAACACGTGACATATGCGTATGTGCGCAAATTAGGTGAAATGTGGACGTGCACTGACTCTTGTCTTCTGAATGTCATACAGATGTGCATGTGTTGTTCACTGAATCCCTCATGCATGTGTTCACCATCCGATGCTTTCAAATACAGTGAAGATAAAGAAGTTCAGCTGCTTATGCCCCGCCTGTCAAACCGGCTACACCCTGCCTAGTGCTAACTCCATAGGCCGTCTGTCAGCACTGTGCATGCCTGCCTGTGGAGCTCCAGTGGTGAGTGGATGCCTTCATGGCGCTTCAGATGGATGGCAGCGATGACGGAACCTGGGCAGACTGTGGTGGCGTCCCCCTGGAGGACGAGACAGACAGACTAATCTTCAGTGGCGGCTTCCTAGACATCCTGGAAAGGGACTCAGACAGCAGGCGCAAGTTGTTACAGTTGTTAAATCTCGTGTATGCGGTGGAACAGGAGTGAAGGAGGTTATTATGTAGGTATATTATGTAAAAATAGGAAAACCATCCCTCAATCCCCCCTTCCTACTAATGCTGTCCTTTAATCCCTTACCAGGAGACTTAACAATTTTTCACAGTTGGCATCAAGTGACAACCTTAACCAATGTCGGTCACACAGCCAGCCGCACGTTTTCAAGTTTCTACCACCAAGTCCAGTTGCCCTCGATTCAACCCTCCTTGGGTATTTCTAAGGAGAAAGCTGCACTCCAAACAGTGGAAGTCATACAGCAATCTGAAAACAATGGGTTTCCCCATAAACTGGCAAAAAAAAGTTCTCCGCTCCCCACCCAGTCGTTAATTTAACTGGGTGTGGAAATGAACTCCACCGCCATGAGAGCTAAGCTGTTCCCAGCCATGATGGATGCGTCGCCACACCTCTGTGGGTGTGATGTCAGTGATGCATCCGCTGGGTATGATGTCCACAAGCCATGTGGTTGTCCCCTTAGGGCTCCCTCAGGAAAATTCAGCGGTAGCCTGGCCGCCTGTGCCTCGACCCAGTTCAGCAAATACCGACCACCCTGCCCTCACTGCAGTGAGACCTGATAGACTGCAAAACTCCCTGTGTTCTGTCGATGGGGGATCCCTTCAGGACTGCGACTTTGCACATTTTGGTGTACACAGATGCGTCTCCCTCTGGCAGGGGTAGGATGTGCGAATGGGTTCGGAGAATCCTCCATCACCTGAACATATACTGTCTGGAGCTGTCCATGGTCCTGGATTTTTTAAAGCACTGGCAAACAGACATGACAGCGACGTACGTTCAGCCCAGCTGCTGGAAATGGCTGATTATAATAAATAGCCCATTTCCCCTGTTTCCTCGCCTCTTAGTGTACGTTCAGGAAGAGAATGTGGTGGTCAGTGTGTTTGCACTTGAACAGCTAAAGAGCTTTTTGTGTGTCCCAACCATGCTGGTACAGCTGCTGGCAGGGAGACCATGGCAGCGCCCATGTGGCAGAGACACATGGTCACAACAGTCACACACAGTAGTGACAGGTCTTAAAAGGCTATGCTTATACTCACAGAATGCGGAGTTACAATATGTAACTAATGTCATTTCCGCAAGTTTAAAACCGATGTCACTTCATGTCCTTTTGTTTTTTCTCCGACAGCTTTGTACTCCAGTGATAAGGTGGTTAGTTCATATAATCTTGGACATTCAAATACGAGTATAATTGGCTGCTCCGTTGTTTTTTCTTTGTGGTTCTCCTGGTTGTCATGGTGATGGAATGGAAGAATGAAAATTAGTTGTGTACTTACATGAGAGCAGCAGCCACCTTGGGCAGGCTTTGTTGCTTTGTAAGCGTGATCACTTTCGGTTACACTTCAAGATAAGTGCTTTAGATATTTAGGCCTCATGCAGCGCTGCGTGATTGTTTTACCGTTCTCTTTGCCCTGATGGACACTGTTTTTGTAGTTATGAAGTTGATTAGTCAGAGGTTAATGTCAGTAGACGTTGAGCAGGGTGGGGGCTGAACTTTCTGTGACACAGAGGCCCAGGGAGTCAAGTGTTATATGTAAAACCAGGACAAATCCCTTCTGATTCCTTTGTCTATGAATATAATCCAACACTGCACTGTAGGGATGTTTCACACAGTTCAGAGAAATGATGAAAGCAGATGTGATTCATCTTGGTGCTAATTAGAGACATTTCATTTTTATTGGTGTGGCAAAGACCGGATCTGCTCGGTGTACATCTTCCATGGCCAGGGATCTTGATCCTCATCAAATTTCAGATAACTAAATATAGCTACAACACCACTCAGGGCAGTCTTTTCACAACATGGGGCAGGGCAATTCATTTATGCAGCACTTACCAATGTTTGTGGTAAGTTTTCTTGTGCTGTGCTTCTTACAATGTGTACATGGCAGTCATCGGTATTGTCGGCACGTCTTGAGCCAATTACATTGGCATGGGTGAAACTGCAGCACCTGTTGATTAAATAAAGTAATGCCTCATATTTATTCTGAACATTTTATTTTCCATACCAGCTTTTTGCAGCTGCAGCACTTGCTGCTACACCACAGATTTGCAATTCATTTAAAGTACTCAGTTAAAGTTTTTCTGTATCCTGTTCTGAACCCTGTCATGTTGTTTCTCTTTAAAATTCTACGTATACAAAAATATGAACTTGATAACCAGAAAATTGAAGAAAGCCATTATAGGCCCACATGCACAGTTAGTCTAACAGGTGAATTCCTGAAAATGCATTGCAGAAGCGGTATTAGCACCTCACAAAAATGGAAACGGACTGAAATAAACACATCATGAAGCAAGTTAAAGAAATTACAAGTAAAAGCTCAGTTTTATATTCATCTGATCTCAGAAAAGCTCAGATAATGAAAATCCTCTTCAAGCCCACATAAATCCAATGCACCTATCAGAAGCAATTAGAATGTACAAAGTGAGAGTGCTAATTTGCAACTACTCATTTGCAAGATGGATGATGTATTATATTTAAGATTCATTACAGAAGCTGTAATATAATGCAACCATTTGTTTTATATTAAAAGTACATAATGGCAGCAGACATTTATATCATGTTCATTTGCACCTCTCAGATACAAAGTGTTACATTAAATTGCTAAGGCAATTTGAGGCATTATGGAATAGTCTTGAAATCTGTGTTTAAAACAGACTAGATTATGTGATCTCTGTGTAATCCAAGAGGATGTGACGTGATGTGGGTGAAGGCAAAGAAATTTTCACTGCAATAACCTGATAAATTTAAACAGCTGCTAGGACACACATATATACACAAGTATTTGTAAGTTAAAGTTGGCCCAATAATTTAATGTTTTACAATAAATGACTAATTGTAATGGGAAAGGGGTCTCTTGTAGACTGAGCGTTATCACCCAAAAATTACTGGTCCCCTCAGCTCTTCTGAGCTTCTTAACAACTCCCCAGTAAAAAAAAAAAAGTAATAATGATAATAAATCCACCTTCCCAGCACCAAGTGGCGGGCAAGTTAGCAGCCACTTGGTGAATATAGTAAAGCATTTAGCAGCAAAAAAGATCAATACCGAGCTAAAAGTAGGGTTGTAAGTAAATTTGCCACGTGGCCAGAAACACAACTTCAAATGAATGCTAATATTGCGCCACGTGTCCTGGATGTGTAAATTTGTGCCCCCAAGTCATCAAAAATAAATAAATCATTACTGCTTTAAGTTAGAGTTGCAACTGACGCAGATTTGCAAATCCAGCAGAACGCTGGGGTCACAGGCGTGGTTTTAAGAGTTATGATAAATGCCAACAAAAATTTCAGAAAAATGCTTTTTTTATTTGCATTTATTTTCCATTATTTTCCTGTCCCGTACAGCTTACTCAACATCATAGATTTCTTTCTGCCACAAGAGTAAACCTTCCACCTTCTATGTGGAGTAAGAATGAAACGTACATATGCAGGTGAATGCGGCACGCCACTGTTGATCTTGATGGCTGATACACAGACCTTGTATAGTTTTTAACTTTTATTGTCATCTAGATGGATGACAGGTTGAATTTAATTACTTCAGACATACGTTTCCACAAGCTGCATTTTGTTTGCATTCTGGTCACGATGCAGCTTTCACAGCTGAGACAAAGCAAAGTTTCCGACCGGAGTTCCCAGACTAGACATAAAAGGATTTCCACACACAGCAGTGAGAAGGCTACTGTGAATCAGCTCTTCTAGCAGCTATAACTGCTGAAACGTATAGATAATTTCACTACATCGAGTGTCTCGTTTGTCATTTGATGGCTTGATGAATGCATCAGAGGATTTCCCTGTACTGATGTGAGGTGCATCCATAAAAAAACAGCTTTCATTCATTAGTTGTATATCACGCATATATTGAAATGTCATGCAGACCACTGCCTCGCACGGGAAGAACAAATTACATGATCAGATGAAAAAATTTCTTGTATCTTGGTAGCTTTGCATGTGACATTCTCCACTTTTCAACATCTCTCCTCTGGCCTGAAACATGCGATTCTGACAAGTCCTTCTGTCATGTATAATGATTAAGTGAAATTGAAGTACAAAGCTGTTGATAGCATCAACGGTTTACAGTGGGTCTGTGTAATGAAATTTCTTTTCCTGGAGAATCGATGAGCTCCATTCCCCTGGTGGACGGTGTAATTACAAAACCCTCATTAGATTATGAAACTATACAGCATATGGTGAGAGGAGGAGATTCCTTTGATGTGCTCTTGTAATGACTGCAGCAAAAAGAAAAAGGAGAAAGAAAAGAGAGAAATGCCTTCCTTCACTTCATTTGGATCCCTTGAAAGAAAAACAAAGCTTTGAAAGTGAGATTTTCTGTATTTTGCAGCTCTCCCACCCCCAGACACTCCTCTGACTCCTCTGTACTGACTCACATACCAGCCGGGAGTCTAGCATTGACCCCAGAAACGTCAAACTGTTTTGACACGCCAAGGCCAGCAGTGTCGTGGCCTTTTGATTCATGGAGAATGTTTGTCGTTTTGCCAAAGGACGCCTTCGGTAGAGAAGAATGAGGCTTGATGTTTGAAGGAAGCATTCGATCCCTGTGAAACATGAGACAGACGCTTCAGGCAGCACTTGTCTTCTGTTCTCGGTGCAACACATTTCACAGACTCTGTGTGTTTGGAAAAGGATAGCAGGCTGGGAAACAGAGTCATTCAGTGTAACTATGTTTGACAGGAGCAGACAAGCAACAGTGTCTACAGCAAGCGCAGAGGGTACAGTATGTTACAAAAGGAAAACCAAGGTCCATTTAACACTTGAAGAAACCGAAGCAGTATCCCTGTTTGTAATCCTCTCATTTTCTGTCTGTCAAGCAATTGCAGCTGAATAACCTCCTGATTAAACTATTGCCTCTGTTGTGGAAACATTTTTTTTCCTGTAATTTCCCGAAAGAGAAGCGTTTAACAATTGAAAGGTGTCAGCAATGCAACAAAAAAGCAGGCAAAATCCTCAACAGTAATCGGGAGCAGCGCTTCTGAAACTGTGGGTTGAGATCCAAATTGAGGCTCGTTGCCGGTGGGTCCCTTTATGAGGAGGATATGAAATTTTTTAATAAGCCTGTTTCCCCGAGCAACCAAAGCTAATCTCTCACTGGGGTCCTCAGCTAAAAACATTTAAGAAGTGCTCATCTAGACGACAGAATTATGTGCTATATTGGGAAATTTAAAGGGGAGATAGTGTCATGAATCATATATAGAGTTATGGGATGATTGTCTGTACAGGTATGTGACTTAAAATCAGCAGCAGGTTGGATGGGGATGTGATGTATAGGTTTACAAACAGAGTTTTCCAGTTGCTCTCCCAACTCTACTGATGCACTTGTTACTTCCAATATCATCACTCTCTGTCCCCCGTTAAACAGCTAGAATAGTAGGAACTAAAATTATGCAATTATGCTTGGAAAAAGTAAGCAACAGTACAATTAATACTGAGATAATGAAATAACTGTTGGAGGAAGAATTAGAAAACATATTTCTTTCAAAGTCCAAACTAGACTCATTATTCAATGGAAATGGTGTTTTGCATGGCTTAGGTATAGAAACATAAAGTAGGATAAACCAGAGAAATGGAAGTAAACCAAAATGTAATCTGTTTGGTAACTGAGGTCACAACATCAGAAATGCCTGACTAACAACACAAGCCACAGTTCATTAAAATGAGTTCTGGCACTGTTGGCCCCCCCATGAGACTATACAACTACAAAATCCTGGAAAATACAACTATATATGCAGGACTTTTATTAATTTATTTTGTTTATGATTGAATTGTATTTTTGTTTCTTTTTATTGATTTTTGTTTTTAATTATTTTCATATATTGTGTATAGCACGCTCTGGTCCTGCTGGGTTGCAACATGTCGATAAATATATTCATATTCATTTTTATTTTTTATCAACCTCCCATTTTTGTGCATGCATTGTCGAAAAGACAGACTTGAAGTGAAAAGAATGTTTTATAAATTTAACTAAGGAAAAGGTCTGTTCAGCAGTGAGAGGTGTGGGAAGCTGACAGGAAAAATATCACACACACACACGCACATACACACATGTGATATCTAAAATTTAAATATATTTTATATAGAACATTAAAAAATATACAAAAATAATAAATTCAAAATAAAAATCAACAAAAAGAAATAAAATTCAATAATAAAACAAAATAATAAAAGTCCTGCATATGATTGCAGCAGCTGATTGAACTTGACTGAACTCCTCTTCAGTCACTGGATGACTTAAAACCCTTCCTGCAGCTGCCTGGGTCTGACTATTTGATGGATAATTATGGATTGATAAAAACTGCACTGCACAAAACACTGAAATGTGTTTCCAACATTTCATCCGCCATCACATCGGATACATGTTTCTGTACAAATCAGTCCAGTCAACACCATCACTGAGTAAACCCCCACCATTAACAGCTGAATCAACACCTCTCCGACAATGCCCTCGAACCTCTATGATAATCTTCACAAAGGTAGAATTTATTACAGGACTCTAGTTTTAAATTCAATCTGATAACTCACCTTATGATTGCAACCTCTGCAATGTACAAGCTACTGTAAATACTGAAAGTGAATTGCACTGTGAGGAATGTATTGTGGTGGCATAGTGGTGAAGAAGCCGACAGCGTCCCTGCATTTCAGGTCAACTCTATATTGTTCACATTTCAAATAGAGACGAACAACCAAAAAAAAATTAAATTCATGTTTCAATACTAGCATTTGCTAATTAGCACTAAACAAGAGGTACATCCCTGACTGGTACTGTTTTTTTTATTGTATTTGGTCATAAGAGTACTGGACAGATTAGAAATTTGACCCGTTGATGTCGCTAGATGAAAGGTTAAGGCATCATCAAGTGATTATTAATCATCCTGTGGGGGGTATAAGTGTATGTAGCAAAATCCATCCAGTAATTGTTGAAACATTTCACTCACAACCACTAATGTCAACCTCTTGGTGGCGTGAGAGGAAAAATGAGGGGATCTCCAAATTCATGAAGATTAGTCCTGTGGGCACCATGAATGTCTATACAAAAGTTTGTGCCAGTCAGTCCAGTAGATCCCGTGGCATTTCATGTAAGTGAACAAGGAAAAAGTAGGTGATCACCAAAGTCATTAGAATAAATCCTAATCGGACCATCAGGATAAAATTTCATGGCAATGCATCTAAAAGTGATTGAGATATTTCAGTCTGGACCAAAGTGATGGACCAACTGACGGACCAGCATTGCATGTTGTTAATGTGGCTGAAAAGTAGTCATTGTTAGCATACAGATACGTAAAAGACACAAGACGTTAGTTACACAACCATAGTTTATTACTGATGTCATCACTTACACAGACAAAGGAAGTGTCAGCGATACCTACTGAAAGGTGATCAGCAAATCATACTGGAGTAACTAGTTGGAAACAGTTTTGGGGACATCGTTGTCAGTTAACCAGGAGTCCAGATGCTGGTCACCGGTTTAATGTACACTGTGTTTAATTTACACTGCTGTTGTCTAGAATCTGAACACCAGAGCTGTGATACAAAAACAAAATCTGGCACAAGCGGCAGGAAATGGCAGAGTGATTTTCAGAGGAAAAATAAACAGTGACCGCACCTGACTTTTTGTCTGTTGACAGCTGATTGGATTCATCAGCTTTATTTTAGCTATTTGAATTTTTAACAATATCTAGGTTGAACATGTAATAAACATATAACATAATCTATATGAGGTTTATGCTGAGTTTCAAATTGAATTGGGTCTATTTATTTTTTTCCTACGTTGGCTGTAGACCAGGGGTTCTCATACTTTTTACTCAAGGGTCCACGTCTGATTTTTATTTAGTGTTAGTGGTCTGGAACAATTGGAAATAACAAAATAGCATTTAATCAGTTAAATAATGTCACATCTCTTGTGATTGGGCCAGCACTAAAACAGGCCGCCAGTTGGTGATATGAAATGGGTAAAAAGGTGAAGTGCGAATGGAGCTGAGGCGGGCCAAATGAAACCTCGTTGCTGAAACAGAGCAGCTAGCTGTCATTCAAAGTAGCCACACCCATAATTATGCATAACTTTAATCCTTAATATAATTGATACGAATGAGTTTGATAAAAATTCCCCCCTCATACAGTTGTCATGAATAGGGAAATTAGCTGTAGAGGGCAAAACCATGTTTGTACCAGACTTATTTCTGCTGTTCAGTTTGCCATTTTTGCAGTTTTTGGCGCTTATTTGTTGGCTTCATTTTTCAGCCCTGGAGGTTGCCGTTTGGTTGTGGCACGCAGTATGAATGATATATTGATGAATGTGGTTGTGTATTTCTTTGAAAACCACCCTGATTATCTGCTGTTCAGCCACATATTTTATCCATATCTGATTCTTTGAAACTACACTTTGTTAGAGAAGAAAGCCACAATTGACTGATAAAACAAAACCACATTTTGTATTGAATATTTGCGAGGCTTACAACAAACTGACCTGCTGTTCATCGTGGTCAACTTGTGATGCAAAATCCCCCGTAAAGGACATAAATACTCTAGAAATAAACACATAGGCAAAGTTCACCATTGTCTTCCACAACAAGCAGTACACTGTCAGAGAATAAATCCTGTTGTCCGGTAAGGCTAATCATATGGAGTCCTTCAAGAAGAAGTGGCGAATAATCCGTACTCTCAATAGGATTTACTCCTTGTTTTTATGTCCAGAGTTCAAGAAGAAGCATCCACAGTTTTCCAAAGATTAACTGCAGTCCAGAAGAAAGGAAGTCTCTATTTACAGAAAGGTCCTTTGCATTACTCTCCTCTCCTTTGATGACCCAACCAGAACTGTTGGTTCCGCTGTAAGGAAAGAAAACAAATATTAAAATCAAATCAAAGTGGCGGCAACATCAAAATGATGTCTGAGAAAGTTACCCCACAAGCATACTAATAAACATATATTTATATACACTAAATATATTGTAGTGTTTTTAGAAAACACTGTAGAACTGAGTTTCTTGACATAAGCAGAGGCTGATAAGAGAAAAGAGCATGACCTACTGTAATAAAACTAAACTTTATCTGGAGAAAATCCAAGCAAGAAGAAGTGAGACTCCCACCCCCACTGATTGACATGACAAAGATGTTGGCGAAGCAAATACAAAATCCCATGCATTATTCAACACTGAAGCCTCTTTTCAGTCTCGCGGTTTGTTTTTCATCGCTGCCACTGTGAGAAAAGTCATTGTCTTCTTAGGAAAAGCAAGGCTAAAGGTCTCAAACCCCTGCTATGGGCCCTCAGAGGCTGTGTAGTGTAGAAGAGTTGGATGAAACAAACAGCATGCCAATTAGATTTTGATAATACTTGTAGAAAAGTGTAAATTTTAACCTGATTTTAGTGCTGGAGGAAAGGTCATGGTCATGAAAAACAAACGGGTATTAACAGATCTTTCTGGCAGCTTGGGGGCGGCCAAAGGAAGCAGCACATTATGATATGGCTATTTTGTGAGTAAGTTGTTGCTTATTTCCACATCCAGCTGACACAGAGAAACCTTAGCATTCATTTAGAGTAGAATTTAAGTTCAATATTCACTCTAGTTCTTTTCTGGTTTCCACCAGCTTTTGAAAGAAGCCTCTGGCTCTTTGGCTGCTCAATGCACCATTCGGTTCATTTGCTGGACGCCAACTTTTTCTGCTGTTTGATACAGGGAGGCTAGCATAAAGTGGGACAATTTTGGGACAAGAATATCAAGACTTTGTACTAGAAAAGCAACATCAGCTCCTTCCTAAGCTCCCTACATTTGCTTCTTTACGTCATCTACACAAGTCACTCTCCATCTGACAGGAGTTATCTGTCAACGAGTGTAAAGGTCAAGTTTTCTTACCCTATCACCTGTGGAGTTCTTTCAGATTCAATATCATTCCAGCACATTGATCTATCTGTCTCAGTGTTACGCAGTCTTCAGGATTAAAGGATGCTGGTGAGTTGGGTTTGTGCTCCACACAAAGGTTTTCTCCCTCCAAGTTTCGACGCGATCACATACTCTGAAGACCTCGGTTCTCCTTGAGATTAAATTGCCTGTCATGAAACTCCGTGGCTGACTGGCAGCTCCTCTGCTCCTCCAAAAGTACATTCTGGAAAAGACTCTCGAGGAACATAACAACCTTCATAACGATGTCCGCTATCGATTCAAACCGTCCATCAGCTGCCACGTAGGCTTGACGGACTGAGGCAAGCCATCGGCGAACTTGTAAGGCTCCATTATCGATGCTGAACTTTTGATAGGAAACAGACAGCTCTGACAGCCTAGTTAGATTAATTCACAAATGGGTCGCTCGACACAGAGCAGGCAAGAGCAGCAGCACGCCACTGAATTGTGTCATATAAATCATCTTCAATTATGCATTAAAGCAAAACAATCCAACAACCATCAGGCCATCACTTGACTAGAAAACCTGCATAATCATATCAAGCACAGGGTAGTAAAGAGTTTCCGTAAATTTATCTTGTGGCAGCACTTTGCTGCTCTCTGTAACGGCTGCAATAAATTCTTCCTTTTACAGAGTCATTTACATTCTGAGCTGTCACTGTGATTAATGTGGTACTAATTTGAGAATAATTCCACGCTGAAAAGACAAAGAGCGGAGCCACTTCTTGTCAGAAGAGAAAATGTCTACAGAGATGAATCTCCCCAGTGTCTCTCTACAGGGGGAGGGGGGTGGGGGTCATTAACAGCATTTGAGTGACTGTCTGAAACAATGCTAAAAATACTAAGAGGAAAACTCTTCTGTGGGTGTTGCGTTTGTTTAATTGGTGGCTGACAAGTGATAATTTAGCTGGCAAAGGATGCATTTCCATTTAGTGCCTGAAGTAAGGTTGGCTGAAAGATTTAACACAGCAGGTGCATGGGCTTGTGTTTGTGTAATTCAGCCGTGTAATTGGCGCACCGCAGTGTCCTCCTCAGCAATATGTTGTGAGTTGTAACTACCGGTGCTTCGATTTTCATAGTATGGCCTTTTTTTTTTTTTTAATGTGAGAATCCGCCTGTAAAATCAGCAAAATCAGAAAGCAAGGACGCTGCAGATTCACCCAGACCCAAATAAAGTTTTTATGTCAAGACTAATGCGTAATTATCGCCGCAAATCACAACTTATAATGGCTGTTCTTGAGGTACATTTAAAAGTGAGTTTATATCAGTGTGGCTCGGCATTCATTTGAATGGAAGCGTCAAGGAGAACATGGGACAGCAGGGGGAGAAACACTCAGTATTCATTTGCCAGGCACACCTGTTATTATGAATATAAAACCTGCCTCAGGTACAGACACACCCACGAGGCAAACAGTACGATCAGTCATAGCTCTCAAAGGTTAGGGCACTGGAAAACTCTGTACCATGACTGTCCCAATAAAGTTTAGAAAGTTTAGCCAAACAAGTTTGAAAGTGTGAAACAAACAAATCCGAAAGCAAGTGGTCAGCGGGTCACGGGACACGCAAGACAGACACAGGCGTGAACAGCGATGTGTCTCGACTGTCAGCTTGTGATTGGATCACCCAAGACGCATGTTAATGTGTGAACAGGGTTACAGTGAATCTTTTGTTATCATTAGTTGTTTGTTCGTGACACAGTTTATGGAAAGCACGTTTCAATCGATAACAGCTATATACACTTTTTTAAATCAAAGTACGCAGCAGTGTATTTCAGTGCAGAGGTGGCAGTAAATATCTGCTTACTTTCTTCTGACAGAAGTTGAAGTGCCTGTAACATTGACTGCAGTACCTCTTCCTCCAAACTGTATGCAGCTGAAGTACTTTTAGTCCATGTATTTACAGTAAACCTGTTGTGACTTTACTGTTTAGCGCTTAGTCACAGTTGATGGTTTTAGTATTTTAGATGTGAGCTGAGACACTGCTGTTTTTTTTATATATATTTGGGCAAGCATTTCCAATATGCGATCATGTGCCGTGAGAAATTCTAATGGTTTTGACTATATTATAGATAGAACAGCTATTTGAGTAATATTTGATAATTGCAGCGCTAATGTGGATTTGATTGGTGGATTTGGGTTTGATAAAGTGCTTTCAAATTCCACCCTGTATCTAATATCTGTAATTAAATCACAGAAATTTACTTTAATGAGTTTAATCTATATAATCTAAATTAGAGGGGATGAGACACTCAATGCAACCTCAATGTTTTATTGTGTAGTTGCATTAAAGCCACTTTGAATTTCTTAGAAATGTTAGACGCTGGCACTCTCAAGTAGTAGGATCATAATAGATACCTTCAAGGGGAGGTGACGCACAAAAACGACCAAACCCCTCTTTGAACGGGACAAACTCATTTCCACGTGTATGAGGAGTGGCAGAAAAAGAGTTAAATAGAAAACCTTCCAACTTCAAAAAGAACATAGAGAAATGAAAGGAACTATGATCACGTAAAAATTCTACAGACAGTCCCTTTTAAAATCTTTCTTCGTGTAAATTCAAGAGTAAAACACATTTCTTTGAGAGACAAGTATCCAGTTTCCCTCAAACTAAAAGTTCCTTGTCTGTCAAAATTAAATTGTGAGATCTATCACATGCAGGATGAGCAGGGATTAGCAAATTTGAAATTAAAAGAGAAAAAAACTGTTGCAAACAGCAGGGAAATCCACACTCGCCATTGTTCAGTCTTTATTCTCTCTCATCCCTCCAGCATCACAGACGCTGACATCACCTTTCAGGATTTCTGTGTTTACAAGTCCAAAAGACACAAAACAAACTGTCACCTCTCACTGTCATTTTGGGCTTGCAAATGTAAGCAACCGGTACAGATTTCAACACTGCAGTTTAACATCTTTGCTCGTCGGAAACAGTTCATCATGAGATTTGCTCCAAGCTGAAAGACTGTATCCCCTGCCGGGTCCTGGGCTTTGTAGTAGCCAGTTGCTGCTTTGTTTATGCTTTGCATTATAAAGGTGCTTCCATTCTGTATGAATGCATTCATGATAAAGCGCGACAGAAGACGGCATAGCTGGGGATCCCAGGTTTATGTTGTGCTGTTTTCCCAAAGGCTCAGCAGAGGCGAAGAAGAAAGCCCGACCCCCCGCTGCTACAAGGCGCCCGCAGAAAGATTTGAAACTTAAGAAACTTGTCTCTCTAGCTGAGTTCAAAGGTGTGCGAGATAAATCTGCTGGGTAATGCCGATGCTTTGAACAGGTTGTTGTTGTCTTTTTGGATCGTACACGCCTTCTTGCTCTTCTCCGGAGTAGTTACGCTGCTGGGAAAGGTAATACCATTGGCCCTGTCTCTTTTAATGAACATGTGAAGTGACACCATCCAGGAAATGATATGCATACATTGCGTTTGCACAATGACATAATAATGAGACACATTAATGATCCCTGATGGAAGTTGAACATTTTAAATATTAAAAACAGAAGCAAAAAGCAGATTTATTACCTGGACTCTGCTTTGGCATCTGACGTTACCAAAGCTGGTCTCTGTCCGCAGAAATCTTTCCAGTCATGCATGTTAAAGAAGACAACAAAAGAAAATGGGTCTTATCAAGAGCTGATAACTACCAAACTCTCTATCCAGACATCTTCAGACACTCAAGCTTGTCTCAGAACACTCAGAGAAAACAAATTATATATATAAATATCCCATTTTGGTCCCGACAAGTCCCTGAATCAATAGCCCCAGGCTCCAGGCTCCCGGCTCCAGGCAGGTGTGGTGCGGGCGGTTTAAATAATTAAGTACATGGAGAGAGACAGAACTGAAGTCTACGGGTCATCATAACACAGTGAAGGATGCGGGCATCATGTTACAACGTTAAAAGCAGGTAATTGGAGTGAGTAATTGGCCAGTTTGGGTGCTCCAAGTGGCCTGAAAGTGCTAAGGAGACATGGCAGCCCATTGATTACAGGCCCCAGGGGCCCCAAGCACCCGCCTGCAAACATTAGCTGTTTTTAGGTAAAGGCAGGGTAGACGACTGTAACAGAAGCCACAGCCTATTGACTTTGAGCAGCTGGAAGTGTGCAAGGTCAGATTCAACAGGTTTGAACATGGTATGATGACAGTGATCGTTTCTTAAACTTACCTTGGTCGTTTTGATCTTGTTCCCTGTAGCACAGCTCCAGCCCTTCAGATCAGGAAGAACTTTGCATTCCTCCCCGTCAAGGCACGGATGCATCTGACACCACCACTTCTGCTCCACTATCGAGGCTGGTGAAAGAAAGAGCGAATAGTCAGTTCACATTGTCTGTCGGCCTTCATGCCTTCAACATTCATTGGTCACCTGTTTTTCTTCCATGAGGAATCATGATCAAATCAAATAAGAACACACATTTTTCACAATGTAAATTATGAAGAAATGTGTTACAATTAGGGCTAAAACAAATAATCAAATATATAATTGGCAACAAATTTCATAATTGATTAGTTGGGTCTGTGTTATGGTGCACAGCATGCAATGCAGTGTCTCCTGAGGTGGGGTCAGTAAGTCAGCCAATGCCATGCCTTGTTTGGCTACCGTGATGAATTACAGGAAATGACGCCGTCTGCTTTGCCTCTGGGCTAAGCGTTTGAAAAAATGGTGGAGACTAAAGACACAGCGGAGAAAGGCACGATTACACGTTTTAAATTTAAAAAAGAAAGGTCAGAAATACCTTCTGTGTGTTTTCTCTCCATTTTGTGATGGATAAATGTGGCAGGGTTTCTGATCAAGCTCTTTTAAAGCTAACTCCCCTGATAAAGCTTGATCCATCAGAAAACAGAGTGCAGTATTTCTGCAGTTTGTTTTTAAATGAACCTGGAATCATCTGTCAAAACTGACACAAACGTGCCAGACGGCAGATTTAGCTAACACTAGTTATCTGAAATTAGATCACTGGAGTATGTTGTACTGTTATGGGGTTTCTGGAATATTCCATACCATTCATCAGAGACAGTGTAACGTGAATTCTTTAGTTCTTCCCACAGAAACTTGAGCAATATCTGGTCAAATATATTGATTAGTTCCAGTTCCCTTTTATCCTCAATGTTGTTTATTTGATTTTAGTTTTTATTGTGGTAGCCTTGGCTGTACATGCCCTGCCGAGTTATACAAGAAGATAGATTGGAAGATGAATGCTTGAAATGATAAAATGTAACTTTTATTTTTATTAGATTAGTAATCCATTATTTAAAGTAATAATTGACAGATTAATTGATCATCAAAATAGTTGTTAGTTGCATTCCTAATTATTTTTTTTATTTATTAATGGAATTCTTATTTGACGGCCTGTATGCATCTGTGACATCACACATTGTGTGATCCTGACTGGTGAAACCGTACCCTCCAACTGTCTCAACTTTAAGTTAATGTAGCTGCGTGAGCTGTCACACTACGTGGTATTATTACGCATTTCAGTAACGTAAGATAACGTAACCGTTTCTCGGAAGGAAAACAGTAAGAGATCTATGGACTACATTCATCGACCGCCCAACTGAAAATTAGTGGCAGTAAAACAGCTTGGACAAATGATGAAAACATGCAGGCCAGCACATCGGCAAGATAACATCAAGGGCTGTGGGTGTAATGATGGAGTTACTTTCAGTTGGCTGCCTTGTAGGTTGTCAACTTTATAAATCTTCCCCTAGATCATCACTATAGGAATATTCCTGTTAAAGTTATCCTAAATTTATGATGATGATGTTACATTAGCCTCCCTTTTTGTTGCCGTGCTAGCCTGCATGTTTTTTTTATTTTCGCCACTGTCACCAGACGACTGAAAGCACATCCAAATCAAGTTCAAAATCAGCACTGCTTCATGCTCATCTCTGAACTTTTGCACAAATTTAACTCATAAGGCTTTTTTTTAATTTCAGGCCACTCACTGTTTATTATATAAGCACATTTCCATTACTACCAATCAAATCATTACTGCTGCGTCTCATCAAATCATGTCACATCTTGACAGCTGTCTCAGGTGAGTGATGTAAGATTGAATTTTGAGTGGCAACGCTCACTAAATCTATTTTGAGTATTCAAACGCGCGAGGTGTTGAGAGCCTCGTCATAAATATCCATGTGCTCTAGACGGGAGCTGGAAAAAGATTCCAGGAGTCATGTGAGGGGAAAACCTGCTGCCAGCTGCAGTGAGAACACCTCCTCAGTTGCTCCCATTAAAAAGAGCATTAAGCTTCTGCTACTCTATTGTACAAGGCATCATTTAAATTTGCCATATTACAGAGGTCATTATCAACATTCCACATCCCCATCCGCCAGCATTAGTGTTCTTCCTAATGAAGAGGATGGTTATTATAATCCACACATAACACCGGAGCCTCCCCAGACTAAATTGAACAGAATGGAGACTTTATGACATGAGGGAATCAATTTGCACCACACAACCATGGTTATAGCAGCACTGTGGTGTAAAACATGCATCAGGTCAACTGCAAGCAGATGGCGGTTGTGTAACAGCAGCTATTAAAAAGCCACAAAGGTTTCTCATGAAATGAAATGGGAGTATTGATAACATACATAAAAGTGTATGGGACACGTTTCACTTAACATCTAATGACGCTTTAAAAACACAAAGGCAGCTCAGGCTGAGGACATTTAGGAAGGTATGAAATAGGTTTATACTTTCATTGATACTACTTTTTTATTTTAGCTGTAAAAAGTTGCCTACAAATCTTGGCTTTGACCTTGGGCTCATATTCACGAACGATCAGAAATGGCTTTTGTTACATTTATGAAAGCAAAGGGCTGATAACTCAATTTTGCCAGAGGTCTGAGCTTGGCTACTTGAACACACATTGATATATTGCAACCTGAAACTTCCTAACGGGTCAACACAATTTAGATCTGAAACTTTGAAGTTGCATGAGGACAGTAAGAAACACAAAACCAAGCATGACCAGAAACATCCCTCGTGACTACCTGAAAGAGTGGGCACAAAATTCAAATCCCAGCTCACGCTCAAGAAGAAAAACGGGCTGAATGTGAATCCAACCTATGCCAACCCGACATCACCTGTGCCCAGTTTATAGGAGGTAGCGGTCAAACCTCTGGGAAAAGACTGGTGACAAAATTGCCACCTAATTATCGCTTATCATAGTGCCACAGACGTCTCTGTGTCTATGCCAGAGTCATTGGTAACGGAAGGACTGTCCAGTATCCTAACAGGTCATGCTGATATTGAACACTTCCATGCAGAAGGTAAGGGATGTGTGTGTGTTTCTGTCTAATTTCAGTTTTTTCGTATCATGATGATGAAAAATGTTCTGTAAGTTCATTATAATAAGCTACTATGTAGAACTCAGTGTATACATTTTAAACAAATATTTCATGACATGTGCTTGCTTCATTTTAGGTGTTTGTGCTGCAAACCACAAAAGCCTGTGCTAGGCTTGGTCCGAAATGTGTGAACTGGCTGGAAAAACCCTGGGGTCAGACTGTTCTGTTCCTTCTAAAGATTGAAGCTGGGGCTGTTGGGCGTACAAACAGAGGTTTCTGTGATTGGGTAAGTATATGACCTGTTCCACCTCGAAAACATATCTCTACAGTCCAAATCAGCGAGGGAGCTCAAAGCATTCATTCACAGTGAATGCACCCAGCGGGGCGAAAAGGACAAGGTGGCTGACCAATGTGATCGGGAGTTTGAGCACATTCCTAAAACCAGGGAAGGAGGGTAACAGTTTACAGCAGCGTACATGCAAACATAGCTGGCAGAGCAAGGACAGTTAGTTTTATCTCACCGTTCTCATTATTGAAATCATTTTTGCCTTTGGTGTTGTTTGTGTGTTGAGAATGAGGACTGCGTTGATGTGTTTGCAGATCAAAGCCTCCGTGGAGGACGGGACATTTGTGGCGTTCTGACACATCCTGTCAGACGTTTCTCTACCATCAGCTAGTTCAGGCTGTTCCTGCAGAGAATTGATGTCATCCTACTTCAGTGAAGGGGGACAGAAAAGGGGGCCACGGGGTGAAATGTATATTTCCCGTCTTCCCCCTAATGCTTTTCTCATATGAAAGTAAGAAAACAACTGTCTGTTCCCAGGTTGTTAGTGGCATTAAAAGCCTCCTCACTGCTGTAGAAAAGTATGGCAGCCAGACCCAAACCTGATGGTAAGAACCTGGACCACGGTGTGGAAGAGGTGGTTTGTCTTCACCATCCCTTCTCCACTGTCCTGGGCAGATGAGGGGTTTTTTCGTGCAATGTGTATCACATTTCTTTTTAAATTATGCCTGAAATGATGTTGATAAGAACCTTGACTTCCATTTCATTCTTCTATTTCATGCCAAGAAGAACAGGCAGAAGAGGAGTTCCAAGAGATGAAAATGACAATAAACACGTCATTCAAAGATAAAAGAGCTTGGACTGTGGGAAGTCTTGATGACAGAAGAGCCCTACTGCTCAGACTGTGGTAGGCTGTTATTTTTAGGATATAAACATGGCACAATCATTGTCACTGTTGATTTGGTCAGGTGGTTTGATCAGTATTTTCTTTTTTTGTAGAATATTCTACACATGGTCAAGACTATGCAACCAACTTGGACAGTTGGTAGCACTAAAATTGAGTCTGGAGCGCTGAACAGTATTTCGCACATAGTGAGTTGTCATTTTGCCGTTCAGTGCAAAATTGGAAGCCAAACTTGGCAGCTCCACCTGACTGTCAGCATGTGACCTTCCAAAGGTCCTTCAGCAAAGGTTGTGCTAAGATTTTAGATGCTGATGCTCAGTAAACTTTGTCCTCCATATTTGAGCTTGTTGTAGCTTATAGACTGGTAATGTAATAGTAGTTTAGGTACTCAGTGGCAAATGAGGTTAAAGGTCAAATAGTATCAGCCTTGAGTCTAGAGTGGCTGTGTACACTGTGGATATGGGAGAACATCAACGGACAACTTATGACCTGCAAGGCCATGATGGCGTGACAGTTGGAAGCAGTTGCACGATGATCCATGCAGTTATTTGTCCCAGCCAAGAAATAGTACCCCCGTAAAGCGGCACATTGTCATTTTGCACTTTACATAATTCGCACAGATTAAACAAACAAGACACACTGTATCAAATATTGAGCTTTAAAGGTGCTGGGAGATGTTTTTTTTCCTTTTGGTAAAGATCTAATCAGAGGTGGATACTGGACCCAAAGATGGCACCTTTTCAGACCAACCTGGCATATACACCAAAGAATTTCCTAGTTTCCTGGTTACTTCCTGGGTAATACTGCCCACTGAATCAGCGCAGTAAAGTTAATCCCATTCTGCCTCTGGTCCAGCCGGGCTATGTGAATCCCTCCCGAGACAGAACACGGACATGCCGAGCATGCTCAGACACAGCAGTGACATCATTCAGAAAGAAATGACTTTTCCCAATGGCTTAAAAATACACAATAGACAGAGTAATATTTGACAATGTTTTTAAGCAGAGGTGTCCTGTCAACAGACAATGGTGGTACAATGGTGGTCTATGGGGAAAATACTGTTTGGGCATGGGGGATTATTTTGTTGCAATACCGTGAGTGGCCACTGTGAAAGTTGAAAGCCAAGCTGATTTGCAGTGCCATATCCAGCTTTTTTAATACATCCATTGTTCCCAGTCTTAATGCTAAGCTAACATAACTGGCTGCTAGCTGTAGCTTCATATTTACCATCCACACATCAAAGTGGTGTCAGTCTTTTCATAAAACTCTGCAAGAAAGCAATAGTGTATTGCCAAACCGTTGAACTATTCCTTCATGGAATCAAGTGCGCACATATTTTCTGTGCCTACCTCTCTAAATTACACATTCAAATCTATTCAGTTTTTCTCAGATGTCTTGAGGTTCATTTATCTTCATATAAAGAGGAGATTGTGTCACACAGAGTGGAGCTAATGGTAATCCCTGGTTGTAGAAGAAAGAATAATTAAAAGGTTAAGTGCTGATCTTTTTTTTTCTGAGATCACCCATGGAGCTTTAAACTGAGGCCAGTGACTCACAGCTCTAATTTGCAGAAAAATGTCAATGCTAAAATGTCAAGGAATAGGTCAAACACGATTTGGTCCAGAGTTTAGCCAGAAACCCGCGCTTTTCAGACCATTGTGAAGCAGCCACTTCAGCTGAGTCGGGGGTCGGACACATTAGCATGCTAACAGACCCTGGCCTCTGGGTCATTGACTTTACAGTCACTGCCTTTGTGGTAGACAGCTTCAAATTCATAGGTGATTAAAAAAACCCTTCAGGAGCCTCTTTATAAGGGTGCTGGATTCACCAGACAGTACTCACTGCCTCTGTACAGTCAAATATAGCACAGTGATGTCAGCGTAATATAGGGCTTCTCAACGTTTTCACCTCAGTTCACAGCGGAACCGAACAGCAAGTCAATCCGGACTCATCCCATATCGTCAACTGGCGGCCCGCGGGTCACATCCAGGCCGCCAAAGCTTCCAATCCGTCCCACAATATATTGATGAATTCAGAAATTGATTGACAAACTCTTTTAGGACAGACTGGACCTCACCAGTGGAAGAGGTCCAGTCTGTCCTGAAAGTAATTGTCAATTGGCAACAAACCAAAAAGTCTGTAATTCATAGTTCACCTGTTCTACACAAAGGGAAAGTCAAGGAGACTCACTAAGCTCGTCTGGGGTTTGCTTTTGTTTGCCAACTGTTGGACTGACTCTTAAACTGAGTATTTAGGTTTGCTTCCTGCCATCGAAGAGGATTTTTTTTTGAGTTGAGATAAGGACTCAGTCATTGGTTGAACTGTGGGTTTTCTATTGAGCACTGACTGACTCCTTGGTTCAGTATCTAATTAGCATAATGGATTTTTTAATGTTTTTTAAGACATGCTAATATAGGCTAACAAAAATAACATACATTTTTGAAATGTATGTAATGTAAATGTCATTTTATTATTTTAAAGTCAGCCTTCCATAATGTCTGCACAAAGATATCAGGCCAATTCAACTTTTTAGGTGCAGATTTCTAACAGTGGCAATCATGCATATGATCCAATGCATCTGTCAAGCTCGGCAACAATTATTCAGTCATTTTGTAAGCAAAGATTCCAAACACACTCCGTTTCCAGCCTCTCCTATGTTGAGATTTGCTCATTTTCTTAGTCTTCAAACAAAGAATTGAAATATGTCAACCTGGGCATAGTGACAAGCATTACTAGCTATTTCCTGACATTATATAGGGGTACGAAAGAGGAGAAGAGCTAATGTATATTATGGCGACGTGTATGTGAGAAAGACCTGTCCTCCGAAACAGAGAATTGTTGAGCATGAGAGGTCTGTCAGGTGCAAAGAGCTTCATTGTCCTGTAGCAAGTCATTTTAATGAGTATCCACATCCTGTGTCTTCACTTCTTTTGGATGAGGATCAGAAACACATCAACCTATGGGCTTGAATGATGGGTTTGATTTGAGTGTCGTGCTCTAATTTAATATTTTTGTCTCTAATGTGCTGAGTGGTATGAGGTAGCATTTTCTTAGCAGTCATAGTTTCATTGTTTATCTCATAATGATCGCGTCCTCTCCTTTCTCTCACTTTTAATTGCACCTCGCAGAGCCTTTAAGCCATGTTAGTGGTAAACACTTTCATCCTTCTGGCATTTCTAGACCAGACAATTAGTTGAGAAAATAATCAGCAGATTCATTAAAAATCTGCTGCAGAAATTTATGTTTACTTTTATACATGTTAATTAAATTGGTGTAATTATCCTGTGTGGTTATCACCAGTCCCTTCCTCATATTGAATCAAAAGAGCTTTGTCTCCATAATGCAGTAGTTAAAATAATCTTTTTCCTGATGAGAATTTGTTCATGTGTAATCCAACGTGTAATTAGTTAATTGCCTAATATTCCCCACAACAGTTATCTCAGACTATTTTACTCTTCCTATATGTTGCCCCCTGACAGCATCCTCCAAAACCTATAGATGATCTCAGCAAAGCCAGTCCTCAAGATTTGCAGAAAGGCGTATCAGAAAGAAAGGGGGAAAAAAAGCCCATGAAATATGTAACTGGAGCGTACCATCTACACACGACGGGGCGGCTCTGGTGGTGCCGGCCACTTGCCCGGGAAAGCAGGAGCACTTCACAGTTTGCGACCTCTCCTCGATTTTGTTCTTGTTGCAGCAGCGATGCAACGCCACCACCTCGCAGGTGCCTGTTCGTACGTGGTGTGCAGCTGGAGAAATGACAGGAAAGATGGAATAATCAGAAAGCATTCAATTCAGTCCGTGTGCCATAGTTATTACCCTCATCTACACACCCACATTGCAGGCCTTGGATTGAATCCCTCAAGAATATCTCTCTTGAGTCTCTATTGCCTGCTCTGTATCCCTCTCATCAAGACAAAATTAGCAGACTACCAATTTCATTAAATGGGTTCTTTTATCACTAAGAGTTCAATTTCCCTCTTTTTATGTGCATATATTCTTTTGAAAGTATCATTTTGTTTGAGTGGGCTGAAGTGTTTGAGGTTGAATGCTGGTTTTCATTGTCCATTCGACCAGTTTCCTGGTAAGAAATTGAAGGGATATTACGCTGATTTAATTTTCCACTTTCATAAAGTTGGAGGGCTCTGAATAGAATAATTGAAGCAGCAGAGGCTGAGATATCCTCACTCCAGAAAACGTTGCATCCTAAATTTCCCATCGTGCAACCAGTAGCGCTTTTAGCGTTTCTTAGAAGCTCCCTGACTGGTACAGTAAAAGGCGAAATTCCACATGTTCACTTTGTAATGCAGGTTTTCTATTATACATGTAAACATGACAAAACATACTCCACTGGAAACCTTAAGTGCAACCCGGATGACATCATCAGGGTTATTATCTGAGACTTTACAGAGCTCCGTTCAGAGCCATAAAATGCGTTGTACAACCTACCAGAGTGGTACTTCTTGTACAACCTTTAAGACCATGTAGCACTAGCAGCAGCTTAAAGCAGCTGAGTTGAGGCAGCCAGTCCGGATCTGGCATTGTAAACACCATAAAGACCACGATCAGTGGACTTGAAGAAAACAGGTACCTTTTTAGATAACTAATAACCCAGGTGTGAGATGGTAATGATTGAAACTGGTATTTCCCACAAGCCAAGCAGCCATTAAAAAAAACTCAGCTATGAAGGGGGAAAGTGCAGCGCTGCAGTATTTGGAGCCAATATCCAGATCACGCGCCATTGTCTGAATTATTTAGAGCCTGAGCTGCCGCGTTCTCTTTTAATTGCATGTGGCATTTTCTTGAGGTGTCCTTCTGCTGAGATACTCGCTGCCGCGGCGGTAAACAGTAAATCTGAAATGGCTGCGTGGAACTGGTCCTAACTGTCCGTCCTGTTGCAGCACGGCTAAACCCATCTTAATTACGTTTTCAGCTCAGCCTGTTATGTTGGTGGACAGCCACACTTTCCAGTGTCTGCTGAGACGAGCAGTGATGGCATCGGCTGCTGTGACATTAAATCTGACAAAGATTTTAAGCAACTGTTGAGCCTTGCAGTACCTCTGGGATTCACCTTTTCCCGTTTTATATTTTTAGTTTACATGACATTAAAATCAACTGGGAATCTGATATTCCTCGTACATGTTTTACCCCTCCTGCAGTGTTACTGTCTGTGATTGCACAGCATCAAACATTTCACTGCTGCTAGAATATATAAGCAAACAGAAGGTGGAAAAAGACAGTCACATCTAAAAAGCAAAACGACAGAGAGACGGGAAAAAGAAGATCGGTTTTGATTATGAGCTCAACTTGTGAGAGCGCGTCTGTTCTAACAACCCCCACGTTTTTCCATATACATCAAAAATAATGCAGGTTGTCGGCCAAAAGTAGCAGGATGCTTACTCATGCTCTGCCCCAAACAAGAAAAGATATGAAAGACAAACCGAGCCAGACAAGCTGAGCTGCTTTAGATGTGAGAGAAGTGCTGCCAGTATCTCTCTAAAGGACGGGCTTCACACTGAGAGGCTGCGGTTTGTCTGACTGGATTTGGAGTTCTACTTGGATGCCCGCTCAGCTTCCCCCTGCCAGCAGATACAGAGAAAAGCATTTCGCTCGGGAATCATTCGGTCCAACCAGAGTCCAGCCGTAAACCTGCTGCGCCGCCGCTGTGTCAGAGAGGATCCCTCCGGCCCTGGAAACGCTGCTGCGGCTGTGTTTTGTAGATTTGTGTCTTTCAAAGTTTGATAAGGCACGCACGACGCCATGAAATTTAGATGGCGAGATTCAGGGGTGTCCTGGGGCCCAAGCGGTGAAGAAACAAACCATATGGCTGCTACATCCCAAGTTTGATTGTGGCTGCGGGGGCCTGTGTTGCATGTTGTTTCCCTCTCTCTCGAGCCATGCTTCTTGTCTTCATCTCAACTGACAACATCCACAAACGGCAAAGGGCCAAAAACAAACAAAGGTATCCATGCTTGAAAAATTAGAGAAGGACACCTAACCAGAAAGTGTGAGTAGGTATGTGATAGAAAGCAAAGTGGGACATTTATTGGACTTTTGCGTGGCTTAGTTTCATTGTAGTTACAAGTTTTGGACACTTTTTTTTGATAGCTCCTGAAGCAAATCTAAATGTTGTTTGAATTGTCTAAACCAAACACGAACCTTTGCTTTCATTATTTTAGTTGCCTTAACTGAACTACTTATCTGAAAATGTTGCTTCACTGTAAATCAAGCTACCTTCAGATCATTTGTGTCCTCTTCAGGGTGAAATATAATCATTTTAGTGATCGCCTGACTTTGCACCATGATCAGGTCAAAATTTTGCACTTAAGTATCTGTCCAACTTTTTGGTTTATGACCAAATACCTGCAAAGCCTCTGACATTCCCGTCAGCCTCTGCTGTACACTTTGAGTTTAGTGCTAATTAGTAAATGTTAGCATGTCCAACCAAGAGGGTGGACATGCTAACATTTGCTAGCATGGCTGTAACCAAGACCAAACGAGCCTAATCATCCAAACTGAACATGAACCTTTCCCAAACTAAAGATTGTTAAATAATCCTTCATCTGTAAATACAAATCTTTACACTTTCTGGCACTGTCACAGTCCTTTTAATTGATTTTTTTAAATAATAAAAAACACCATTGTCTCAGATTTGGAACATTTTCCAGATACATATTTGACAAGAGGAAGCAATGCATTGCATTGTGGATGAACGAAAACCAGAACTTGACCCTGAAAGATGATTTACTACAGTTCTGTTTTGGCTCGATTGTACAGTTTTAGAGGGAAAAAAAAAAGGCAATTTTCATGTGAAGAAAATGAATGGAGCCTCTCCTGTTAAAAAAAAAAAAGCCCTCAGGCATGTTGCATTGCTTTGTCTGCAAATAAAAGGAAGAAAAGCATGTACAGTTAAGAGGTGCTTCCAGAAAATAACGAGGAAACAGTTCGTGTCTGTTTTAATTAGGTTTGATTCTGTTTCATGTTTTTGTATCACGCACACACAATCTGAGAGACAGACTAGTCATCACACCCTTTGCCAATAGAAGAACTGGACAGCTTTAAGATGCTCTATAACAGGGAAGGAAAACAGTGGAATTGTGTACACTTTCGGGTCAAGTTTGATCAGATCAGCACAGTTTTTGGCAAATAGCAGAAACAACTCACTAAAAGCAGGATTTTCCCTGGATTGTTTTGAGAGAAAGCTGGCAAAGGCTGGAGAGTGTGTGTGGTGTGTGCAGCGTACACAGCGTGCACATTATTCCAAGATGGAACAAAGAGATGAAAAACAAAGATTGCGACTAATGACAGTGTTTATTCTGGCACAGGATTCAACATTCAGTCGAGGCTTGTGCAGTCTGCACATTTCAGTCTCCAGGCTCTTTCTTCTTCTGGATGAAACAAAAGGACACAGAGCCTGATGGAGGAAGTGAAGACAAAGTGATGGAGGAAAGGAGCTTCCCAGTGTGACCACTGAAGATTTTTTCCATAAAGATATTAATACAGAGTAAGTCACACTGAAATCCAATGCAATTCCATTGTAAATCATAATATTCACAAATAATAGGCAAGTCAGCACGAAGGTCCTGAAAGTAACATGAGCTGAACATCCTTTTCTACCAAAACTGGGTGAAACAAAGATACCACAGTGAATGTGTGTCCAGGATCCAACTTCAAACTGGAACCAGTAACACAGACCTCAGAGTGAGATCGGCAGGGAAAACCCCTTAAAGACTGGATCTCTCCCGGCGTGAGCAGCCAGGTGTTTTTCCATCACTCCTCACAGCGAGGGCCGTCACATGTGCGGAGTTGACGCCTCTCAACACGGGCCTGTTGCAGCTCAGCTAAATCCTTCTGCGGAAGTTCTCCGGGGTGGAAAGGTGTGACGTTCCCGCTGTGATGACAGTCATCAACAGATTGTGCGTCCAAAAAAACGAAGACGCGCCGTTTGCATCGGATGTGCGAGCTTGCAGAACCCACACCCGGTGAGCCAAGGCGTCAATCATCTCGCCAAGATAAGAAAGCTGTTTGAAAATGACAACCTACTGTCACTACATTTCATGGCTACACAGAGCGTAATGTAGTTGCGCTTAGCGTAACTGCGTCAGAAAAAATACAGAGTTTGACGAGGACGAAAAATAAGAAACTTTCAGCCCTCTCTGGGCTCATTTTAGCCTCAACCCAGAAACAATTAAGCTGTTTTTTAAATTGCTAATCAACATAATAATGTTTGGGCCTTTGGTCTAATAAAATAGACAGAAAGCAACAGTTTATCTGCCGTTTGTTGACAGGGTGTAGATTAATACCAACGACTGAATGACTTCTTGACTTGGTGCTAAAACACCTGACATGACTCCAGAATGTTGTTTTTAAACAGAGCCCTAATCTCAAGATAGTAGAAGAGCTGAAGGTCTGAAAGGAACAGAGGCATCACTCTGAAAAAAGAACAGGCACTCTGGATTTGTTGTCCTCCTCCTCCTTCGGTCACATGTTCCTCTTCCTCCAGCTCTGTGCTCTTGAACTTTTTAAAAAATCCTTGTACTTCTGTTCTCAGCTCTCATTTCTTTTCCCAGCACCTTTCTATCATAGTCATGACGCAGCCACGTGCATAGCAGGGATATTTCTGCATTTCACAGGGAAATATTGTAGCTTTTACTCCACTGATATAATGAATAGTTACCACTTATCAGAAAAGAAATAAAATGCATTGTTACAGATTGATCTCAGCCTTGTTGGCATGTTAAATATAAAGCAGTGTCTGGCTGGTGTCATCATTTGTTCCGCCAAAGATAGGTTTCCCCACTAAACTTCTCAGATGGTTTCATTAAAATAACTGTTATTATTATGAATTATCCAATATTTCAGCAACAAAAAGACGAGATTAGAGAAGCAAAAAGCCAGCTCAGTTTAGTTTGGCATGAAGTTTGGAAAGAGGGCAAACAGCTGATCCAGTTCAGTTCGAAGGTAGCAAAATCCACCTATTAGCGCCTCTAAAGTTCGCAAATGTACACGTTGTGTCTCATTCATTTAATCCTGACAAAAAAAACAATTGTAAAAACAGCACATCACTGTGAGGTTGCCAAGCAACTAGCAGAGACTTCAGAAAATGACTTGTTTAGTTAAGGCGAACAATTAAAGTGAATTAAATGTGGATCAGATCCTGAGAGCTAACTCGAACGTGAACTCCCCACACTTGATGCTGACGATCAGGCAGTCACCACGTTTCCATCAGCGCTCTCCATTTTTCTCCTGTACAATCTAGACTCTTCTCTTCTTCTACTCTGTTTATTCCAGCCATGCATAACGTAGCTAATACCACCAACTTCTGATGAAGGTACACTTTATGTAGCCTGGTTTATTTGACATAAAGCTGATAGAAACACTTCTAATTCCTTCAATTTTCTACAAATACACTTGACAATTAGATGGAGGCACATCTAGTATTATGTGTTTACCAGGCATTTATTCCTTTTAGTGAATCCTTTGAACTAGAGGTGCTTTCAGCGAGAAGTGATGGACCATTTCTCTCTGTGCAGCACTGAAATTACTGTGCTTGAGAAGCTTTTATATGTTAGTCCTTGGAGACAGAGAAGAAGCTGCAAATGATGCATACTTTATATCACTGCTGAAGCTGTTGTGAATGATAATAATCATGGGTTTGCTTTATGCACGGTGTGTGTGTGTGTGTGTGTGTGTGTATGTAGCCAAAAATACCACCTCTCATATAGAGAAATGATATTTGACGATGAGCTCAGCGAGTGTAATTCCCTCCCTACAAACCCGCATAATGAGGTTTGGAACTGTTATGTTAATAGCGATGAACAGATTTTCCCCTCAAAAGTATTTGTTGCTTTGTTAGTAGCAGTTTAACAGAGTGACAGATGAGGAAACGTTTTAGTCAAAGCACAATTACAAATCAGATTCAGGGAGCCAAACTCTGTGCAACGGTAAATACTGAGCGAGTGGATTGATTGTTATGGTTAACATGGGGATTTTTGTTGTGTCTCCGACTGTTAGTTACTGCTCTCTCAAGGGTGCAAGCAGTGTTTCCCTTTCCAGGCAAAATGCTTGTTATGCATCGTATAAATCATTTTTATTGCAAAGTGCAAAAAACTCTGCGGTGCAGAGCAAGCAACAATCTTTGATGCATGGATCAGACATCGAGGTCATACGTCAGTGCAACATTTGCAGCAGTCAGAAAAGCACCTCTACACTGAAGCGCCGCTGAAACCACCTGAGTGCTACATGTCTAAAAATACTGAGGAAGAACCATCGAGCGCATTTCATTCCACTCAGGTTCAGGTTCTGCCTTAGCAACCTGTGTGCTTTGATTCTTGCTAAGTGGTTTCCCCATTGTGGATGCTGAAATTCAGGGCCGTAATGTGTCTGCGGGGATCACGCGAGCACGACTTGAAGGTCAGAATTTGGGTATGAAGGCGCTGGGACATAAGCATAAAGCATAAATAGTTTTACTTCCGCTAAACACCAACGCATCCTGTTAGCATGCCTTGCATAGATAGCAAGAAGGCTAAAAAACAAGATGAAAGGAGGAAGAAGCTGAATGTGGAAGGGGCATGAACAAGCAGAGGAAAGCAGGTAACTCGAAGGATCAATTACAATAAAATGCTAATGGAAATAAATCACATGTTCCCACAACTTGCGAGCCGAGCCGGCCTCGGGCTGAGTCCCGTCTGACCCCCTCTCTATGCTCTGCCTGCCCTCTGGTCAATAAAGGACAGGCACAAAGGCAAACCGAACGGCCTGCCGACACTTTTCAAGTTTGTGTTGTAAACACCCACCGTAGTAAAGGACAGACTCTTCTTTGCCTGACGAGAGAGCAAAGGCAAGCCTTCTTTCTTCACATATCAGAGGGGAAAATAAACTGAATTTACATAACTGTCAGAGAGTAGAAAAGCATGTTTGATGGTGCAAATGTGATCCCGTCTTTGCTGACACAAACCGGATATTTCAAGGAGTGAAGGCTCATGTGTGCATTAGTAAATCAACTTGGCTGCTTGCTGAAATGAACTAAATTTGCCCTGCTTGTCAGCGAGTAGGCTTAGTTCTCGTCCTCTTCTTCTTCTCTGGGAAGAAACACATTTTCTCTATTTTGGAACGTGCTCTGCGTTCACTCCATCCCTTGAATGATAACAGGTTTACAGGAACAGAAATAACACCCAGGGGAAATTAGGGGGCTGTGGTGGCTATCAGGGAGAAATTGAATGCATGCGAGATTATTCTGATCCACTTCCTGCAGGAATGATGAGTGCCTTGAGCGGGGGATCGCTGCCAGTCAAAGCCACGCACATCAAAGTGCTGCGCTCCCGTCTAATTGGTCGACAAAGAGAGGAGAGGTATTGCGCCATTTCTATCACGCTCGCAAATGGACATCCTGTCCGGCAGCAGCGCTGCCTGCACACCACCAATTACCTGAAGCTGTGTATTGTCAGTGGGACTCCCAGTGATGAAACATGTGGGTCGGCCTCCAGTTGTAATGTTGGTGAGTTGCCATAATTGATCTCCCTGGGTTTACTAGTGACGACTCGACAACACTTTTAATGAGGCGAGGGGAGAGGAGTTTGACTCATACCTCCAAAATAGATGTTTTAATCCAATTACTCCCCCATTCACGACTGTGGCATTTTTATTTGTGATGGCGCACGGCGCGAGAAGTGACCGCCACTTTGGCGAGGCTCCCTCCATGTGTGCCTCCAGGCATCGGTGCAGCAGGGCGCTGTGTTTTGGATGGAGAGCTGAGGGTTCGCACCCTGGGCGACTGGAAGCAAACCTCCACAAGTTCAGTTGCTTCCTACAGAGCTGACGGATGGATGGAGACTCACTATGATCTATTGGAATAAACACCTCAAATCCAACTCCAGTCCTTCGCTTCATCAGCTGACGAGGCATAAAGAATATGACTCTGTTGTTCTATGCTTTCTCTTGCTCTGGAGGAGCTTTGTCAAGTCTAAGAAAATAACCAATGATGGCGTCATTAGGCCTCTCTCAGCTTGGGTTTGAATGTTGCACAGTCCGTGCTGCCATATCAATGCTGAATTCCACTGGAGAGAGGATGCACTGTACAATGTATCTGTGTCTCGGAGGCTTGCATCGTGCACACTCTATGGAAACAAATTTCCCCGCTGAGGACAATAAAAATCATTCCTCCCTAACCGATCTGCTGAGCTGCACTGTGGGAAACATAAGATGCACGATTTCAGAACTTGACTCACACCAGCACATCTCAGGCCCAGCCGCGTCGGTTTTGACCCCCTTTTTTTTTTTTTTTTTTTTAATCTGTTGCAATGAGATTTCTCAAACATTATTGGAGTGAAATACTAAATCACTGGAATACCTTTTTAAAAACATTTGCTTTGAACATTTTTGGATCGATGGAAATCTCATTTTGATGTTGCTACCGAGCTCCACCGGGGCTCTGGTCAAAGTTATCAGGAGAAAAAGTGTAAGTCCAGCTTCATCAACAGCCCAAAACCATTGATTCTTCAGTCTGTCTCTCAGTACCTTTATGGTTTCCCTACTCAGTCCGTGGCTGCTTCGGCCCGGGAGCGTTTGTTTCAGCTGAAGATTTAAATCTTTACAAACTGGTCACAAATGTATGTTTTTGTTTTTTAAAGTCCCAGTAATTTCTTAAAACCGCTGGGCACTGGCGTCACTCAAACAGAAGTTGTAAATATTGCATTTGTTGGGGACTATTTTCAGTTGCGGATTAATAGTCCTTTGCTGCTCTAGTGACTGTGACAGGACGGTGTGTGTGTGTGTGTGTGTCTGGTGAGAGGGGCGGGGAGACTGATTAAAGTGTGTGTTCATTGTAGTGAAGGAGCACGCCACATAGTTTTTGAGCAATAAGCTAGACCAGACAACACTTAGCTGGCAACATATACATTGAAAAAGCAGAATATCACCATCCTGTCATATCCTTTGACATTATGAAAGTCATTACAACTTAAGAAACATCCTCAAAAAGCACATGATTTTGCATTGAAAACATTTGAAACATTTGAAACATTCCACAGGTAAACAGGTTGATTGGTAACAGGTGATAGTATGATTGGGTATGAAAGGAGCATCCTGGAAAGGCTCAGTAGCTCACAAGCGAGGATGGAGCGAGGTTCACCACTTTGTGAACACATGATTGTATGAAGGATGTTACTGCATGAACTCAGGAACACTGTTGTCAGTAAACACAGTTTCTTTGCAAAGACTGAATTCTGTTTTTATTTACTTTATGCACAGCATCCCAACTTTTTTGGAATCGGGGTTGTATCGCCATAAATGTTGTCACTGTCAAAATCACTCAAAAAGAACATCACAATATAACACATAAACCAAGCTGCTCGCACCATAAGTCAGCAATAAGACAGATGGATCAAGGACTGTCTGTGAGACGATATGCTAATAATGCTTCTCGCCCAACAATAGCTCGGGAAACATCTTAAGTGGTATTATGAAGATATTTATTTTTGATTCCACGAGATGATATGGGATCAGCTAAAATTGCTGCAAGACAGAAGCAAGAGGTGACAGTTTTAACACTTTGTTAGTTTGCCTCGCTGGAATATGTCTGTTTGAGTTTGTGCACAGAGGTAAACTCTGTTTTTCCATTGGTTTGCTGGAGAGCAATGGAAAACAGTGCAGAGCCCCTACAGTCCCAAAAGGTGACAAGAACAATATCACTGTCTGTCTAAATCATGAACTTATAGAATGAAATGATTGTAGTAATAGTAAAACAGTATGTCTGATAGTAATATTACAGATTCATTAATGAAAAATGATATGTAATGTTTTCTAAAGAGAAGACAGGATATAAGGAGAGAGAAGTTGAAACTGCCACCGTCCAGGACTTTTATGGGCTCTCTTCCGGAGCAGAATAAAGCCGGATGTTGATTTCGTCTGAGTGTACTCACCTGTAGTGGCTTCCGTCGGCGCGGTCATATCCCAGACGCTGATCACGAGCACCATTACAAGTAGAGCCCCTTTACTTCCGATCTGCTTGTATCGCTCACTCATCCTTGGAAAAAGAAAGAGGAGTGTTACCATGAGCAGGCCGTTTATTACAGCATTACACAGGGGCTGTGTCACCAGACATTTGTTTCTATTCCTTTGCGAACCACGTCTTTTAACATCTGCATTAACCTCCACTCCTTTGGTTGGATTTGAAGGTTTTACGGCGCCCGGCAGAAACAGGATGCTGTTCCACTGTCTCGCAGTTTAACTTCATCGCAGCTTAGCTTGTCTGAATGCATATTTGCTCTTATCAAGAGGCGATACGGGCTCTTATCCATCTCCTTGCTTTTCAAAACAAACTGCAGCTGCGAATGTACCCTAGATCACAGTCTCCAAATCCTCTTTCTTCCCCGGAAACCTCCTCCCCTCTCCGAAGGCTCTCACGGCGCGAACGCGAACAGAAGGTGAAGACCCTCTGCTGCCCCAACAGGCTTCAATAAGTCTCTTTAGGCTCTACAGCAGAGTGGAGGAGAGCGAGCGGGCCGTGGCGGCTAATCCCTCCCTCCACAGCGCCTTTTCCTCTGCGCCCCGGCTCCCTAATCAAGTGCGGTGGAGCTGAGGCCACACTGCATAAGCCATCTGGCACAGTGTGTTATCACTGACAGACAACGATCAAATTTCGAACGGGGATGCAGGAGCGGTACGGTAATTACTGGAAGAGGCACGGTATCGTATGGCGTGAGCTTACAATGTTACAAGCTGCGTTTGTGCCTTATTTACCGCCTCCCGCCTCTTATCTGCCTGCCTCATTGACATATAGATTGGCGAAACCTCGCTGGGGTTCTCAGATTATTTGTGTAATTAAGTTTATTTTGGCAATGCGAACATGACCTTTTGTCCAGATTTTTTCATACCTCTCAGTGTCGCTCAGGAATTACAATGAAGTGATGTGTCAGAAGAGCACAGACAGGACTCACATGTTCAGCGTGCCCTTTAAAATTATGAATAAGATGTCTGCGATCAAGACATGCAGGCTGTGACAACATAAATACAAGAGAAACAATTTCACCTCCTAACACTGCTCATGGGAAAACACCGCTGAAAACAACTGGTCTTGGCTTTGAACTTGAAGACACACGTGTTTGCTGGACTGGCTCAAATGCACATATGAGGGATTTTAATGGTCTGTAATTATTGCAAATTGCCTTCAAATTAATATTCAATGATGCATTTCATTGCTAACATTAGCATTAGCTAAAGCAGCTAAAAGCAAAAAAGCTGTCAACTGTATCGTGAAGTCTCTTCAGTCATCCAAACCTTGTCGGACGAGCAGTTTGTCAACATCACCACAACCCTGCTTTTACCCGCTTCAGTGAGCGATAGTCGACATTTCCCAGAATGCTCGCTGGAGATATCTGGACATCATGCCACTTATCCACATAAATGGACCAAACTGATCTTTTATGGTTTCATGGTAAATTTTTCCCCAACCAAACTAATGTAAGCCTCCACAAAGGCCGAGATTGCCGGCTTCATGACACACAATCAAAGAGCAGAGCGAAAGAGACATGTGGAAGGAAATTCACTCAAATGTGGAGTGTGATAGCAGCGTAATGGTGAGGTTCACGTATTTGCTTAAATTGTACACCCGGGTACGACATCGGCGGGTGCTAATGTTCGCCTTCATGGCGACAGATTTAAGGTTAGCTGAAGAATTGGAGGTTGAAATGGCGGCCAGTCGGCTTGGCTGTGCAGCACAGTGATGTGTGTGTGTGTGTGTGAGAGAGAGGAGGGTCATTGGTGACAGAGCGCAGGGCAGAGCGCCACAGCATCATTTGTTGGGTGCTGTCGAAGGGTGCAATTCTATAAATGACATCTCATTGTCCCTGAATGTGCCGTGTTGTCATTGGTGCGGCGGCGTGCTCGGCAGAGCGAGCCGCTGACGATTTGTTACAGTTTCGGGCCATTTTGCATCTTGACATTGAAGTGCAGGTCTTTAGTAACTTTGGAGATATACAAAAAACGCTGCTGTATTCTCCAAAACTCCCTCCTGTGTGAGTCATCGTCGCATATTCTTTTGAGTGAACGTCTGTTTAGCAGCTCTCTTCTTGCTGATACAACAGAACAAAGTGATTCCAGCCTGCATCCAGCTCAGAGAGGTTGTTCTGACGGCTTTTTTTAAACAGTCTGGTAGCTCTTTTTTGCTACGCAGGCAGGGTTGCATTTTACATATCCTTTCCAAGACTCTTAAAAAAAACAACTGCATAATTTCTATCATAAAAGTTATTCATCAAACACTCTGCCGTCTCCATGCTTATGGTTTGGATATGGTTAGGGAACCTTATATCATGGTTAAAAGAGGCCTGGAGAGAATTATCACCTGACTCTGTGCTTCAGCTCGGCTTCAAACAATTTTACTGTTTTGGTTTTCTGAAGGAGCAGCAGGGATCTGGTTTTAGTAAGAACAACAGATGGGCCTAAACCTAAATGCTTCCGCTGTACAAAACCCATCAGCTAAATGCTTGAATGCATACTTCCAGCCCAGAACTCCCCCTAATATCACATTACATTTATGCATGAGTTAAACAACCAAGACACATTGTGTAAACAAAAAGAGCAACAGGTGTTTGTAGGCACAGGTTTTACCTTTGATCAGAGCCAAGCTAGCTGTTTTCCCCTGATCCAGTCTTAATGCTAGGCTAGGCTAACCATGCTCTGACTCCAGCTCTGTATTAGTTGACAGACAAGAGAGTAATATCGATCTTGGAATATCAGAAAGAAAGCAAAGAAGTATATTTTCCAAAATGTGGATTATTCCTTGAAGAATGATCTCCAGCATAATGGGGTTTCTTTCATCAGGCCAGAATAATAAAGATCTCGGTAGTGATAATTACTTTGGTGAAGCGCCAAAGTATTGTTACAGGGTTTGTTCATTTTATACATTTTTGAATAGTGGAGCTTTCATTGCCACCGGGGACGACGCAGATTCAAATGGGTGCTTTGGAAAGAAACAAACTCTGACTTCCATCTACAGTGCAGCTCTAATTGAAAATTTTAGTTTATAATACTTAATGTATAATGTAGAACTTTTGTCGGCGCGTAGGCCCTGAAGTGAAACACGCAGTGCATGCAGATGATTGAAGTTCGGAGGATCGCACATGAAAAACAAATACTAATAAACCGACGCTTAAATGAAATGTGTAATTATCCTCTGATTGTCTGCAGCGCTTTATTTCTCCTCTTGCCAGCAGAGACAGAACGTTTTCCACAGTATACTGTGCCTGCACTTGAGGACACTTTCAAATGCAAATGAACACCTTTATTGAAGAATAATGCATATTCTTTTCACTGGTGTCGCTTCAGCGGCTCCCCTGGATTTTTGTGCTCAAATTTATCCAGCGATTGGACTTTTATCCCTTTGTTACGACTTGGCTCTGTTGTGAGGCGCATAAGCCTGCGGTGTAGATCATCGGATTTCCTTTCAAGAGTACAAAATGAATTTGTTAAAAACTGAATGAAGCAAGAGTCCCTATCTGTGACCCAGACTCTGATCGCCTCAGTCGTTTAGGCCCGCCCTCCCCACTCCCTCCCTCTGAAACAAACCGGATAGCGGCAGACCAGTGAGCCTGCTCTAAAAAGACTCCACTGGAGGCTCGACCTTGGCGAGCGGACACACGGCCAGAGAAACTATTGCTTCTAAAAGACCTCCACACGAACAAAGATGAAGTCAACTTCCTGGAACAACCACTGCAAATTCCCACGTCAATTAAATCAAAAGACATAGTTGCATTTATGTACTGCGCTAACGCTGCCAACCTTATCTCTGATGTACTGTAGCAGAAATGTCCCTGCACTGCACACACCTCAATACCTCCATCCAATAACAACATAAATTATGAGCCAAGCTAATCAGACTTCCTTACTTATAATTTTCTAATGAAAATCGGCACCCAAAAATGGTCATACTGGAGCTATTTTCTCGTATTAGCTCATTAGCATGCTAGTTCCCAATCAAGGGTCTACCAAATCCACATTAGCATGTATTAGCAGCACTAGTAGCAGGGCTGCGCTATTTAAGCATCAAGTAAAAAGGAAACTGATGTGCACTCATAGGGTATAATGTCAGCATAAGCTAACAGCTAACTGTGGCTTCATTCAGAAATTAGAAAACTTCACAATTACTGTGTCAAGAGAAATATGTATTTTCAATATATATTTGAAGGCCTTCACCATAGTAGATCTCACAAGTCCGACGCTGGACCTCTAGCTTACCAGTAAAAGCTTTTTTTCAGGCTTCTGATTGGCCAACACTGTTGGTTTGGCATGCTCCTGACAGCGCTTCCATTGTGCTTGGGTGGATGGGAAAAAAACAAGTTTTAAATAACACGTGTGGATGAGAGATAAGTCATCAACCTCACAGTCAAAGCCAGGACAATTGTCGGCAATATTTGGTGTACTTCATTTCAGGGCTGTCACGCAAGCCAAAATTCTGGGGAGGGGGCACAATAAGAGCAGAGGGCATGGGGGTCCATGCATTTTCATGCTATTTGTCAAATATATTCTTAGACTTTTGGGAGGATTATTGAAAAACTTCACTAAATCAGCTTTTGTAGCTCAGTAATCTCCCACTTTATATTCGGGTGAATATAGTATATTTATTGAGGGATTTTCATGTCAGTTATTTGTGCTGTTATGATTACTGAAAGTGACACTTATTCACGCACTGCCTCACTGGCTTCTATACCGCTGCCGCTTTTCTTGAAGAGCTAAATTGTGTGTGATTCACATAAAAATGGACATTTCACACACAAAGACTGTATCCACAATGTAAATTGATTAACAGAACATAGATAATTAAACCGTAGATGAAAGGAACCTGCTGACATGATAACAGCTGTATTTTCACAATGCACGGGAGGCATCACATGGCAGTGTGTGCTCCATTTGTTGTTGTTGTTATTATTTTGATTATTTGTTGTGAGAATCATCATTAGGCTCATCACTTATCTCTACCTGCTCCACACAGATCAGCAACTTGAACTGCCTGATCATCATCATCATCATCATCCCTTGACTGCTCTGAAATGGTCGTTTGACAGAGGTAAGGAATCTTTCATTTAAATCTACATACAGTGCATGTCACACCCACACTAAACTAGGCTACGTTTGAACTAGCATAGCTGGTGCAACCCAGCGGCGATGTGCATTAGCATGAGTGCTGTGTGCACGCAGGTGCGTAGCCTTGATTTCGTCCTGCAGCTACTGGAAGAAACAAATACCAAATTAATTTTTGAGGTATGACCTGTGACATTAGAATAGTTGTAGTAGTAATTACAAAAAATAATGCTCGTGAAATAACTTATAAAATGCAATAAAAATGCAGTATTCTATAATATTCCTGATTATTGTTTGAATCTGAATGTGTATTTTCATTCATTCAGTCAATCAGCTGTTTGACTCAGAAATTAAAAGAGGTCGAGACCTCATTTCCAAAACAGCGGAGTAAAAGACAGAGACCACAGATGCAAGAAACACAAAGCTTAGCGAAAAATGATTTGATTTGGCAGAACGATGCCGAACAGTTTAGTGAGACCAAGGACGGCAAGTCGATCCTGATTCCGACCTCTTTTCTCATTATTGTCCCATTTGTGTCACTTATTTTCCTACTTTGATGGGCTTGCACAAAGCCACAATACTTTTCATTAGCGGGTGAAGGACTCTAGCGTCCTTGGCCTATTAATAGTAAATGTTGTTTGCGAAGGAGAAAAAAAACTGGGGAATTCATCCTTCACCTGCTCTCTGCAGGCTGATGAGGAGTTTTTGAGGTGATGCAAATCACTTCTACAGCATGCAACCCTTTAAAAATGCCTTTTTGTAAGAGACAATGATTTACAATTGAAGGTTTTACTCAATGTCACAAGTGGTTTTACAGGCAAGTACAAAAAAAAGTACAAATCCAGATTTAAAGGGCCCCTCCAGACATGTTTGTCAAACATAACTGCTGGACACAACATGTCTCCTGCTTCACTGGAAAATTGTCAGTGAAGGTGAACTGGAGGCTGAAAATCTCCACATCTCACTCGTGTAAATTTAATACTGGACCACAGTGGACTTCCAAACTCGTTGCGATATCACAAATCCCTCACAAGCTTTAAAACTGAGACTAAAGCAGAGCGCGGAGACGCTTTCCACCTTCAGCAGATGAAAATCTCTGCACATCCCGTATTCTGCGCAGTGAAGCTCAAACATCCAAATCAAGCAGCAATAAGAGAAACACATTTTGAAGTGGAGAGGGACTAAGTGGCTCATTTTGTTTCAGACTCTTTCAGGCTTATAAGACTGGCGGAGTTTTCCATAAATATCTGGCCTGTAAAGCAGCTTTAGTAATAAACCATAATGTGTTTTACTTTTGTGGCAGTAATCATTTTTAAAGTGTAAGATTCAATTTTCAGTTTTCCCCAATTGTAATAAGATGCACCGTTGAAATGCTCAAGGCAAGTGTGTAATCCACAGTATCACAGAGATTGCACGGTGGGCGGGGAGCGGGGGGGGTGTCACTAAACCATAAAAAGCTGGACTTTCCCTCTCTGTTTCTGCAGCAGCTGGATTCGATACAGGGATTACCCCCCCCACCCCTTCCCCTTCATCTCTATCTCGCTCTTTACTTGGACCGTGACAGAGTCTGTCACCTCGGACGGCTGCAGGGAGCCGATTGCCCCGTCGCAGAGCAAACATCGCTCATTCGCCAAAACACAGATGTTCCCTTCTGACAGCTGAGGAGTGAAGCTCTCAACCCTGTCACGCCAAACAAGGGAGTTTGCCCACTCTTTGTCACGCGCTCTGTGAAGCGTCTGCCACAAATCCTGCTCAGTTCACTTCATAAACACGACAAGACAGCTGTCAGGGCCGTGCTGAAGTTGATGTATGAACTTATGGCTATAAAAGGAGCCCCGCTTTAGCGCTCTGTCCTGACGCCTTGCTAATCAAATCATTATACACCAGCCTGCAGCGGGACCGAGCCGCTCCGCCGTGTGATTCGCAATCCAAATTCTGACATAAGAGACTGTAAGTGGCTCGGTTCACTCCTCGGGCCTTCATGCTCACTTCTGATTTCCTGCTCATATCTGATTATTTTTGGATGACTGTTCATATCAGTTCTAGGAGGTAATCCATATCACAAACCGAGGACTTGACAGCTCTGTGGAAAATCCACATGCAAAAAATATGTCTTTGGACCTTTGTTGCACTCGTTTCTAACAGATTTGAGCTGAGCCATGTTCACCAGTTTTTCCGAATCTCCATCGATCAGAAATCAACCTACAAATTTCTCACTTGCTTTTCATTGCAGTGTCTGGTTAATGCTAATTTTTCTCTGCAAAGCTGGCCCCGCCATGGTGACTTTATGAGATCCGCTTTGGATTTCAGCTCACAAAAATCACCCGGTTCTGATCAAAACCGCGAAACGTGACACCACACAGCTTTTTACCGCTCGCGCTGATTACAAAATGTCATCTCTGGGTCGCATGTGAGGGGGAAACTGATTGGGACGCTTCCAGCTGTGGCGTGAATGGAGCCCGAGCAAGGGAGGCCTTGATTTCACATCTCGCCAAAGAAGAAGCCCGGGCAGAGCAAATATCAGCGCTGTTACCCGACACTGATGCTGAGTGCCCTTTCAGAGAGTTAACCACCAAAACGACCTTCCGTAACGACACGTCGAGATGCTATCTGAGAGGCCGCGCTCATCAAAACCGCAACAGCCAAATGGTCTCAACCTTAGTTTTCCTTTGATCAAAGTGTCCGTGCATCACCGTCTCATGATCCAGTGTGCTATTTCAGTCTAACCCCACCTTCAAATATGGCCTGGCACCATCAGCGCGTAGCACCAGTCATAGAGATCACAGTGTAGCTCTCTAAGACCGGTCTCCTCTTTTTTCTTTTTATAGTTAAGATCTCATCACACGACAGCATATTGTTTGCCTCCCTGTAATTGCTCTCTTAGCTGAGGCTCTATGAATTATCAATGAGTGCAGTCGAAACACTTTAGTAAAAATAAGCGCGTTTGTAGGTACGTATCACCGACTGTAAAACCACAATGTGTAGTTTTTACACTCATTTTTTATGAATTAAACAGACGAAATACAATATTTTACGTTGTGAACTTTAGAGGTGCCGGTAGGTGGATTTTGTTACATATAAAAAGAGCCGGGCTAGTCATTTCCCCTTCCAGACTATATGCTTAGCTAAGCTAACTGGCTGCCAACGGTAGATCCATATTTACTGCAAACGCGCAAGGGTGGCATCAATATTCTCATCTAACTCTTGGCAAGAATTTGAATAAGCTCTCCAAAATATGGAATAATTATTCAAGGTCTTAGTGCAGGAATTTAACTTGTGCCGGAGTATTAATACAATGTGGTATTCATACTTTCACTTGAGCACAAGTAAAACAAATTGAAACCGGCAGTGAAAATTCATTTTCTTTGCAGATTGAAAGGCCAAAGACCATTTTCTACAAATGTACTGTTAAAAAATTAAACATACAACTAATGATAAATGATCTTCACGAAGATCAAAATGTGTGTCAGAGGCTTAATTTCCACTTAAAAACTAGAAGGTTACACATATTGACTCTAAAATCAGCTTCCACACTTCAAAACGGCACATGAATATCAAAAAAAAGAGTTGAACTGCTCTGAGCATTCACAGAAGTGTCCAATTTCATAAACCCAAACAGTTTCATGAAGGACACGCAGGAAATGTGGTCAAACTGTCAAAACTGCATCAAGGTCCAAAGTAGGTTAAATCACCAAGTGGCATTTTTGTCAGCTCTTTTAAGAGATATATCAATGTCACATTCTGGTGTCAGCGAGTCCTCGTGGCTCCAGAGTCCGCCCCGCAACTGGACGGGCACGGGTTTGATCCCTGCGACAGCCCGGCGTCCTTGTGCGAGGCGCCGAATCCCCTCTGCCGCCGCGCCTCGCCGCGGATGAGTGTGTCAGCTCAGTGACTGCGGAACAACACGGAGGATAATAAATAAATGATTTATGAAAAATTATATTTATCCCTGACAGCCAGTCAGGTGTGTGGGAGTCAGCAGGAAGCTCTCGGTCTGATTTCATTTCAGTTTTGTGGGTCACAGTTTCATGCTATTGCAGTTTCTAACGCATTGGGATGTTTGACTTGATTAACTTCAGTTGGCTGCAGCGCTTATTGTCTCCCTGCCATCTCACCAACACCTCAAAGACAATGATTGTTTCTACATTTTGTGGCAGCTACAGGACTCGTTCCTCCGGATAAAAAGCAGGCGTAACAGACCTGAGTCTGAGCCTTTACGCCGTCCCTCGGCTCGGCTGTCGGTTATGTGATAAGCCCGAGCCGAATCACAGGCTTTTTGATTTTGCATGTATCAGAATATTAAATGCCATTTTTCTTGTGTCCCAGTTTGATAACAGTGGAGAAATTGCGCTCTGTGTCATAGAGCAGATAGGAGGACTGGGGTTTCCACTTTAAATGTGCTGCAAATTGGCTTTTTGAAAATCATTTAGAAAGTATGTTGTGTTTATTGGCGTTGTTGACAGAGAGACGGGATGTAAAGAGGTGCTTAACGCCGATTGTCGCGAATTCCCATCATACCGCTTTAATCCACATTGCAGCCGAATTGCGCGTGCATACCTCTAATGCCGGTTTGTGCATATTCAACACAGACCTACGAACCTTTTGCAAGCACTGGTTTCTCGCTGGACCGTACAAAGTGAAGACTATATCCGTTTTGTTGTTGTTACAATGTGTAATGGTTGTAAGCCAATTTTGTGGCTGTTTTGATGAAGTAAATGAATTTTGAATGTCTTTTATGATGCACATTTATGAATTTTGAAAAAAAAAGTATTTTTATTGCATTTAAGCATTAACGCCTGTTGTCGCTAATTTGCATCATACCTAAATTTATATCTATTGTTTGTGCTACAGAAAAAATAACAAACTTAATTTAGGATCAATTTGAAAGCAAAAACACAAAGAATTATTTTTTGAATATAATTCTAAATAAATTCAGGCGTCAAGGGGTTAACATGCAACAAAGGACTTTGGTCAGATTCAGACCCAGGATGTTTGTGTCTGAGGAAAACTCGCTGGTTTTTATGCTGCCTTGCACCAGTTGCTTTACTCCATTATACTATCTCACCCCTGTATGCATCTGCAGAAACCCCTTCCTGATATTGACGCACATTGACCGACCGACAGTGTAAGACACTGTAAGTGTTACTGTAACTTCCAGGTTATCCACGGCTTATTGTTTTGGTATAAAGCTCACGATCTCTGAGCTAATATTATCACACCCATGCTCCAATTCTGCTTCTAAATGATCTGATTGATCATCATCAAAGTTCAGGCCATTAAAAACCCTGCAGTATCTCAGGAAGCGGTGCTCTGCAGCAGCACAAAATGAGGCCAAACAAGAAAACACAGCATTACCTGCCATTACCGACTACCTAACTCCTGTCAGGAAAAACAGGAAATCTAAAAAAAAATCTTGTCTCTGAAGAATAAAAGAAGTATTTTCAATCATATTGACATGTTAAAAGAACAGTTTAAAACAGTTGGAATGGTTTTGAGCGTCGATCTGAATAAAATGGGGTGATCAGACAGGGTGGTCTCAAAGTTACAATTAGGAAACAGATTCTCAGTTGTTATTCATTCAGTTTTCCAGTGAAAAACTCAACTGCTCTATGAAGGCTGTCAGAATCGATTGACAGTAGCCTGGAAACGTAAGCAAAAATCCCAACAACCACCATCACATTCAAATACAAATGTTGCTGAATTCTGATTGGTGCACAGACATACACGGCATCAGCTTTTCCAAATGGCCCCCACCCACTTAAAACAAGTGAGGGAGTCCACAGAAAACACTCTCGATCTCTCTCCTGAAAAAAGAACGAAAATGTACTTTCGCTCGAACAAATAAGAGCCTGACGAGATTAGCGATGTTTAAGGGGAGCTGCCTCATGTAATTTAACCACAATCAAATTACCGCTAAACCTGTCCCGCAGCGTGGAGCGACTGATCGCCGCCACTGTAACACGGCTGCTATTCATTTCAAATTCACAGCGGGGGCCGACTTCTCTTTAGGGGCCGACTCCCCTTTAAAAATAACAAAGAAAAGCTATTTAAGAAATCACATCGGAGAATAGGAATACATTACCCACCGAGCTAGCTCGCCATTTATCATCATTATTAACAAACAGCCAGTGCCTGAGTCTTGTGCCTGTACGTGTCAGAGCGTAGTGCTCTCTGGATACTTTGTCCCTTTTTACCTTTTGTCCATAACAAGTTAGAACACCTAGAGGAGCTGTTGGTAAGTTTTCCTCTCTGTTTGAAACAATAATAGGCAGCACTGTGAGTAAAAGAAGGGTTTCTAGTCAAGTCTAAACTGATATAATTGGCTTTAAACTCTCACTGCGTCTTTACAGAGAGGAGTTATTGAGCAATAGTTCTATTCAGATTCAGTTCGGCGCTGAAGGGAAATGGAAGGTATATAAACACAGCAAATAGAGCCACAGAAGAGGGAGAACGTCAATCAAAACATTGTGATATTCGCGCACTCGGTGAGAAATGGCTGTCAAGGCTGCAGCCGCCTCGCTCTTTCTGAGGCTAAAAAGGATAATTAAGTGAGGAGACGCAGACAAGGAGCGAATTTGTGTCTAAATTCAGATGTGAAATGCGCAGCTCTGAGAAATGCAGCAGAAGAGAAGGTGACATGAAGAGGAGCGACTGTAAGCGATCAAGTAAAATGTAAAAAGAGCATTAACGCAGGCTTAGCCTCGCAGCTAGAAGGTTGTGGGTTCGATTCCCGGCCAGGGCAGGGTGGGTTTCTTACAGGCGTTCTAGTTTCCCCCACCATCAATACTTTTATCTTAGGTCAATCCTCCTATCAGAGCCCTCGACCAATCCGGTGCTTTGCACAGTGGCCGCCCACCGCTCCTCGGGGATGAAATGCAGAGAACAGATTTCACGTTGCTGTGCCGATTCTACTTCTGTCGTCTTTGGCGGCGGGCTCAGCGCGCTCGGCCTCGGCACACTCCCTTAAGTCTGTGTGATCAAAAATCCAAAAACTCCCACCTCAGATTAGTTGCAGCCAATAAGCGTGGGGGAAACATGAATAGAGTCGGCTCTCGCACGCTTTGATGAGAAGAAAAGGTGACGAGTGAGGTGTCGGAGCATGGGGGAAGTCTATTTTTAGGTGTCTAATGAAAGTTTGCAGTGCTGCACCGATGACAGGGGGGAAGTTGACAGGCAATTATGATACTCTTTAATTAGCTCCCAAGCCCTGGTATATCTGTTAGCCAATTATCATCACTGAACGCCATGTTTGATGTCTCCTGCTCAGGTTTTATGTCAAAGAGCAAAGGAAATGTGCACTAGGTTTATGAAATAGCGCCTGATGTTGCTGGACTTCTCGTGAGGTACAAGTTCGGCCTTCAAGCCAGCGTGAGACGAGCAGGAGTCCTCATCAACTCCCCCAATGCTGTCAACATACGCGTGGATGTCTGTGTGGGATAGAGAGCTTTTACTGAGCAAACTTGGACAAAGTGACATCTTGTCCAGAAATTTTCCGCAACTACAAAGGAGCTGCAGCAAAAAATGTTTGTCTGATCTAAAACGTCACATATAAAGCCCAAAGGCATCTTCCTACAGCCACCATTTAGTTCTGATGTCTCACACTCATACAGGGAGAAATTGATCGGAGAAGAGACATATAGAGGCCAATTTAGACACCCACAGGAGGAGAAAAAGACCAGCATGCAATGCAGCAACAAGACAGGTTGGGTTTTGAGCCAGGGTCAGCTGGGAAATCTCTCACCATCACTGTCTTTCTCTGCTTCTGTGTAAAACCTGCAGCCGATTTCACAGCACTTCTCTGGGAAGCACTCTGGGAAATGTAGGCGATCACTAAATAAGACAGATGAGACAGACTGAGGGAACCATGGAATCACAAATAAGATAAATAAACGCTGGACAGCATTTCATGGATAACTGGTGTGTTCCATCATGGATCTTATGTTCAGGGCTGCAACTAACAATTATTTTCCTTATCAATGAAGCTGCTGATTACAATCTAGTCTATAAAATGTCAGAATATGGTGAAATATGTCCATCAGAAGTTTCCTAAATTCTAGGACGACAAAAAACATCTTAATTTTTAAATGATTCATCAAATCAAATATCAAAATAGTTGAGGATTAATTTTCTGTGGACTGACTGACGCACGTTATAGTATCATAACCAGTGGAAATGTTCACCAACACCACGATAATTAATCCTGAGTTGCGACAAACAAGAATGATCCTCGTTGACTTTGAATGGTGAAAATGGTAAACGTTGCTGCAGTGATGTAGATGTGTCCTCCGGGATGTGTCAGTGCACTGTGACATCACTGCTGGGTGTGGTTACAGGTGCACCGATGGACCGACTGGAAACTGTCATCCAGAGAGGGCAACGAAACACTGCTTTTCACACCTGGTGTAAAGTTACTTCGTTACAACTAAGGCGGAGCTGAAGTGGTGTGAGTCCTGCCAGTAGAACGCTTGTGTAATTGAAGTAAGATAAATGTGTGTGTGTGTGAGGAAAAGAGATCCGAACAGGAAGAAGAAACTGTAGAGAGAGGGCAGCCCTGCCAGCTTATCATAGCTGATCCACACACTCCTGCAACGGCTATATTTACATCCAGGCCATCTTTGTAGTACAACACCAGCGACGGTTATGAATGTGCCGCGACTGACAAGCTCCGCGGACACGAGCCATAAATCAACGTCGCCTCGCGTCCTCTGTCTCCTGCTCTGTCCTGTCGACCTCTGTCGCGTGTCAGAGCGGAAGCACAGCGGCGAGCGGCAGAGGCGGCGGCGCTCCTCTCGCCAAAGGCCGGCGAGGGCCGCTGGGGCAGAGTGGCCGGGGCAAGACGCTGAGGAACAGGAGGAGGGGTAAAAAAATCAATTCAATTACACAAAGCGATTGAGCAGAGCACACAGGCTTTAAAATAAAAATGCACCTTTTCTTTGTCGCGCTCCTCTCTCCGCTGTTTTACATGACGGAACAACGAGGCTCAAGTTATTTTAGCCGTGGCCCTCGTGAGGCTTATAATCCAGGCTAAGTGACAGGCTAATTTGCGGTATTAGATTGCTTTCATCGGGTCGTTTGGGCATACTTTTAATGTTAGCAGTACGAAAAGGCTGCTCTGCCTCAGCGGTCACATTGACTTGAATGCTGTGTGACTGCCGCGGGGTGGAACAGGGGAGGAGGGTGGATGCGAGGGGGGGTGGGCGCAGCGGCTCTCGGAGGCCATATTTCCTCAGTCGTGTTCAATCTTCTCACCGCAGATAGAGAACAAGCAAGAAGGATTGAGCTGAGGGTACAAAAACGGGAGCTGTGCGGGGAAACCTCCAACCAGCCGAGATCAGTGGACTGCTCAGTCTAATCATGGTCTGAATTCAGTGTGTTTGTAATGAGCGATGAGAGTTAAATTGAACTAAAGGTCCATGGAATGAGAAAATAGGTTTTCTGCAGGAGTGGAAATCCATCAAAAGGGACAAGAGGCGACTCTAGTGGTGTTAACATGGTTCAATAATGAGACAAAAACATCCAGTTGAAAATCTCTCCAAGCAGAAATCAAAGAGTGTGTGTGTGTGTGTGTGTGTGTGTGTGTGTGTATTTTGGAGTGTTAATGACAGGCTAAAGCCTCAAGATATATACCCTTAAACACAGACAACAATAAGATAGGACCCGTGCTAAGTCAACTTATTGCTGATGACCAATCAGAGTGTCAGAGGCCGGAACAAGTAATTAAAGGCAATAGAAAAATGGAGGATTAGTTCGAATTAATCCGCAACTTTTCCCATTTTCTTGCAGAAAATGTTGAAATGGAAGGATATAGAAATCTAGCGGAGCATAGCAGAACTAATGGCTTGGCAGCTCGCCCCCCGAAATGAGAAGGGACTAATGGATCCGCGGCCCTGGCTAAGATGGCTGAGCCAGATTGCATGTGGATTTAAGTGATTAAGAACATGGTGGCCCCGGTCCTCCTTTTGTCAGAGAAAATGTAATATATGACAATGAATGCTAAAATATGAAATTCCTCATTTAAAGGAACCGTCGCTGCCGCAGTGAATTCAGGGCACAATTCGCATCAGAGATTAGGAAAAATGTGTGCTGTTTGAATGCACGTCCGGGTGGGAATGGCAGGGATGCAGAGGGGCGTGGAGTGCAGGACAGCCGGAGTCTGCAAATGTCCATAAATCTGTTCATCTGTGGACTCCCTCAAAAAACAGCTGGGATCAACTTTTCCCTCTATTCCCAAATAAACTTTTGTGAATTAAATGTCATGTCACATGCACATTGTGGAAATATCTCACTCCATGAGCAGAATTTTTATTTAAAGATTAGTTAGTTGGTCAGTAAATAGTTTTGCTGTGCTTTGGGAAAAATGGAGTCCTCATTAATAGCGCTAATTAAGTCAGTGTTGAAGCACATTTCTAACTAGGAGTGCCACAATAATAATGCTGCATAAAAGGTGACAAGATTTAAGGAAAGGAAATCATTTCATCACATTTGTGGCTCTTAGTATTACAGATGTTATTACCGGCCTCATCATTTAACATTATGTTGTGCCTCACATGGACATATGAGCAGGTAATGTAATACTGTGATGTTGCCTCGTCTCAGAATTGATTGCCGGATCACACTTTATTGAATTTTTAAGCCATGTTAATACACAATTTATTACATTTCACCAAGTTATTACATCATCGATCAAGAAATAAGGAAAGACCAGAGGGGTGTGTGTGTGTGTTTGTGTGTGTGTGTGTGTGTCCGTCCGAGCACACGTATGCGTCTATTAAACTCAATTCAGCTGCACAATTACAAATTACAAATTTAACATGGAGCCATTCAGAATTTTTTTTACCGTGTATTAAAAATAATTGATTCTAGATTCGTGCTTTGCCCAACAGGTTCTCATCTGTAAACGATAAAGTGAGTCATTTGTCAGCGCGTTTGAAAAACAGCTCAAACGCTCCACTGTTGGAAACACGACCTGCTTGAGGTTAGGCAAAGTTCACCTTCATGATTTGAGACCAGAAGCAAACTCCCGTGTTAAAGTCGAGCACTTTGTACCTTTGCACAGATCCGTCCAGCCAGACTTCCTCCCAGTGACTCTTCGTCGTGCTACTTTGGGTCTTCGTCTATCTGAACAAATGACAACTGTCATGAATCTTGAGAGGATAAACTCATAGCCAGGCTAAAGGTCCGTTCATGCCGGAACAGAACAAGTTCGTACGACGCATTAGCGGTAGTACGCTCAGTTGTTCACATGAAAAGTGCCAGGAATAGTCGTGTAAGAGGAACAAGTTCGAACCCTGCTTCCTTTCTCACCTCCGCACAGCTGGCCAATCATGGTATGAGGTGGGTGTCGGACCGTCTGTGTTGGAAAGTTGCAGGAATGAGTCGAACGCAGCCCCCCCAATCCGAGACCAGAAGTGTGGTTTGAGGGTGTTTGTGATGTTATTACACATCCCAGTAACCTGGTTACTGTAAGCCACGTATACGTGCACTAAGCCAGTAATTAGATTTCTCCCTTACCACAGAACTTCTTTTGTAAGCTTTACTAACTTATTTTAACTCTAGTAGTGAAAGAGAAAACACTGTTTTTCTGAGTGTGTGTGTGTGTGTTTGTGTGAGAGGAAAGACTCTGTAGTGAGAGCACACAGCTTTTCATTGCAGCACAAATGCCTGAATATACAAATAGTCAAGTTTCAGCTCATTTTCAGTCCTTTATGTTTGTATATTGAATGTGATTATGCATGGCTACGTGCATGTCACTCCTGTCATCTTGCTGCTCAGCTGTCACGTTCATTTTCCCTGTCTGAAGTCTTTGTCATGCTCATGCACGCATGTAAAGAGCTGATCAGAAACAGGGGTGCACAGTGCAACATACATGCCACATGCGCTACGAAAAAACTGGTCTGTACGGTGATTGAAATAACTGCAGTCACACCCGTGTGATCCAACTTTACGATGCCAGTGTGAGACAGTCTGAAACGCTGCTAAAATGCTAACACCAATGCGCTTAAAATGTTAGTTAGTGTTAGCTTAGCCAAAGCCGGTGAATCAAGAGTGCATTGCTGTGCTACTTGGTAGTTGTAGTTTATCATGCAATTATAATGTCCTATATATGATAATGTTCATATTATTTTTCTTTATCTGACAAAAGTCAGCAGGTAAGTTAGTTAACTTCATATTAGAATAGTCTCTTCGCTTAAAAGAAGGAAACTTTTGGTGACTCAAAGCAAATGACACACTTCTAAATGAAAATAAGGGGGAAACGAGGGGGAAAATGTGTGGATATAGTGGAAAAAGGATTTCCCTTGGATAGCTTTTGATGAGGAACAGCAGCTTTTTGTTCTTTTGCTGGCGCAGGGAGGCTCCAGAAAGGATTCAAGGAGACAACCTTTATATAATGAGTCCTTTCATGAAGAGATGTCTTCTTGTTAAGGTCTGGATGGTGCCCTGTATGCAGCATTAATGTCCTTTGCCAGTCTCATGCCTGTTCAACTGTTGAACTGCCCTACTTGTGGTTATTTGTCGAGATGGTAACAAACGTTTTATACTCTTGCTGCAAAACTTTGTGCTATGTTCAGAAGTTATCGTACAGCCCTGAGAAACCCGCTTACATGTGAACATGGCTGGATTTTTCCCAGGGATTCTCTAATTTCTCCTTCACATGATGTTTAGGAAATCCTCTTGCTGTAATATGGCCACTTAAGTGAATGTAAATGCACTGCATCATGACTATGATGTTTAAAAACAAAGTTCATTAAGTACCTAATTACGTTGACATCTGTGTTTGCGTTTGATTTGGTGCATGTGAATGCAACTTTGCTCAGCAGCTGATTTGGAAATCAATGAAGCTGCCAGACAAAACGGGCGATTCAGAGAAAAGTTTCCATTCACTCCTTTTGAAATGTACAATTCGGTGTGCTCGTGCCAGAGCAACTACCCTCTCATTATAAGAGAGTAGAGGACATACAGAAGAAAGCGGAGGGGTGGGACTGCATGCGTGCCATCTGAAAGCGCCACTCCTTACAGCCGCGACAGACTTCGACAGGTGCTAGCGGATAATTGGGCGCCGTGCCGGCTACAACCGCAGCTCTGCTGTCTCCAAGAGCTCATTACTATCACTCAGAAGTTCCCTTTAAAAGGCTCCACAGCCACATGACTCTACGTATATGGAAAACCAACAACCGAAATCTGTTGAAACGCTGACATTAAAGGGGCTGTCAGTCTGTGAGCTGTTGACGTGCTGTTCAGACAGGTGAATGATTGCGCCCGGCATGTCGGAAGCATGGAAGACATGGGGTTCAGCACACAGGTTCGACTGTATGCAAAAAAAATAAATAAAAAAATATGCATATGGTGAGTTAGAGTCAATCAAGTGTTTATCAGATGGTGATAACCGCTTTAAAGCAAGACCCAAGCAATGTGTAATCGATAACAGGGTGATTAATCAGCTTCAGTGAGCCAACAATATCTGACATGGTGCAAACTTTCTGCCCTCGAAAAATCACTTTCCATGTATTTGTACTGTTTTAAACTCCACCCTCAATAGCTGTTGTATGCCGGATATTTTTGCTTGCTCGTTAGGTGATGTTGCAGGCATTTGTGCCATTATTAGTTAAAAGTCGATGCAGTTAATAAGGATGGAAAGGCAGGAGAGGAAGGATTCCACTGAGGAAGCAGGATGTCACGATTACCTTTCTGACTAACTGACCAACCAGAATGCCACCCACTGGGGCTATTCAGACTCAATACAGCCCTCAGCAAATCGCTGTGGGTCTGTGTTGGTGTTGCTGTGCTGCCAGTGAGTAAATATAAACCAGAGAATCCAGTCTTGGCTTGTCAGACATCAAGAGACTGCAAGAGTTTACATTATACTCTATTAACAAAGGTTTATGCAAGAATGGAGCAATAATGAGCAATAATTTTGTGCCCCATCTCACTGCTTGTCAGGTAAATCATAAAAGTCCTTATATGCTTCAAGCTACACACTACGAGGTGTTCTACTGATATGGAGATTTGCACATAACTCAGGTACTGCTGAGACCATAGACTGTATATATAGTGGACAGAACTTGCAGGTCTGAAAAGTGGGTCAGCAGGGGGCGACTCCACTGGCAACAACAGGAAGATTGTATGCTAGCTTACGAGAAAATTACTTTTTCTCACTTGATTTGTTACCTCAGTCAACAGTTTCCTGATGAGTTTATGTCTCAGTCACTAGTTTCAAATTGTCTTCAATACAGCAAGATGGTGATTTTGTAAATTATGGTCTGCTTTAGGCCTACGTTGTGATTGACAAGTCACGACCACAGCGTGTCCCCTGGTTCTCAGTCAGGTCCATTCAGGATAGAGGAATAGCAATGCATGTCCTCCCCAGCTCAACCCTCTCATCCTATTATGGCCACTTCTGGCTCCAAGAAACCAAGATGGCGACGGCCATAATGCCAAATTGGAGCTTCAGAACGGTAGTCTCATACAAATGAAGGAATAGTCAGTCTAAACGTGGTCTTACAAGCTTTCTTCAGAGCTCTCAACTGGATCTCACCGTTGTCATCAGCCCATGAGCTGGACCTTTGAGTTGAGAATATTATGTCACACATCATAAACTTCCTTACAGACTTGCATACGTTACAGGTGCAAGTGCTCAACAATAAAAAACAATGACATGACAATGGAAATGGCTATACACTGTAGAGCAGTATAAAAAGGTTTTTTTTTTTTCATGTGTTGCTCTGATTACTGATCTTAATTGGTTAAAAAAGGGACTTTTTGTGTCCAGCCCCTGTAGCCCAGCGGAATGAGAGGAGATTGTTGTGGTGCTTTCATGGTCCGCAGACTTTTGTTGGAAGAGCTAAACTTAGTTGACGTTATTGCCGTTCCTCCTCCTGCTGCTGCTGCCTATAGCAGTCAATAAAAACGCTAATTACTTAATGCCCCTATAACAACTTTAAAAATCATGTCATGCTGTTGCATCATGAATTTCTGATAGCTGATTGGATTTCGGTACACAGCGCTGTGACTGGGAGGCATCATTAAGCTTTCGAATAAACACCGAGCCTATGATCAGATAAGAGTCCCACACATTTGCAAGTCCTCTGTCACTTTGTCTGCCATTATTTGCTCAGTGGAGAGAAGGCGAGGACCGGAGGGGACACACTAACGACATCAAGCAAGCAGTCAAACTCTGTGGTTGAGCAATCACAGAATACAATGTGATCAGTCGCAGATGCCTGCTGACCATCCTAATGATTCCCACAAAGCATGGTTAGCCATGCAAAATTATTTACTGCTTTATCTCTTGTGGTAACGAGGGGGCAAGTTGCTTGATTTACGTGCATTTCCAAAGAGGAGAATGTTGGTGTAGCTGGTGGTCATTGCTTCATATTTAATAAACCAAATGATTAGACTCTCTGAAATGGCATCCTCTGACGGCTTCGAGAGAGCAAACGCTTCGCTTACACGCCGGAAATAATTCTGCCAGAACAGACGCATCTTTCAAAACGGTGCAGATGTCACTGAAGCAAATCTCTTCAAATTCAAACTGGGATCAAGCAAAATCAAAAATCAATAGACATTTGTGCATAGTTTGCCAAGCTGTTCTTGTTAGTTACGGTGAATTATCTTTAGCTTTTGATTGCAGTGTGTTCTTATTAGCAGGGCTCTGGTGCGCCCGTGTGCGCACTCATTCCTCTCCCTCAGTACAAATACAGACCGTGCTATGCTGAGCAGATGCTCCTCAGTATGTATCACATCTTACACCTCTGAATGAAGGCTGGCGAAGAAAGCCAACACCTCGGGAAGCAACTGCAAATTGCTGCAGTGCGCCGATACCCTGAGTGCTGTCATGAAGTGGAGGTTAAGGGAAAGTCTGCATTTTATTAAAGCTTTTCGTCAGTCTCCTCTGTTCTCATGTCACAGCTTTGCCTCCTTCCAAGGTGCATGGAGAAGAGGTGAAAATTGTCAGACCAGCACATTTACACCTGTGGTCTTCATCAGGGTGATGAAATGATAATGTTGTCGATGAAGTTGTTCTGTACGCTGGGCGGTATACTGCAAGTGCAAGAGGTTTTACCTCCGCACAGCTCATATTCTCATTATTTTAGTGAAATGCCGCCTTTCTTACGGGCCGTCTTGAATCGAGTTTAAGGGGCACACCTCAAGTACTTCTTTAGTCTTCCACTTCCGTACTTCCAGGTCTGAGTCCATGCAACAGAGGCTGAGGTACCCTGACTTTTAAGCTCTAGTGTGGGTTAGGCTTCAAAAAGACACAATCCTAAAATTGAATCCAAGGCAACCCTGATGACATCATCAGGGTTATTTTTTCAAACTTTCTAAGGCGACCAAAGAAATAGTACAACTGTGTTAGTTATATATCCATACGTGAAGAAATATGTGCGTTTCAGAGATGTGCAGTATTCATGCAGTTTATTCCAATATTCCAATTATAAGTGGAAGGATTTGGTTTGTAATTTGTAATTTCAGCTTCATTTTGTCATTTGTGAAATTTAATTAAAAATCTTCCCAGTTCACATACGTAATTTGTCAAGCAACATTTTGATTGGTCAAGTTCACTTAGCTGAGGAACAGTCACATCTAGTTGTAAGTATTTCCAGGTGATTAATCTCTCCAGAAGAGGCAGAACTTGTGCGGTGCAACCTGTTTTAATTAGCGACCACTTCTTGAATCAGGTAGATAAATAAATAAATGAGGTAATTAGGCTCATTTTGAACTTACTGAGCGTGGGTGTGTTTTGGTGTCGCTGCTCACATCGATTAAGAAATGACGTTAGCAGCAAGGCAGACGTGACAAACAAGACCTTTAGAGGTAGGTTCAGTCCTCCCTGTAGGCAGAGAAGCTCAGAGCGGCACCCATCAGGAGATCAGGACGGTCTCCTCTTTTACAGTTTAGACTGATAACATACAGGACTGCTTTCATATGATGACTCCCAGCAGCCAGGTGTGCCATCTGAGGAAGACAGTCTGCTCGTTGCAAGTGTTTCCTCGCTCTGGGTTTTGTAATTACCTGTCAGCACCTTGAGCTTGACGATGTAATTGGTTCCTGTGCTGCTTTAAACTCATTAAAGTTGACTATTTGAGAAGCTGATTTGCGATGTCTCCTCCAGAGAGACTGAAAAGGAAACGTTTGGTTCACTGCAGGATTTGGGCGATCAGGAGCGAGCCAATCCTCCGGGTCATCCTTCTCTAACAGTCAGATCCAGCACTGACTGGTCGCTGGGCATTGTGTGGCATCGCTTTTAATCTATAAATGACAAACTTGACACTCTCCATCCGTGCAGTATATCACTTATTTTTTGGATTTCACCACAGCCTGTCCACAGTTGACATTTGCCGCCCTAAACAAGCAAAACTGTGACTGGACTGAAGTGGCGTCAGGCAGTCCTGTCATAAAAAGGTTTCTGCTGTTGGATGCTGATATGATATAATATGATATAAAAAGCTATGATGAATATTCATAATGCCCATTGTTTAGATTAAATGTTGCACATGTTGCAACTTCAACATGAATACATGACTATTAAATCATGGCACCTTAGTGTAACGATTGGAAACCAGTGTGAAAGCAGTAAAAAGCATAGGTCACCTCGATCTCACACTGTTGGTGTTGTTAGTGGTTGTCCAAGTGAAACCACATTTTGCAGATGCTGTGTTACTTCCTGTCCTCCCCACCGCCGATAATGAGGTCGTTTTTTGAGCAGCTTTTTCATTGTTCCACCATCTGCCCTCACCAGAATCACGAAAAAGCTTCAGCGCTGTTTGCCCTGGAAGAACAGCGCCCTCTTCCTGCTTCAGTTAGTGCTATGCTTCAGGTGACTCTGGATAATGTGCAATAGCATATTTAGCCACTTGAATGGTCAAGCACTGTACAATTTGGCAAAATCTGAGGCTTTTCAGTACATCCATAGTGATAAAGTCAGGTGCATTTTTTTTTAAGGAGATGGAAGAGAACCACATCCATCTCAAAGCAGACGTCAAACCAAGTCAGATCAGCTAACTTAGTTATTGCTATCTGAGCTCATGTCTTCAGGTCGCCCTCAAATTTCTTCATTATTCGCCCGTTTAAAGACAAAGTTTGACATTTTGGGAAATCTGCCTATTCATTTTCTTGCTGAGAGTCAGATTTGATGATTGGCAACACTCTGGCTAACTTAGCTTAGCACAAAGACTGGGGGAAGCAGCTTGCCAGGCTCTGTCCAAAGCCAAGAAAATCCTACTAATAGCAATTCTAAAGCTCACGAATTAACACACTATAATTTGTTCCGTCACATATATCCCAAAAATCTCTAAGAAAAGGAATGCACCTGTAACATACGGCTAACTCGTGCATATACCAGTTCAGTGAGAGTAATAACAATAAGTGCATATAATTCATGCAAGGTATCCCAGGGCCAGGAATAAGGTTGATAACATATTGCAGAGCTGAGGTCAGGTGATCGTCCTCTGAGTGTTTATCACTAAAAGTGACACCTTTTACATTACACGGTCATTTAATCCATTGTTAATATAGAAACCCTGATTAGTGCAGCTTTAAACCTCACTCTGATACATGGTTTGAACCCGAATTATCGTTCAAACATGCATCAGCAAGCAAATTAGGAAGCAATTGCCTTGCATGAGGTCCTAACCTCAGAAGCTGGGCCCTGTGGTCTACAGTTCAGTCTGTCTCAGGTTCAAGCTGTTCAGTTAAATGAATAAATAAAACTCCTCTTTCTCATTCTGTGACGCCGTCAACAGGCCAAGACACACTGCTAATTGAATAATTTGAACATGAATCTGTCCGGCAACTATAACAGATTGGCAACGATCTCAGGAGGCACCTGGAACATCTGGCACGTGGATCAACAAATCAACAGATCCCAGAGCCTTGAGACTGGAGCTCAGTGGGTTCTGCAGTCTGGAGGCTTGCTGTTACTCATTTCTGGCATGTTACTGTACTCGCAAGCCAATGTGACTGCATTTCTTTTTTCTTTCTTTTTTTTTTCTTCCTGTCTCCCACAAGTGTATAGTAGCCTGACGTTGAGCCAGAGAAGATAGGGAGCTACAGAGGCATGGACGCGCTGTGGAGTTTATTCATCAACGCCTCCACTGCTCCTTCTTCTCCATGAGATATTCTGTTTTTTTTTTCCTGTCAGATTGCAAGAATGGCAGCTGATGCAAGACCCCAAGATCACGCTTAAATATTTATTCTTCTTTCTGCGTGGCATTTGATTAAACACCATAAGCCTACACCAGAGCGGATTTGGCATAGCTAGTTTTAATTTTATGCTAGTTTCTCAGAAGCAGAAATGCAAAACTAACAAAACAGCTTGAAAGCAAAGGACAAACCTGGGTTGACAGAAAAAATACAGCGTATGTACTATATATATATATATAGTACATAAACACACACACACAGTGACTTATTTTATTGCTGATTACCATGGGATCATGTTGAAAGGTCACCAGCCTAGCAAACTAGATTACTTGGATGTGGGCTAATATGGCTGGCATGAGCTTGAAATGTCTTTGTTGTCTTTAGCAGCAGAGCTCAAGGCTTCATAATATTATCTTTCCACTCACTGGCGTCATGCCTTTTCTTGGGGTTCAGTGAAGGTTTGGGTGGATCAGTGTCTCAAGTATCAATACTAAGCCTTGTTTTTAGTATTGATGCAAAAATGGTTGGCCTCTCCTCTCTGTTTTACCTGTTTTTATCGCCTTAAAGAGCAGGGAGGCTCAGCAAACATGTTCAGTTGGCATCCTCTGCCATTAGATCACGTTCTGGGGATGAGAACACACACCTTAGCGCATACATGTGTTGTTTCTGTGCTGCTGTGTGCAGCTACAGTGTTACCACATTAGTTCAGAGAGCACACACATAGCTGGTCTGATGGCTGAATCGTTTGGAGTTACTTCACGTGCATGAAAGTGAGTAATTAACAAAGAATAGTGAAAGAAATTCTTCAAGGAAGAGTTTGACATTTTGGGAGCTTTGGATGTTCTGGTAGGTTTGGACAGAGCCAGGCTGGCTTTTTCTCGTTTCCATCCTTTATGCTAAGATAAGCTAACCAGCCACTTGTTGTGGCTTCATCGTCAGCGTACAGACTTGAGATTCGTACTCTCACAAGAATATTTTCCAAAGTGTCAAACTTTCTTCAATGTTTGGCAAATCATTTGGTGATGAAAAAGTTTGAGGAAGTAGCATTATCAATGACACATTCAGTGTGGAAATCATGGTAACACATCAGCCTTTCAACCTGCACTAACTTTTTTTAACCACTTGGGGACAGCGTAACGCATAACCTGAGAAAGTTGATGTGGCTAACATGTTAGCAAACAGTTGCTAGCCAAAGCAGAGCTACATTAGCATTCATTTGGATTGGTATTTTTGTCGACCTGGTGAATATTCACTGTCCTTTTAACTCTGTTTTGGTCTTAACCAACTCCTGAGGGAAATATCTGGCGCTTTAGCAGCTACTTTTTTCTAACGTCAATATAAAAATAGTGATTTATGCAGCCTTAACAAGACAAAAAAAATCGATGCATCCTCCTTTAACTTAACAAATGAGATCATTTCTGCTTCTATGAGACGTTTGCAAACTGAAAACTAACATGTTTTTTTTTCCTGCTGCCTCTCCAGCTCTCGCTCCCTTCCTCTCTGTTTCCACCTCTCGCCCTCTCCCCTCATATCTCCAGCTGTCGCCTGGTAGAATGTAAATGAGCCTCTCAGCACAGAGCCTATGATGGTGTCAGGCCTCTCCTTAGTCTCTGGTCTCATTAGAAGCCGAGTGTAGCTGACATTTACCCAGCCGCTGTGTTGACTAGCTCTTCATGCGGGCCACATGGGTCAAAACAATACATAGTGAAACTTCAACAGTCCAAATGTCTTCAGAGAGGAAGGTCGCTGGAGCCTATTAAATGACTGGATGTCAACAAAAAAAAGATAAAATGCCAAATAAAGCTTTCAATGTAAAAAAAAAAAAAAAAGAAAAAGAAAAAAATCCATCCATATTCCTTTACTTTGGATTCACCATCCCTGATGATCCGTGTCCTTGCTGGATCCTGTGTATTGTTGGCGTCAGTAAGTTGTGAGTGTTTGTGCACAAATGTCACCATGACAAATTCCTGGCAGCTGGACTCATTAAGATTCTGAATTAACAGCAAACGCTCCACGTTTTTCTTCCCTCTTCATCTGCACAAATGCACGAAAAAAGCTGAAATTGTCAAGGTGGCTGTGCACAGTGACCGGTGTGATTTTACACATTAGTTACTACCAGTCTGCACATTAATAACGTCAGTGCGATGCACGCTATTATCTCAGATTTGCTTTGATTTGATTTGAACAACGGCCGCCTCCCGAGCCGTGCAGTTAGCTGGAGAAACGGCTCTGTGAGTCTGAAATTAATAGGATGGCCGCAGCTATTTCCTGGCTCTTCCTCCTCCTGGGATCTCACAGCTCTGTTTTTCTGCGGTCCTCTCATCCTGTTACTAATGCCTGACTCTGTGTAACCCTTATCTCCATGCTCACTACATGGCCTGATAGGGCTCTGTGTGTAAGCAATTAAAACGGCTTATTTGCCAGATAAGTGAGGCAGAGCGGTCAGATTGAAAGCCACAGGCTGCCAGTATCAGGTCTTTAGGTTACAGCCCCCGGGTTAAATAGTCGGAGGGGTGCAGAGTGAGCCAAACGAGGCGTACTGCTCAGTGGGAGTGTGTGTCGGGGCTGAAACTCGAGACAGAGCCTCCTCTAATATATATGGATATGTAGCCTGAGTCCTTTATGGAGTACGAACTGTTGGGGGAGTTAGGGACAATGTGATAGACTGTGATTTTCTTTATGTACTTTTTGCAATTTGTAGCCTGGATATATAAATCTGTGTGTAGGGTTTAATGAAATGAAATGTATTTTTTACATCTATTAATTGATGGCAATTTGTAACAGGTGTTGTTTGTCATTGTGGATTATGGGTAATTAAGATGGTGACTCTCTGTATTTATCAGAGGTCTGAGGTAGAGCCTTGTGCTTGAAATGTCACAGCTCATAAAAATCCTTTATATGGGAGCAGATCTATCTGTTTCAGCTCTGCTATGTTTATTTCGATCCAGCGCCCATCCTGTTGGACTTTTTTACTGTTTCTTATGAGGCTGAAACTCTGCCACAGGCAGACCCACACACGGCTCTCTATGCTTCCACGTAACCAACATGCACCAGAATGAATATTTAACCATTATCCCGTGATGCGAACTTGTCAGCTTTCGTCAAAATGTGCTGTTTTTTCCTCAAAATAGGTCAGCCATGCATACTTCACCCTGTGGCTGTCCACTGAAGTCATGATCAGCCCCACTCTGCATTTGATTGGCTCCCCCTGACATTCTTACCCCAACCCCAACCAGTCACTCCTCATGCCTCAACCTCACCAACGCAACAAGCCCGAGCCAATCAGAGGCACAGTGGGGCGTGTCATGGCTCCATCAGACAGCGGAGCAGAGAGGTGGACACAGTGAACCAGGCAACCACGCTCGTAACTGTAAGTGCAATAAAGCCTCTGCAAACGAGAACAGTAAGAGGACTTCAAAACAAAACAAAAATGTTTTCATCTGCTTTGTCTCCCACCCACCGCATGTTTGACACAACCACAGCGCGCTGCTTAGCCTAACAGCTAATTATCAGGAACACGCTGTATTTATATTATCTTGACTTTTTTTATTCCACGATCATAAGGGGATACAAAAACATGAGGAACACAGCAAGTATGAAGAAAATAACAAGCTGTTGTGCCGTGTTTAGCTTAGTTTGGGGAGTCTGCATCGTGACTTTACTGTCAGAAACATAAATGCAGCTTTAAAATTCTAACAGATGCGACTGAGTGTGTCTTATTGTCAGCACTGCTTCATGTAGGAGGTCTGAATATCACTCACAGGCTTTTATGTGGCACTTGAACAGAGCTTGGATAGAAAAATGTAGCGTGGATCACGAGAGCGGGCGCTGAGCGCACAGCGTCGATATGTTCTTCACCTGGCTGCCCCCCCGATCATCAGAAAGGGTGGATGCGTTCCTGAGTTCAAAAAGCTGTTCATGTGTATACACATTTAAGTAGCTGTGCACAAATACAACATAATATAATGAAACTAATTCTCTGTGAAGTGCTTCATGTCTGTACATCAAAGCCTTTTCCACCTTTGATTTCTAACAGGCAGACAGGTGCCATGTGAGCTCAACACTGGCTTCAGTGCTGAAATACATATGAATAACTGGCTTTCCCTCATATTCTAATATGCTCAGTATTTCTCCCCAATATGTTGATGTTAAAAGTATAAATAAATAAAATGTGCTATGCTTTGACAGGAAACCATACACCACCATGAACACAGTTGCTGGGTACTTTACAAACAAAGGAGGAAACCTTCTTGAGCTCTTCCTCTTGGCCGTGACAGCTAGCTGTTAGCATTTTGATTAAAGCGTCATAGGCTATGGCGCTTTAATCAGTCAACCGCCATCTTTAACTTTCGCTATTATCATCAAGTTACCTGCAAAGTTCATGAGACACACATTCACCCAGTGGCCAGCGATGGAGCTCAAAGGCGTATTCAGCTAACGTTAACGTCTGATATGCTGAAACTTCACTTGTCAGTTTTCGTGTCTGTGTTGTGACGCCGCCGTGGTTACGGCCCGGTTAGGTTTAGGTTCAGAATAGATCATGTTTTCGCTTCAGGTGCAAACATGGCTGTCGTACCACCACCATCCCCTCAAACTCCGTTCATATACATGTGACTCTACTCTGAACTACATCACTTTGACACCTACTGTAGAAACGTTGATATGATGCGAAATGAATTAATTGAACGTATGTGTGGTTTGCAGAAATGGACAGTGGTAATATTTGATGTTATGACAATGGCATGTACTTATCTTGTAGCTGTGGTCCACTGTCCACTGGAAATAGCATCATGTCGTTTAATGTTGAACCTGCTCTTTTGGTGGAAACTTTATGCCCTTGAAATTCTTTTTACTGGAGCGACAAATGTAGCATCTGCAGCACTTTTGCTAAAATTTCTGTAGACTTGCTTTGCCTTTGGTACATGGTGCTAAATAATCATGATTTATATGTGTGCAAAATCTCAATTTACTACTCACCATGGAGTAAACTGTGGATTGTTTAGTCTGTGAGTGATATAGAAAGAATGAGCGAGTCGTTTTGGGCACAGCGACTGACTTCATGTTGATGGAAAGTCTGTCAGGAGTCTATATTTGTCTTATTGTCAAGACCAGAACCACTCAGGGATGTCCCACGACCGCACACGTATTTTCAATAAAGCCAAAAACTGATATGTCTTATTCCTCTCTGAATCGACCACCAGAGTTTCTTTAAACTCGATCCCACACACACCATCCTGCTGCCAAAAATACCCACTAGAGCACCAAATTTGGATTCACCCTCTGCTGAAAGTCTGCAACAAATTGACTTTTCACACCTGTGTGAGTCACGCTTGCTAAAAACGGCAGCGGCCAGCTGATACAGGAACTAACTTCTGAGAGGTTTACGTCTTCAGCTGGAAGGAATCAGCTTGGGACTGAGTGGCAAAGACGGGGAAGGGAAGTCGGACGGTACCGAGCACGCGAGCCACCTGAATGCGTCATTGTCGGCTCACGGCGGTTCGTTTGGACGCACAAAACCGACTAATCTCAAGTGTCCTACATGTGCTGCATCACTGTAACCACAAAATTAATAAGTGGCTGACAAAAGCTTCAATCAGCTGAACAATGAGCATGAACACCAGAGTAAAACAAGAAGAACATGGAAATACAGGACATCACGAACTGCAGTGGAGGTTTGCACTCACTGAAGGTCAACCGGGTCACAGGAGGCTACATTATCCAAGAACCCTACCACATTAGATCGTTTTATTTTTCTAATAACGTTTCAAATCTCCAAGCTGTATCAGACTGCTCTTTTTTTCTTCTTTTTCTCGAGCTCAGTCAATTATCTGGCGGGCCACCGTAACGGCTTCAGATGTGGCTGCTGGCAGATTTGCTCGCAGGGCCTAAAACGAAAGCATGTATAGAAAAGACGAAAAAAAGCGGCGGTAACAGAGTCTGCTTCTGAAGACATCGTGGCAGAGTAACGGAGAAGACTTCGACCTTGGCTGTGACCTGAACAAACTGTAATGAGTTCTGAACTTCTGCCTCAGCTCGGTATTGTTGTGGTTTTCAGAGTGCTGAGAGCTGGTAAACAGGATATTGAGTCCCAGATGGGCTTGGCTCACATCATGAAAGTACTGTAGGCCCACAGCGCCGCACAAACCATCAGCCGTCGAAATGAAACGCCGGGAAGGGGACGGGAGGGAGAGATGTTTCTGCTGTCCAAAATGTGCGTTGGTGTGTTTGTTTGGAGGCTTTCGGAGGCTGGAGTTATCCTGCGTGACGGGCACATGTTCATAAGCCACTGGGCCACACACAGAGCAACGCTAAGGCGCTGCTGAAGAGATAAAACGGCCACGCGGGGGGAAAAACCTGGACACAGACCAGCGGATCTCCGCTTTCTCTCACTGTCTTTTTCAGCCTCGCTCGCTCGTCTTCCTTCCTCCCTCTTTTTCTCGCCCTGCATGAAATAGGATCACAGTGAGCTGGAGTGGCGATGCTGAACGAGGGGGCGGGCGGTGTGAACACGAACTACAAAGACCAGGGCTGTCCCAGCAGAGGAGGATTCTGGGACGCCAATGGGCGACGAGAAATCGTGCGCACAGAAAGCAGAAGTCCATTGTAAAAACTAAATAACTTGTGACGCCCCTTTTTCATTTAATATGAGGTGTTTCAGTTCATGTGACCAAACTGTGAGCTAGCAGGTGGTCTTCTAGGACTGTGTGATCGTCACAGTGCCCCTCCCGTCCTGTCACCTGCACACCGTCAGAGTCAAGATCACATGATGCTGCAGTTTCCTTCGCTGGCCGTGCTCAGGGTCGGTTAAAGGGGATGGAATGTGCTTCTCATGTATTTTATAAATATGCACCTATTTTTTGGCAGTGTGGGCTTCTCAAGACAGCAAATAACAACATCATTTGTACATTCGTGCCCATTAGGCAAGGCTTTTCTACAGCTATCGCAAAATAGAGAAATATATAGATTATTGGCTTGTGATTATTTGTTTGCACTGGCCAGCCTGAGACTCGCCCAGCAGGTGAGGGGAGTTTCGAGCAGTGTGGTTGGAGGCTATTAAGGCGAGAGGAAGTAAAAATCAATGGTGGTCGGCACAGTCACATTTATCATGCGTTTGACCCAACAGAAGTCCACAGAGGCCAATATGAAAGACGCCGAAAGGAGCAGTTATAATAAAGCCCCACCGTAAACTCAAAAGGCAAGTGTGACAAAACTCCACTCGGAAGAAGAAGACAGAGGCCGGAGTGAAGAACGTACAGGAAGCTTTTGTTTTTTCATTTCCGCTGAGCTCCTGTTTATTCAGTGGCTGGTGAATTAGTTTTACCTGAAATGAAAGAGAGAGAGCAGAGCGAGCGGCAGATCAAATAGAATGTGAGAGTGTGGGTGTGTGTGGGGGGGGGGGCGCTCGCTTCCTGCTTACATCAAACAGCCGTACGGTGGCTGCCAATCAGCCGCCGATATTTTACACAAATTCAGTGGTTTCAGAAGAGGAGAGCACCAACCTGCCCGTCTAGGCGCTGCAGCCGAGCACCTGACCTCCTCTCGAGTCTTTTATTTGGAGCGACGAGGAATGAATCCCTGGGCAGTTTCCACGGGCTCGCGGGTCTCATCTCGCGCCACCAAAAGCTTTTTATACACGGCTGCGAAAAGTGTCGGGACTCATCTTTAAGACTGTTTTCCTAGAACAAAAAGAAACCTGCCCCTGCTTACGCCCTCCTGTCTCTGACGAGTTGTTCCTAGCTGCTAGCTAGCGTTAGCGACACAGCTACGTGGCGGGGACAGGGCGAATGGGATCCACACAGTTTCACCCCTCGTGAGCAGAGACGGCGCCTTGTCAGAACACGAAATGAGAGCGCAGATCAGCGTCTTTGTCACCCGAACCCGAACCCCCTCGTAGATATGACATATGCGAGGCGGGGTCCGCTCTAAACGGGGCGCTCGTCAGTCAGACACAAAGAGGCTGCTGTTCACGCTCGCATCCACGCAACTTTAGAGCTGTGCGTGCCAGCTCCCCACAGAAAGGCGTCATCCAGCAGGAAGGTGTTTCATGTTTTAGATATTTTACATATTCAGCAAAAACAAAACATTTAATCATCAGCCCTGGATGAAAATGAGCCAGGAGCCAAGAGGTGTTAGCATAGCTTAGCATAAACACTGGAAGCAGTCCAGAGGTAATGAAATGCACCTGCCAGCACCTCTAAAGCTCACTATTATAGTCGAGTGAGCCCAGAAAAGAAAAAGTTTTCATTGTTTTGGTTTGTGTTCATGCTTTTTAATCATGATATCTTACATTCTGCTGTTCTGTCATTGGTCCGTGCTGTTCCTACTGTAACTGTCCTTGCACATGTAATTGTTGCCCCAAAATCTGCTCTGTTTATAAAAAATATTAAAGGAGTCTCATAAAAAAAGGCCTAAGCACCCACACAGCCCGACCAACTCAAAGACCCCCCACTACTGGCTTGTTGCATGTCACAGCTGTTCAGTCCTAAGTCGGCCTGCTTGGCGAGGAGCAGCGGACCATGAAGCCTCAGTGTCGCCGCTCTGGATCAACGGCGAGGCGGCGCGAGGACGAGGTCGCGTGACCCACGGAGAAAGGTGACATTGGCTGATCTGCCGGACCTGGCCAGACAGCCTGCGCCAGGTCGCCCAGCTGGAAGGGGAGCGGTCTGACCTGAGCCAGGCAGCCCAGAGCGTTAAACCTGATCTTTCACGGTGGAGAAGCTGCGGCGGACGCTTCCAGCTAACTGGGGACTGCTGCCAGTTAGTTCTTCTCCGAGGGAAGGAGCTATTGGCTGCTACAGAGTCGCCAGATGATGTCATCAGGTGATTTGCTGCATCCCTCTGTTCTGTGCTGAGACACAGAAGAGGTAGATCAAGCATCCACATCCTTGAAGTGAATAAGGATGAGCAGCAAAATGTGCTTAAAGTAAAAGCAGTGCTGCAGAAAAATGTCCTCTGTGGTTGAAGTTGATGCTAGTTTTACCTCATTAATGGACAGTTTGGTAGTTTAGTCCAGTGGCTCCCAACCAAGAGGTCAGGCCCCTCTGAAAAGACAAATCTGAGGGATCATCTGAGACGTTCAGTGGCTAAATCTGTGTTATCTGAAATATGACCCAATAAGGGTCACAAGCCAAAAACAAGCCAATGGAGTGTGTTTTAAAAACTCATATGTTTCTCTGTGTAAAATCTTAAAATGAATAGTAGCTAGTGACTGTAGCTGCAAAATAGTACAATTGTTTAATCATTATTATAAGTATTTATTAATGCTGTTTTCATGCCAGTAATCCAGTTTCCAGGAAGTCTGAGGACTGGCTCGATCAGAAATAGAAACAGCAATTGGAGTTTTACCTTTGCAGATGTTTAATTCCGAGCTGCTTTTTTTAGGGCAAAAATGCTGTAAGTGGGAAAAGGTCAGTGGGTGGAGCCACAGTTTTTCTGGCTATGTGATGTGAAACTAAAGGTCAGGCAAAAGGTGAGAGAGGAGGAAGCTAATGCTGTGATGACAAGGACTGTTACTAACTGGAAAAAGCACGAAGCTACCTTTTCGCTGCACAAACGTGTTGTTCTTTGAGGTGTAACTCAAGATGCTTTTTTTTCTATTTTCACCACCAGAGCAGCTCCACCTCTGAGACATGATACTCCAACATGCACCTTCGCCCCACCGCTCCACTGTGTGCTTTTTTGAACGTGGTTTATTTCTACCTGCCGTCTATTCCTGTCATCCGATGTATCATCCCTGCGTTTGTGCACCAGTCTCGAAAAACCGTCAGCATGCCTAATTCCTTTTGTCCCTGATGTGTTCGGCAGATTAAAAGCGTGAGTTGTGTGGCAGCGGGTGGAGGAGGAAGTGTCCACACGAGCCCGCCGGTACTTCCTGCCACAGTGTCACAGTGTTTCATCATCAGAGGACTCGCGTCATTTGCTTCAGGTGGGCTGACATTAGTCTCAGTGCGGGAGGCCAAATCGATACATTGCTATGAAAATGAGTTGACTACCTGACAGCGGTTTGGTGGATACACAGAGTGAGCTCTCTCAGTGCAAAATGCTTTTATAAGACCACACAGCTGAGGTGAACACCACGATAGACTTTGTGAAACCTGGTAGTATGTAGACTCCGTTGATCAAAAATAAAATCAACTGAATTGATTGGAAAGCTCCATGGCTTTCCAATCAATCATTTATTTCACTGACAACTGGGAAACTGCACTCACCAAAGCCAAAAGAGTGAATTTAACTCAATACTTCTATTTTTCAAGCAGTCCCTGTGGGAAAATGTCGCAATAAAATGAATATAATTCTACATGAATGCATTTTTTTTTTTTTTTTTTTGGCATGAGTATAGTGGGAATAGAAATGAGGCATCACTGAGGTACAGAGGTGCAGAACTGACTTCAAGAAAACAGTTGCACTGCAAAATGAATCTCAATCTTTCTGTTTTAAAACTGTATTTTAGGAATCCGTTACAGATAAATTATTTTTTTTCATGAATGCCTGCGAAGTGACTGACAGCTAAACTAGGCCAAATAATAGTTTTTTTTTTACGGTCACACTTTCAGTCCTGATCGGGTGTGGACGCGGTCCTGATGGGCTCTCTCGCAAGGGCAGCGCGGGTTTGTGCGCCTGACTGCGCGCACTCACCGGCGGGGAAACTCTTTACGGTCCCCGGGAGAGGGGGAAACAGTGACCGTCGGGGTCTCTTGAACGGCTCTTACCTGTAATTGTCCCACTCCCTTCCCGCACTTTAACGCCCGTTCAAACCATCGGCGGGGCTGCTGCTACAATCCAGAGGTGTGTCTGTGAGGTGGAGACATTTGCGTCCTGGGCTGGCGGATAAAACGGGAGTGGTGGCTGTTCTTTTCCCCCTCGATCAAATCAAACAACCTGATCAGAAAACACGATTGTTCTTCTACTGACGCGTCAGCGTGGGCACCTCATCCGCCGCACAGCCGAGATGCTCCTGCGTCCAAGCCTCCCCTGTCCTTTTATTCCGCTGGAGTCCAGAAAAACCAACAGCCCGTTAAGGCGGATAATGCGCTTTAATTGCGTCCTGCTGGTGCGCCTTTGGTGGGCGACGCTCACCCACGGGATCTGAACGCACGTTCAATTTGAAAACATGAATTTCTCCAAGTGGGATCGATCCTGATCAATCACTTCAGCCTCCAGTCAGCGCTCCGCCGCGTCTCCTCTCAGTCTGACAGCTCTGCTCTGCGCGCACTAACTTTTATGGAGACTCCGGAGCGCACAGCGCACCGCCGCTACCTCTGCCGGTAACGCGTTACTGTACTCTGATTACTGTTGAGGATTTGTGTCACATTTAGATCTGATCCCGCTCATTTGAATGTCACAATGACGGGTCTGAAAGGAGGTGTGATGATCAGTCATTCTAATTAGATATGAAAAAGTCCAAACTTATGTTGTGATATTCTCAAACTAATGAATAAATTGCATGATCATTATACTACCCAAATTTCAGCAGGGGATAAATAAAGTCTTATCTACAAGGCGCATTTTCACAAAATTCACAAAACTGAAAACTCATTCAATTTTTTTTTTTATAAAACTAATTAAGTGTTGCGCAAAAATAGCAACAAAGAAACGAGTGATGTACAACACTTAAATGGCAATTAATAGGCAATAATTAACTTTTTATTAATCGAGCTCAACAGTCATCATTTCCCACTGTGACATCATCAATCTCAACCATAGGAAGAATTTCATGAAAGACCAAAATATGTAGTAATTCCAACTGCAGCCACATTTTATCCCGTAACTGACGCTTTAAATCTGTGTGTTTGATGAACTGTTCAACTGTGGACGTCCGCTGCCGCGCCTGTCTCCACAAAAATGGTCCAATACTGCCACCATGTGGACATTTGATGTATTTCACCAAGCGTCACAGACACCGTTCTTCATTTAGCCAGGAAGTCCAAAAGAAAAAAGTGGTAATTGTAAATATGTTAAATTTGAAGTATGCTCCACACTAGGAGACAGTTTGATCAAAAACGTTTATTCCATGGTGAAAACATTCCTGTCACACACGCACACATCCAATTTTCTTTTTACAAACAGCAAAATTCCCTATTATAATGCATGTGAGGAGACAGAAAAAAAATCATCAAAGTGACATAAGCACAAAGTGACTGGCTTTTGCAGTTCATCCAGAAATAAAAGGGAACACTTAGAAAGTCCTTTCAGCATGGTCCATCGGGATAATCAAAAGAACCGATGCTGTTTTTGTCTTTTTTTACTTCAGGAAAATATCATCCTAAGGCAATCTTAAGAGAGGACAGACTTCACGTCTGCCTGTGTAGGACTGATACGAGCGAACGACCACGCGCTCCAGATTCAACGATTGTTCAGGCTGCTTCTGAAAGGCATCAGCGGCTGTAGTAGTAGTAAGTAGTTCATGGACTCGTTTTCCCAGAGTTCCTCAGCATTCCTCTTTGATATAGATTTGTTCGTCTGTGTCGGACTCCATGTGCTCCAGCCGGTCCGTCTGTCCGTTCATTATCTCGTCGGGAGTTTTCATGAACCTGGTGAACGTGACAAGGACACAGGTTTTGTCATTCATTGAGGCTTCTTTTTATAGTGTTTGGCCAGTAACCAACAGGAAGAATAGACTCAAAAATGTTAAATATATCATGAATCGCCTGACGAATTTTCAAACGAGGGTGTCTTTGAACTGACATACCTGAATAGAAGTCTTTGTCCAGGCTCTTTCCTGATAATGTTCAGTTTGTAGTAGTGTCTCAGTGCTCGCGACATCTTCTCGTACGTCATATTGGTCCTGTTCTGTAAGAGGGGAAAAACAGAAGTGTCATTATCAATAACAGTGGGGCAACGCTACTCTGAAAAATAGACTTATATAGAGTTAATATATGCTAGCATGTTAGCAAGCTGCTGCTATTGATTTGGAGTTTCTGACCATCCAATGAATGGAAGTCTAACTCTATGCTCTTTGTAAGGGAAACATCTGGCTCAAATGCTCCACTGTATTCGTCTCATTGTCTGTCTGCTGATTGGTGCTGGGCAGGTAGATTATGGTCTGTTTCTACACAGGGTTTTATTCAAGCTCTTCTGCTGAAAACAGCTGGTTCCAAGGTTGTTGAGAAGAGTTTGTGCGTTGTAAAACCTTAATAAGGTGACTAAAAAGGCTCAGCTAAAGGTGAAACTGCAGAGTTGGGTGATATTTCTCTGTGAATTCATCACTCTGAGCAACAGATTTCACATTAAGCACACCTGAGTCATTGTTGCTATAAAATATATTGATAAGGGCAGCTTCAAATGGTTCTAGAAGTGACAATGATGGGTGGGAGGCCCCTGCTCATTGGCCACCCGCAGCCTGATCACTGGCAACAATAACTGAACACCTGGAGCCCTCTGCTGAGTGTGTACCTTGTGATTGCCCCAGAGCCTGGCCAGGCCGTTGGGGTCCATGATGCGGAAGACTTTGCTCTCTGTATCCTCCCAGCGGATGTAGTTCTCGTACCTGCTGTCTGACAGGAGCTGGTAGACGTAGTCCCACAGCAGCCTGCAGTCTGCGAGGAAACATCAGGGAAACGCAGTGAGTTCACATGACACAGTATGGACTTGTTTATGTTAGTTCTTTTAACGTGTGATGCTTTGTCAGAGAATACCAAAGGGACAACATAAGTAACTAAAATCCTGCCGTCCCTGTGATGATCTGACGTTGTGACTAAAGATTTGTTTTTCAGTCAAGATATCACCTGTCAGAGCTTTAACCTCTGACATTATGAGGGCTACGTCTTACCCGCTATCCGTCCGATGGGTATTTGTTGCTCCTCTGGAGGAGACACGGGCATGATGACGTGGTTCCTGTAGAGTGCCTCCTCCTGCTGCTGCAGTAGATGCTGCTGTTGCTGCTGCTGCTGGACCAGTGGTATCTGATGGTGGTGGCTGTGGACTTTTCCTTCGCGCCCGTTCTCGAGCGTCGCCTGAGACGGGGTTCCACCGCGGCTGTGCCTGAAGTCCATGGCGGCACCCCCGCCGCTCCTGTTCGGGCTGAGGAGTAGGGGGTTCATGATGGCACTGGGCATTAGCTGGATGACACGGGGAGGGCCCGTCTCCGGGCCCCCAGGGCTTCCTGGGCACGGCCCTTCTCGGGGTGTTGCGCAACGGCCGTTCGGCGCAGCCGGGGACACTGACAGAGGGTACATTTCCTCAGGCAGGTGGTGGTTGCTGTCTGGCAGCTGGGAGAAGGTTTGCAGGTGGTCCTCATTGGTTTGGCGGGGGTGGGTTGGCTCCGGAGGGGATCGCCTGGTGTTTGGATGGTGGGGGGATCGGGAGCGGTGCCGCAGCTCGATGGTTGGTGGATGCTGGGGGAGCGGGTCTGTGCCACGTGGTGCCCGTCGTACCGTTTCTAGGGTTACGAAAGATACAATATGTGAATATGTATCTACCCTGTCTATAACTGTACCTATACATCTGATGACACCCCCCTCAGCTCGAGTTCTTTCCACTAATTTATAAAATAGGTAGCAGAAGAGTTGCGTCCCTAAACCGAAATCATTTTTAAATTGATTATCTAGAATAGAGAACAAACCATCAACATGTGGATTTGTGTGTTCCACAAACTACCAAATTGCCTGAAGCCAGCTGTCCAGTGACGCTGTGAACACTTTTAGGTGTACACAGTGTTCTGTGTTTGCCATACAGGCGTCTCACCAGTAAACACATAATGGTTATCAACAGAAAAGTGATAAAAGAGCAACAGTTCACCAGCTTCAAACATTACCACGGAACAGAATCAACATGTCACAGTGACAACTCAAATTATGACTCTTGGTAGACTGGCTTCACATTAGAAACGACCACTAGGTGTCACTACTGTCCTACAGTGAGGCCGAGAATTCTCATTACACTGTATCTGTGGAGTTTCAGTTAAGGTTCTCTGGTTCATGTTGAAGTAGTTTGAAATTTGCTCTTCTTTCTTCTTAACAAGCAGTTACAAAAACCTCACCGGAGTGGAACCCACAACAAGGAAGAGAGTAGAAACAAATACCAGCAACCTAATCACTGCATTAAGCCACGGTGCCGCACTGCAGCTTGTTTAAATAAAGCAGCGTTTCCTCATGGAGCAGGTTTTACTGTCAACATGTGACGTCTTGATTGTTGCTGTGTCACATTTCCTCAGATCAGAGCCAGAAAACAGATACGAACACTGGTGCCGTGTGAAGACGTGTGTGGGTCTGATCAAAGAGGCTGACTGAGGCTTTATTATCTACCTACTCGTACTATCTTTAGCACCAGACAAACAGAACATTATCTTAAATTATCTACAATTTCACTCAGATTCTCCAATTCAAATGTTTTATTTACCTCTGTTTCTTTGTCAGAAGTAAAATTTGCGTATTATTACACAAAAATGAGTCTGATACAATTCTAATGCACATTTTTAGAAGCTTTTCCTCCTCAGTTATTTCTCTAAAACTTCAACGGTCATTAACATCAATACTCAGCTACAACTAGTATTTTTTACCAAAGAAAAAGTGACATCACTTATATGGTACCTATTGTAATTATGTGGCTATCAATTAGTCTGCTGCTAATTACAAGATCAAATTAGCCTCCCAGCCTATCGCTTAGTCAATTAAGTTAATTTAAAGACAGCAATATTCTCTAGTTTAATGATTCAATGATTGGTGTAAATATATATTGATTGTAGATGACAGTTTATGCACTATATGTATGATGTTACAGGCATATGCACATTGACTGATGACACAGCTGAAACCCTCTTGCAGATACTGGGTGAGTAATCAGAAACCTGTGTGTTTAGTTATTCTTATGTGGAATTTAAATTATAGCAAAGCTTGGATTTATTTTTACCAATTTTAACCATTTTGGGCCCATTTATGGAAGAAGTTCTAATAATCTACACACCTGAAGGTCACGGGATAATAAACGTCAACTTTGAGTGCTTTCCTTTCAGGTTTAGCCAGCTACCATTGGAATAAATGAAGGCCTACAGAAATGTATCTAATCTCAGATCTGAAAATGTATGAAATGTGTGCATTTAGGAAAAAATACAGTTTATTGGACTGACCTTCAAGCTTCAGGTGCTGCACAGCGCTTTCAGGCAGCGAGTGGAAGGAGTTCCCAGGGAAGTAGGCAGACGGGTAAAACACATGGGGTTTCCTCTGCTTCAGGATGTGCTGCAGCAGCTCATACAGGACGTCCCCTGCAGAGATGCAAAGGTCAAATGTTACCATACGTTGCCCGGCAGCTTTTTGAGCCTGCATAAAATGGGAAATTAGCGGTGGCGTCATACATAGAATCAGGTTCCCCTTCTTTTTCCTCTTCACTTTCCAGCAATAGGGAGCTTGAGCAATAATGGAAGAGACTCTGAGGGGGCAGACATCACGTCAGAATGGAGGTTTCAGCACAGAGGCTGAAAGATTCAGGCTCAGGTGACTGCACCCAGTGAGCTTCCTCTTTCAGAAGAAACATTTTGAGCAAAGCAAAATAAGCCATTATATTTTAACAAAATTCAGTGGAGGTGGAAGTTTACCCAAGACAAGATGCCTTTAAAACTTGGGTTCACACTGCAAAGCTGGATTTTTACCAGACATACCTACATGAGGCATTGAAGGGTACATAGTGGACAGCACGACCCCGGTGTTGACACAGGTAAATGGGCCGTAGCTCTGTATGACCCTGGTATTCTGCTTTAAGTGGCTATACAGTGGTGGTGACACCAGGCACAAAGCCGAGCAGGAAGTTCACTGAATGATTAACAGCGACAACAACGGCTCCTCTCCCAGCATGACAAAGCACTTCGATGGTTAACTACTAACCTCAGGTGCAGTGGATGTGATTTTAACAAAGACTGCCATCACACATTGCCTTAAGGATATTTTTTCAAGGCTTACCATAACAAGGAAATGATTCTCATAAAGGAAGTGATGGTGAACGCACAAACACAAACTCGCCCCTTTCACTTCTCACTTTCTGATCCTGTGGCACCGAGTTGCAGTTTGGGGAAAATTCCCACCTCCTCATGTATTGAACTTTACTTTGAGTCTGGATTTAAAATGCTCATTCAAAACTCCACGTTTTGTCTAAATGCTGTAGACAAAAAGCGTGTTTATCACTGTGAATTGCGATTACCAGGAATTGAAAGAAACAGGAGAAAATGTCCCGTCATGTTACAGTTAGTCATAACTGAAATACGAAACACCCTCTTTGGCTTTACATGTTTCCCATTAAGCATACTCAGGTTGAAATACGTAGCTTTACAAACTGTGGGGCTGATTATTAGAAGTGCCGTTAAGACGTTCCAGGGGAAAAAATATTATTTTTATTAGAGCTTCTACACAGGAAAATATAGTGCACAGCAGGGCTTATGGGAACTGCACTCTTACAATCCCTCAAAGGAGGAAATAGACACATCACAAGCCAAAAAATGTGCTCTGTTCCCTAAAATGACGTTTTCACTGATGTCACTGACAACAGGGCCAAAACAACTGCTAATATCAACATTTAATCAATCACTGACAGCTTTATCGCTTAACTGCGTATGTTTTCAGTTGCTGATACATGAAACCGTTTCAAAATAAAATTATGTCAGTGTCACATAGAGACGACTAAAACCAACTAATAAAACCTGCGATGACGAATCACATTTTCCACAGTTTTTTTTTCACAGAACTCAATTTCTTGACAGGATATGAAAGTTTTTGCAGAGTTGAAATGTAAACATCCTTATACAGGCTTGACAGCAGCTGTCAGCTGGGCCACATCTCTCTATAAATACAGATTATTCCCCACAACACGTCATACAACTCGAACGGACACCTCAGGGTCTCTGAAATAGGTACTGGTGAAGGTTACCGTAGCTACCAGTAGCAGCATAGAGTTCAGCTTTAAACACTGCTAGCGAGGCAGCAGTAATAGAGCAGAATCAATCCTGTGAACTATCACGTAAAAACTGTGCAATTATCCATAGAAACTCTCCTTCTAAGGGACAAAAAATGACACCTGCTGTCACAAAATGACCGACTGGACTGATAGTTACATCATAAACATAAAGACACAGATGAATGATGAATGAATGAATAACTAAATAAGGACGAAGAAATGTAGAAAAACATATATGTTAAATATGTATTATTTCCTGACTAAAAAGGCCGTTTGAGTTTTCCCCTTTCCTTTACTATGCTATAGAGCATTTTGTACATGTAAAATGACTTAAGCTACAAACCCCAAAGTCTGAGCCAGAGTTATCCTCTCCCATAGAAAACACACTTCCTGAACTACCTGAAATGTCCTGTCAGTCCAGCCTTTTCTTCCATCACCTGTCTACGTCACTATGTAACACAGCACCACCTCCAGCTCTGTGACCATCCTCCGCCTATAGGTGCCTCGCTGTCTACTGTTGTTACACGAAGATGTGGACGGTAACAACATGAGCAAAGCTGCCAGTTTCTCTGTTGTTGGCTGAGAGAAACAACAAAAAAGTCTCCAGCGGCTCCCACCAGGACGGACCGTGGATGAACTGTATTTTTGAAGTGTCCCCTCAATAACTCTTGTATGTGCGAACCATTTTTCGTTGGACTGCTGCGTGGGAATAGACTGAATAACGAGAGTAGTGGGTCCGATGCTGGTAACTGCTTTTCATGATGTTTTAATTGTGTTTATACTGCAGCGCTAGCTCAGATAGCATTAGCTTTGTTGTTACAAAACCTGTTCTGCTCGGGGATCTTCGCTGGTATGTGTGCATGTGTTGCTGATGTAAATTTTCTTTAAAAGCTATCTCTGATGGGAACAATATAGCAGCATGAGAAAAAGAAATGGTCAAGCTGCCGACATTGTGTTACTTTGATAAGCACTCAGCACCCAAAAACACTTACAAAGCTGTAAATTTAGTGGCCCACTGGGCAGTGAGGCAGAGGTTACTACGGATCAGATTCATGCTCAAACACATGCGGTGGTGATGTTTTTATTTTAGAGGCGGCTGTTGTGGTGATATTCAAGGTAGAAGTCAGGAGCAGGGGACTTAAGGAGGACTGGACCAAAAATTGGACATTTTAGACAAAGAGAAAAAAGTGGACAAAATGAGAAAAATAATGTGTGAGAAAAACAGAATTTATTTCATTATTTATGTGTTTGGCTCAGCTTTTATTTGTTTATTCTTTTCTTCATGGGTTTTTTTCTGTAATTATTTCATGAACTTTTAGCCCTTCATACAATTCCCACACATTTCAAGTGGTTGCCCACTCTTATGACTATCATCTAACTGACTTCCAAAACTCTGCACAGGAGAACGTGAACTTTTTAGCTTTATTTTCATGCGCCTGGCCGCTGGCGTTGCCAGGGCAACAGTTGAGGTTGGTTTGTACTTCCTGATCAACCGTCTCCCACTTCCTCCCCGAGCAGCCTCGCTGTCACAGCTGCCTCCCTCCACTGTCGCCCGACAGTGCCGCCTTCCCTCTTCTGCTCCAGCTGGCTTTATTGATTTTTAAAGGGTGTAGTTTTGCTGTAAACACATTGATTTTAAAGCTGCACTGGCGCAGGTTTTCATGTACAAATAAACTGCAGTATTAGTCTAAACCACAAAGCACAAAGGGTCGCAGAGTTTGCTCCAGTTCAGTTTTGTTGTGAGAAAAAATGTGCTCACGGATGCTGATTTAATCTGATTTCATGATGTGTTTCACTCATCCATACACACTATCCATTTATTTAGATTCCTATCAGTCATTTTGTGACAGCAGGTGTCATTTTTTCCCTTAGAAGAGGAGCTTCTATGTACAATTGCACCAGTTTTCCACAGTTTTTCTGCAACTAGTCACAGTGTTTCCATGATCTAAACCTGGTCTTTCTTCCTAGTTGGTAAATCTTGTTTTCCAGTCTGGATCTTGCTCCAGTCGGACTAAAAAAACATGTCTCATGCAATCAATGAAAATGACTCATTTGTAAAACTTTTCACTGATGTCTTCAGTTTCCCCAGCCTGAAATACACCTCTAATATCTCAAAGAAATTCATGAGGAGCTGGAAAGCGTACCGGAGTGGGGGGATCGGTAGCGGAAGTCCTCCTTGGTGAGCAGCAGCAGAGCTTTGCCGTTCATCTGGAAAGAGCCGCTGGTGATTGGCCGCAAGGCGAACTCCTTCTCTGCCCATCGCAGCCACTGGGCCACATCCTCCCTGCTCCAAAACACTGGTTGCAAACCTGGAGGTGGAAGGATTTGGGGAAAAGGAAAGAAGGGAAGGGAAGAGGATGAAGGAAAGGGAATTGAGAACGAGGTTTGGTAAAGAAGCAACAAAGTGGAGGTGAAAGGGAAAGGGCGGAAGAAAAGAAGGATGAGATCAATGAAGAGGAGGCAGAAGGATGTGGGGTAGGGGGGCGAGGAAGGGGGGGAGGGCGAAGGGGAGGGAGAAAAGGAGGAGGGGAAGGGGGGGAGAGGAAGGAAGGAGGCAGAGGCGGTAAAAAGGATATTGAGGAAGTGGAGATAAAAGCCAAAAGGAGGGAGTGATTACGGGAACGGCAGCAGAGATAAAGAAAAAAAAAGATGAAGGAGGAGACAGAGTCAGAAAGGGAGAGGAGGTTAGAATAAAAGATTAAAAGATGATAGGTTAAGAGGAAGAATACAGAATGAATCACAAGGATAAAAAAAGAGGGGGAGGGGGATATATGAGAAAGACAGACTGTTATTTTATTTGATCTGCTGTGATCTGTGCTGTTCTTTGCTCTCTGAACTCCAGACAGGCACATCAGAGGACGGACAGTTTATTAGTTTGTGTATAAACGGACAAGGACACATGGAGGGAAAGCGAGCAGAGGAAACGGCAATGACAGTATCTCTTTTTATTCTCCTCCCTCGCACTCTGAGATATTTCTCTCACTGCCGTGGGAACAGGAGTGTAAAACATCTGCACTGGTGACCAACAAGCATTCAGAGGCAGCAGGGAAAGGAGAGAGAGGAGCACGAAAATGGAAAATAAAAATCTGAACAAAAGCTCGATTTCAACCGAATGTTGTGCAGCATGTATGTTAGCTGTAAAGCATTTCTCAGATCTGCTGTGAACACAGAGCTAAACTAGTGGAGCTAAAGCAACATGATTTTGTTCTGTGCACGAGTTAGTTAAAAAAGAAACCTGGTCAAAATCTATATGAAACTGTATATGCTGTTATATATATATTTTTTTATTTCATTCATTTATGATGTTGAAGGGCTAACGAACTAGCTTACCCACAAAGCAACAGAATTCTGTTGCGAATTTGACACTAGCAGCAACCGCCATGGCTAAATGCTAAGGCTAATATGTGGAGCTAACGGATACTCAGCATTGAGCCAAATGAAAACACTCAATTTTTCTTTACTATTTTCCACAGAAACTAAATAGGTTTATCCTGAAATACAATAATTCTGGTGTCTTTGTACAACTATTATGTGGCTAAAACTGGTGCATAAGATAGCTAGCGAAACTAGCCATGCCAGAATTTCATTTTAACGCTAAGCTTCATTAAATGAACATTTTGTCTTTTTTTTAATGGAGTTACAATCACATTTTATGAGGCCAGAGGAGCTTTTGTTCTCTGGCTCCACACACTGAGGCTTATGTCAGTCCTGATATGCTCTGACACACAAGGGTCTATATTTTTAGCCTTACACATAAACATTTTTCACCCTTATTTATCCTGGTTCACGCAGATACTGCCACCTCATAGTTTTGGACTCTATGCAACCCAATGATTTACAGTATGACTCAGACTGACCTCCCTCTCTTTTTCTATCTCATTCTCTCTTTCACTGGCATACACACATTAAAAACAGCCTTGCGACAGCGTGCAGCTCCGATCTGAACGTCAGCGATACCCACATGGCGCGTAACTACTCATTTCTTACATCTCACTTATCGCCCGGCCTCAAACACTTCCTCTGGGAGTCGGACAGCTGTTATCTTTGGCCGCCAATGTCACTGTCACACAAGTAATAGGAACCTTGTGCTCGCTTTCAGGCCTCCCCCTCTTCAGCTCCCCCCACCCGTCAAACAGAGGAAGTTTTCACAGAGCAATCAATATAAAATGAAACCCTGTCTAGCTTGTCAGATTCCCATTTCTTTCCTTCCCCTCTAGTCCTCTATATTCAGATAGTGGCACGAGCCTTGCCGATAAGCCCAGGAAGGCCCAGGTTATCTGACGCACAGCTTACAGTCTGTCAAGCTCTGACCCTCAGCTTGTCAACAGACATCCTCAGAAAGTGTCAGGGAGCGGGATACAGGTGTTTCACAACCACAGGAGCAAGTATTGGGCAGATAAAGAACTACATTTCTTTTTTCCTGGGTTTCTACTTTGGTCAGAGCTCTGGCTTTCCTGGCCGTGGTAGAAATCATAGCTGGGCTACATTATCTCCAGCCTCTAGTATGTTGAATATTCTGCATGTAAATGTGCTTGTTTTTATCCCTATTTCTAAACGTTGGGGATTACTTCAAATATGACTGGTAAAAAAATATAGGAAATATTAAGTTATCTTTATACATCTGGAGGACAGCGCAAAACCACTGACCCACAGTTTTCTGTCTCTTTTGTCCCAAATTTGTCTCCTTTGTAGCGTCTACAAATGACCTTATGTTTAAATTTAACTGGGCTATATAACAGGAATAGACCTTGGATGCACTGGAATACTCCTAACTGACAACATCATTGACTTTCTATCAATATTGAATCAAGCTGCCATCTGCACCGAATGCACCAGCTGTACGTTCGTCTCTCGTGGCTGACTTGTGAGAGCAGCGAGGCCGGGCGGGCAGCAGTGCAGCACGGGTCGCGAGGTCATGGCTGCGGTATGCTCTCTCCAGGGCCGAGAGAGGTGCTGCTCTGCCAAAACCCCTCCGAGATCCGGTCTGCCGGCCTCAGCCATCTGCACAGAGCCCAGAGGAGGAAGCAACAAGGGGAGCAGAAGGGAAGAGGAGGAGGAGGAGGAGGAGGAGGGCGAGGAGGAAGAAGGGGGCCCAAACAAATGTGTCCCACAACGCACTTTGGCAGGAAGCAATCCAGCGTGGGCTCTGTTTCAGCGCAGGAAACTTCCTGCGGTAAGGTTAGAGAGTGACGGCGGGAGGTTTATTAACAGACAGCAGCACGCAGACGAGAAAAGGAAGACTGGAAACAGAAGGAAAGTGACGAGAGCAGCAGTGGACAGTGTGTGACAGCGGGGGGAAAATGAAGGCAGATGAGGTAAAATAGCAGGAACAAGAGGATTAGACAAAGATATGAAAAGAGGAAGGAAAGGAAAACAGGAAGGGAAACAGGTACTAAGCCAGTACTCAAATGAAGCCCCCAGGGTGGATCATCATGCTCGGCCCTGAATTTCTGCTCATATCTGATTCTTTTGACTGTTCATAACTATTCTGGGATGTGACAATATATGAGGCGATGCCTGCAGACTAGTTCAGGCAGTCGACTTGAGTCAGCTGTCACATTCTACCAACGTAAGATACCCTTCGATTAGGGCGGCGTACTTGCGCAGTCAGTGCTCTGCTCACTCTTCTGCAGACGTGCCTGCTGCCTCTCTGCTCACCTGAAAGTCATGCTGTCACTTCCTGCCGCCACCGCTGGAACTGTTCATTCAGCATTTTAAAAGTCCAACTGCACCCCTGCTTTCCCCTGTCGTCGCTCCCCAGTCCCTGCTGTGCTGAGCTGGGTACTAGTGATGAGGTAAGAGCCAAGATGCCAAATATCACTGCTGCATTCACACAATAATTCATTCCACGTGAGTTGTCTGATTAATCTAAGGTTCTGTATTAACAGCCAGGTTAGAATTACAACTTTCCAACCAAATTTATAAGAACTTGTGAGGAATCATGCTTTTGCGTTTACTGACTCTTGAAAGCAGACCTGTCCTCGGGTCTTCAGCTTATCAAGTGGGAAGGTACGTTACTGAAGTCCAAGTCTTTTTGCCTCGTTCTAGTTCTTTATACTTTGCTTCCAGCACTCACGAGTCAAGTCTTCAGCCGGTCACGAACCAAGTCAGATGTGTTCAAGTCAAGTCACATTTTAACAGCTTCTTTGTACTTGTGAGTACAGTGTTTACGAGAACACTTTGTTCCGAAATGTATATAATCTTTCCAAAATAGTGTCATAATACAGAGAAGTGGAAACAAATTGATTTCATGGAAGATAGGAAGCATGTCAAAGATGCTGGTGTTGACTGCAGCTTGTATTTACTGTGATGGTACAGCGTCCAACTCAAGGATTCTGTCAGAAACAAAACTGACAGCAGAATCAGAATGAATCTTTTCTAATCACTTTTAACCCTGCGTCCATACCTACGACTAAGCTAAATTAACAGTGATGTTGAAAAGTCATATAAAGCAACAAAAACAGAAGAGCTCAGATGTATTACTCTACTTCAGTCACAGTCTGGATCTCTTGGTTTGGATCAAATCAAGTGTCTCTCCAAATGCAGATCAAGTCAGTCATTTTTTCTTTTCTCTGCATCGACGTGCTTTCTTGTCCTAACATCGCTCACCAAGCTGCCAGAACTATGTCAGCCTTCGGTGAATCACAAAGATGTAGTTGCAGCCTTGTCAACACTGATACTGATCATTCCTGATTTCAGTTTTAAAACCTGAGTCACATTCCAGTTGCGAGTTTCAGGATCTTATTTTGTGTCTCACGTCTATGCGACCTAGACAGGAACTGATTCCAAACATGATGGGAAACTTTCTGTTGCAGTGCGGCCAGTGAGACACAAACATCCTTTGCTTACTTAGAGGTGGAAAGAAAAATGGGTGGCATGTGCAGGGAGGGAGGGGAGACGAGCGAGACCACCTTTGACCCTGACACTCTTTTCCTTCAACACATTCGCACACTTCCTTAACCTGATGTCCTCTCTGGTTGTCTTCTGCCACAGAATCTGTTACAGATTTGTTGCAGCTTACAGGAAGAAAATCAATTTCAGTCTTCCTTGTCATCAGTCTCTGCCTTTGTTGAATGCATCTCAGGTTCACAGTACTCACGAGAGTGTACATATGTGTGTTTCTGAGTATGTGTGTGTTTACGTTGAATAAAACCGTCAAACGTGACAGCAGCAGGATCCCAAACCCTTGACTAAACCGTGGGCTCCTAATCCTCTCTGATGACACATAATTTTCACTCTGTGGTTTCTCAGGCCCCCGCTCATGCTCACTAGCACACATACACACACACACACACAGAGCGCACAAGTTGCCAAGGCAACTCATAAGCGCTTGGGATGAATGAAGGGAAGAGGAGGATGAGATCACTGGTATCTTGTTTCGTTGTTGCGGTACAGAAGCCCTCAACTTCCCCTCGCAGCCAGACGAGTTAATGAGGTCCGTCCTGCTGTGAGGCTTAAAGGTCCCGTCCAAAATCTGTTTAGCTCTGCGTGTCTCACCAACACTCGTATCACTGCCATACTGCTGCTTATTTTTCTCTCACCAACTGAAAACTGCAACAACCACTGCCTCTCTTTACTTGGACTGACAAAAGATGGCTTTCGACTGTAACCCCCACTGCTGGTGGCCATTTTAAAAGATCCACAGCTTTTGGGCAAACGTTCAAGCTCTGCAAAGATGATCAGATTTGGTTAATTTCTTTCTGTCTGTTTCTGATTGGGAACTAATAATTTTGTCACCAATCTCACTGATTGAAGCTACATTCTAAATGCTAATTCTACTCTTGCTAATTCTACTCACCACGTATATTTTCACATTGAAAAAATGGTAAAATGATTAGAAGTACGCTACAAAAATCCCTTGACTTTTTCATCGTAGTATTGCTGTCCCACAATGCAACACAGAGTCTAAATGGAGGACATTGTGTCTGGACATAGTGAAAAATATCGAGCCCAGAGCACAAGACAATGTCTATCAATTGTTTCAATTTGTTTTCTGACGAACAGCCCAATACCCAGAAATGATGACATTTTAATGTCATTTACAATAAAAAAAACAGGGAATAACAGAAATAAATTGAATGGAATTTTCATAGATTACATTTTCTGCCAATCATCTAATTGAATAATCAGCTGATCACCGCCAGTCCAGTAACTGAGTAACAAATCTGGGGACGATTTTTGTTCACGATTTGTGAAATTGTCAAATTAGCGCTAGCATTCCAAAGACACAGGCTGATTGACTTTCATTGGTGAATGGCTAGCGTCATTTCCTCTGCATGCATGAAGCAGTTGGCTACATTTTTTGTATATTAACTGCTGTCAACGCAGGCTAAAGGTGCACTCGATGATGTTTTACCTCAAGCCTCCATAACTGGGGAGGCCAAGGCCGTTAGACTTTTCTAAAGAAAATGAACATTTGTCTGGGATCCTTAGTAGCTTATTGGTATGTAGTATAGCAGTAGTAGTTGAGAAGAGCTCGCATTACAATATTAGCACAAACATCAGTGTTTCTGCTAGTTAACTCTATAGTTAGCTGGGACATTTAAGTCGGTACCTTGAGTTAATTTTAGGCCATAAGTACGTAGTATACCATTGAGGCACATTTGAGAAGAAGCTAGCATTATAATGTTAGCATCAACATAAGTCTTTTTGCTATTTAACCTTATACTTAGCAGGTAGGCCTGAACATCTGTGATTTTACATGTTAACGTTATAGGTAACACGTTTATTTAAGTTGGTACAGTTAACTTTGTCACATTCGTTTGTTGCGTTGCATAGCATTGGGAAACAAATTTTAAAAAAGCTATCTTTACAATGTTAGCATTAGCAACAGTGGTTTTGCTAGTTAATTTAATAGCATGAGCATGTAGAAAATGTGGCTAGTGTTATGATTGTAGCAAGCAACCCTGACAGGTAAACTGAAGTGACGCCTCTCAATACACAGCTAATGCACAGTATTTCATAGTCAAGATAAAGCCATGACAGTCTGCATTGTCCAGCTCCATTTGGACACAAATCTTCCTCCTCACCAGCCTCTTTACTTTGTCTGTGGTCCTTCCTGAATGGATCAATAGCCACACAACAAGCAACAGCTACCTCTGGCATCTGTTTCTAGCCTGTTTGGTATTACAGTTTTTTTTTAGCACTGGTTGATGAGTGAGATAGGACAAAAGTAAAGTCTCAACATGCGAGAGCCAAAATGTTTATGTAAGGTTTTCCAAAGGTCATGTATATTCATTTCTAATGATTTCGAAACAGCTGTTGATTTGAATGTGTCAAGTTTCTCTAACGCGTCATGCATTTCTGAGCATTTCCTTTCCCTTCATTTGTAAAACTGGAATAAAACTGCACACATGCTGTACTTCGAGTCATACTGGAATATGAAAGTCACAGATATTATTTTCTGCTAGAAACTCCCGACTTTCAGCAGTCTAAATATACACAAAGACACGACTGATGCACATAAAAATTTCACACTGAGGATTTCTGCGTAGCCTGAACCAAATGAACTGTAACTACATAAACAAAATGAAAAAAAGAAAAGAAAAGAAAAAAGTGGGGAAAGCATTGCTGCATCAGTAAATCAGTAAGGCTGGGACTTTGCTCTTCTTAGTCACTCAGTTCTTCAGTAAATGTTTGCCTTTTCTCTCGAGCAGAAGTAGGCGGATATTGGTCTAGCTATCTCAATAGAGAAAAGATTTTTCTTTCTCCAGACAGAGGAGGAGGAGGCGGAAGAAGGAAGGAGGAAGGAGGAGGAGGGCCGGCCATGACCTTCTGACACCCTGACTCAGGGACATGTGGGTATGAGAGCAACACAGTTCCACAGTTAATCCTCACACACTATTCATCTCCCCTCGCTTTGTGTGTCTCTGTACATTGATTCCCTGTCAGGTGGGTGAGGCAGCAGGGGGAAATCCACCTCCACACACACACACTTTTACTTTTCACTCAAGAGAACCCCCCCCCTTCTCTCATATTCATCCTCTGCTTCCTCCACCGGCATGCACGTGCCTGTCCCCGTCCAGCAAATCTGGACTTCATCCAGCCAAAACAAACATAAAACAGATCATCAATCACATGGAACTTTAATGGCCAGGAAGTAGCGCGACCTGTTTTTGATAGCTTGTTGTCGAGCGCAGGAGCAAGCCGGCTCTTGTAGGTTAGTTCCTGAATCCAGCGTCAACTGCCACTCTTCCTTTTGTTCAGGAGCCAGATTTTTTCTCTCTCGCTCTTTTATTTGGAAATGCAGAAGCTTCAAAGACATTTAAATCAAAAGGTCTATGCTTGTCTGAAACATTCACACGCGCACGTACTTATGCACGTACACACACACACATACCCTGTAAGCACTGTATATACCCTTTGTTTTTTTCCATGTGGAGAAGGTGAAGTCAGCATTTTGAGCAGTGCAACACTTAGGTGATCACTTCTTATGCAAGTCTTCCATGGTAGTGTTTCAACCTTTCCTCTGAAACTGACTACTTGTGAACGCTCATCCCACGTTGCATATGTCTACAACCAAAGAATGATTTTCACTTCTCAGTTTCATTTAAATTATTTTCAGAAAGTACACCTTTACATGAACAATTCTATGTTGCTAAAATATGTTTTATTTTTCCCAGCACTGGGAACCGCTGGTGACTGATTCATGTCATTTATCTCCGCAGCTTTTCATCAATGACTGTTGGAGTGGAAATCCATCAAAGTCTCACTTTGAAATGTGGTCTCTGTCTTTACTGGTAAGTGTTCGGCTTTGCAGGGCTTCCACACAGCGTTTCCTAGAATCACTTGCCAATTAAAGGGAAACTCCGCTGATTTAAGTCAGAATGGATTTACGAGTCACAGAGGCGACATGTGAAAGCAGTTGTATCATGTCTAATCTGTGGCTCTGGAGGAGTTGTGTAAATGTAAAAAGACATCAGTTGGGAAATCTCATCACGTACTTGAAAACTTATTCATAACAGAAAGACAATGTAAAAGAACAAAATGGGGACATGTGCTATGTATCAGTTACAAACTATTAATTTTAAGTTAATGCCTCATGCAAGCGTGCTCAAAAAGTCAGTATGCACAGTAAAAAAGACCCCTTATCCCACAAAGCAACATTTTTAGGAAATACACAAGCTATTCACAGCAGTGAAACATTGAAATAAATTGCAGACAACTCCTTGAAAACTAGAAAACTCAAAAAATATATTTAAGAATGAACCTCTGGGATGGGATGTCTTGGAAGCCTGGAGGTTAAGGGGCCTAGCACATAATAGCAGCATCCCCAGGTTTCATGTCAGTCCAGCTGGGGGCATGTGTTGCATCCCCCTCTCTCAACCAGTGTGTCCTGTCTGTCTCCACTATCGCTACCAAAGCATTTCATCTATAGGCATAGTTTGTACTGCATCGTTTTCTGCACTTGTACAACAGTAAAGAAATGTTCACTGTACTATAAAGATAAATATAAGACACATACTGTAGCTTGCAGTATGGAATTGAGGCAAAGGTACGGGGTTTCATAGACATGGATGTTGCATTATAAGTGTAAGAGTAGGATCTAGTGGTTTGGGATTTTGGACCATTCTAAGGACTAAAAGTCAGGATTTCTCAGGCCCTGGAGCTTTAGTTTTGAACATTTTGTTTTTAATCTGTCTCTTGCACGTCTACCAACTTTATGAAAGTGCAATACTAAATCTCTGGAGTGCCCCTTTCAAACAGTGCTGTCTGCTGTCGGCCTGATGATGAAGTGTACGTTTCTGTAGGTGCTCTGTTATTCTGCTAAAACCCAGCATTTCTTTTTCTTATTCTAAACATACCACAGATAAAAAACACATCACCTCCTATGTGACAGGAAAGAGCAACTACCAGACCGAGTGTTCATACAGAAGGAAAGAAAAGGATTTCATTAACTGGAGGAAGAGCGATTGTGCTTTTGTGACTTTTCCTATTAAATCCTGGAATCAACAGGCCATCGGTCAGTAATATGTATGTGTGTTCATTGTGACGTTCAGTGTAAAACTCTGCTAGAAACGCCATGTGGAGTGTGTCGCGAACAGGAAGAGAAGGGGGCTGCGCTCAGCTCACTCGCTGGCATGTGAGAACAGTTTCCCTTTCAGAGGAGAAAAGAGAGCCAGTTAAAACACACACACACACACACACACACACACACAGACACACACAACAACAACAACAACATTTATTCAGGAAGCGCCGTCTGCCCACTCAGGAAATTCCTGAGGACAAGAGCTGCTTCCAGGGGCAGGAAATTTCCCCTCAGAAAGACCAAACACACACACACACACACACACACACACACACATACACACACACTTTATAACACCAATTCCCCCACGCAGTAAAATGGGTAATATACCACAAAGAAAGAGAGAGAGAGACCAAAGAAAGCTGCTGAGGGGGTTTGCAGTCATGTACGGTAACACACACGCATGGACACACACACACAAAAAATCTTACTCATACACACACACGCATACAATATACACCTACACTACCTCTGGCAAGCTTTGCACAAAGACACAAGATTCACTCACACTCATCCACCCACTCGTACAAGCATGCACAACGCAAACCCAGCTGTGAGCGCGCACGCTCACACACACACACACACACACACACACACACACACACCAAGGAAACCAGCCAGTCTTGTTTCCATGGACATGGATTTTTAAAAAATCACCCAGTAAGACATTTCTCCTCTTGCAGCCACTGTTCTTTGTATTCCATGCATGTTTATCGTAGAATAATATTGGAATGCCTTGTGTTTTAGACCTTTAAATGATTCAGTGTTTTCCCACTGACTGGCTCTCGGTTGCGTCATGCTCTGAGTACGTGGGCGCCATGATGAGCGACTTTGCCTGGATTGCGACTGAATTAAAACCCGACAAATCCAGTTCGGTTAACGTCAGCGATGCTTTATTGTGAGTGGTGGTGAAAACCCTCCCAGGCCTTGTAGTGCTTGTCTCGGCACAGAAAAACAAACAAAACATCACGGGTGGTTGACAGCACTCCTCCGCTCCCTGTTTAAAGCAGCACATTTGTCTACTCGCGCACTAATTCTGCTGGATGATTCCTTTGATGACCCCTTTAATGTGGATTTTTTTTAAAAGTCACATTAGAATTTAAAAAAAAGTCTACAAAAGGTATAGTTCATGTGTTGTAGTGGGGCACCATCTATTTCTTAAAAACACCCACTAAAGCTAACAAGCTCGAAAGTCCAAGTATATAGTCCATGATCTTTGTTCAAATCATTTCCTTAAAAACGCCTCTATTGAAAATATGAAATTAAACATGGCAACAACACAAAGAAAAGGAAGGAATAAAGGAATAGTTTTGGAGATTGTGTTATCTCACTTTTCTTGCAGAGAGTCAGCCGAAAAGGTTGATGCCACTCTCACGTCCGTATGGTAAATATGAAACTACAGCTAGGAGATGTTCAGCTTAGCTTAGCTTAGCTTAGCTTACCTTAGCTTATTTTAGCTAAGCTTTGCTTTGCGAGACTGGAAGCAGGAGGGACATGGCTCTGTTAGATTTTGTTGTATTTCAACAAAAACCAAAGCATAAAAACGACAAGTTGTGGTTTTAAATGGGTTGTATGTGCGCAGCTATTTCTTAGCTGGGTGCACTGACCTTGTCGTCACAGTGAGGTTACCTGGCAACCGGCGCAGACTCTAGGAAGTCTATGCTACAGGCTCCATAACTTGACTGCTAACTCAAGAGGCTCAGACCTAAGTTGCTTTACATTCACTAAGCACAAGTGGAAGCTGTCTGAGGTAGTTATTGTCTCTTATTAAATAGTATAGAATGGAATAAGTATTCATTATTCAACCATTGGTCACGACATATTTTTATTGTTTTATATAACGCCCCCACATCTTTGATTCAGCATCACATTATGGATGCACAATGCTCTTGAAAAGCAATGTAGCTAACTTTAACATCATGTCACATGTTGTTCACCTTTTGAACTGAATATGCTCATATACAACATATACCCTCCTGCATATAGTCTGTGCAGTGTGCTTCTCATTTTGCCTTTTCAATACTTTATATTTCCATGCTTGTATTTTTAACTGCTTTTTACACGGTAGTATAGTAACATAGACATTACCTTTATTTAAATCAATTTTAGTACGTATCTATAGTTTCCTTTTTGTACATACATATAGTATACTCATAGTATGCCAGCATTTACTTTACAATGGATATTGAGCATCATGTGAACAAAAGATTTCTTCAAAATGATCTTATCTCTTATCTCGTCATGAATACGTTACCATGGTGCATTCACTGACACCCGACAGCACGACAGAGGCCTTTATATTGACATGTCTTCTCTCATGGAAAGGTATATTATAAGGGATATATCTAATTATTTCACTTTAGATTCAGTGCTTCACAGAACAGCAGACAAAAAAAGAAAAAAGCAAAGGATCTAAACAGAAAATGGAAGAAGTTAATGAAAATATATTTTAGGGAGTGATTAGAAAAGAGTTTATTCCACATACATTTTCATGAGGTTGGGGTTTGTGGTGTGTTCCAGTGATGTCTGGCTGAAAGGGTTAAAATTGAGCCTGGTAGCATTCTTTAGTTGAGGAGCAGGCTGCAACTCTCCCCGATCTAATCCACTTCCTCCCCAGGAAATGGAGAAGGCGGATTTCTGCCCACACTGCAATTTCCTCCCTCATTCTTTTTCTTTCTGTCTTTTTTCCCCCCCTCTCCTCCTCCCTCCTCCCTCCTCCTCCTGCTCTCTTCCTTCCCTCTCCCCCCTCAGGACAGAACTCCCTCTGAGTGCGGGGGTTAATGTACAGCTTGTTTTCCAGCACATGTGTGTTTAGATAGGCAGGAGGAGAAAGGACGAGCAGAGGTGTTTCAGAATGTGTGTCGCAGTGACAAAGACATGTTGCTGTCTGTCTGAGGGAGAGTGGATCCCGACCAGCGGCGGCCATAAACTAAACACTGAAGAGAGAGAGAAAAAGAGACATTTTTCTGACCTGCAGATGTGAGAGTCATGTCTGTGTAAGGAACTGTGTTTGAAATCTGATTAAAACAAAGAAGGACTTCCACATGTCTGCGGATGTGAACTGACCCATCGGTTTACTCGACAGGAAACTCAACACGGACCTGTTGAGCGTTCTTCCTTTTTCTGCAACAATGCAAAAGAGGAAGTTGAAGCTGAGCTGAGGGAGTTTCCTGTGCGTCTCATCCAGCCTCAGCCTGTACAGCTGCCCAGCCCTGCGCCCCCACGAAAGCCCTGAACTTAACACTTGCTAGGAAAAAAAATAAACTGGTTAAATATTGACGGACGCGTGGACAAAGGAGCTCAGGGTTACTCTTTGAACATCGAGCCTATCTCTTGGCACAGCTCCAGCCCCGCCTGCTCTATGATTGGTTAGGCAACAGTGAGCCAATGCAACCGAACCAAAGCCCCAAAGAGCCATAAATGTCCCAGTGTTGCTTCATTTCATTTATTTACACCTTTTCAAAATATATTTCCTTGACTGCCTCACCTGCTCAGGGTTTGCCTCTCACTTTGCTTCCTCTCTTGGTTCAATTAACACCAAAGAGTTCAGGCAGTGTGAAACGCTGACCGGTTCAGGTTCACCTAAAGCCTGCAATTGGTTTTCATTCGTCCGAAGCAAAGTGAAAAACGTTGGAAAACCAAACAAACCATATCTTTGCTTTGTTCTAATTCAAAGTAGCCAATTAACAGACAATCAGTGCGTCTAAACATAAGCCACATAACTTCCAATTAGCTTAGTTACTGCTCTCATCAAAAACAATACTAATTCCAGCTAGTCTAGCTTTAGCTAATCATGACAAATTTGCCTGGTCTTTTCCTCTCTGCTATTCATGCCAGTTAAAGCGACCAGTGTTTAAGAATGCAAAATCAAGCAATATTAAAGTTGCCCTGTGGGCTGATTTTTGTAAACAATTAACCGCTATGTTCACATCAGTGTTACTCACAAAAATGCATCATGTGATACCATGTGTATCCTTGAGGTCGAAGAAATGTGCTGAATGCATTTCCTTCCTCATACAATATTTGCAAATCCGATTTCTGAAAATAACTTAAATCGCGCATTGATACATGTATGTTTGCTTGCAAGCTGGCTTCTTCTACACTGCTTTTGATGGCACATTGTGACTTGGTAGTGCGCTACCCCCAACAAATGCCTATCAAAGGAAAACCAACAGCAGGATGTGTGCCCACATGCATTTTCATGTGCATTACAAACGAAACAGGGGCCATGAGTGCTATGAGTGGTTAAAAACTCGAGAGGATACCTTAAATGTGGTGAAATTTTAGCCTGATAATCAGACTCAATTGCCATTTTATTTTATTTCATCGATGAATCTGACAATACGTTTATGTTAGTTATTTTCTGTTAGGGAGAGATGGATAATTTTGTCTTATTTTGCCAGAACCTGAACAGAATCAGCAGTGAGTGACACATAAAGCCTGTCTATGTCATTTCCCTGCAAGACATATGCAATAATGGTTGCCAGTGCACTTAACTTAATGTTTTTCACGTTGATGAAATGTCGATTAAAGGTGAGACTACACAACTTTTGCTGAGCAATTGTGGGGAAAAGGGGAAATGCTTATACGTAGTACAACAGTAGCTCAAGTAGAAAAGAGCCGTCAGCCAACTGACTCAGTAACAGTAACTCAACCCAACACTATCCATCTTCAGTTTGTTAACATTAGCCAAAATTAGCCGCTTTAAGCTACTCGCCCCTGAGTGCACTGAACTGAGCAAAAAGTGCAATTTACTGGTTATAAATTTCACTTTTTCTTTGGTGAAAGGAAAAATGTGTTACGTGGTCTCCCTTTAAGAGTTGTTATTTCTATAAATCTGTTTCAACAATCTGCACAGCTGCGTCAATAACACTTTCTTTCTGTTGTTTTTCAGGCTTCTTGACATATCCTCGTTCTTAATCCAGCCAACTGAGATCCGATTGGCTCAGTTGCTTTTCGACAGCAGCGTGGCTGTCAGTGAGCACCCGACCTTTTTGAATAAATTGCAAAATCTGAGATGTAATTCGGACCTAATATCATTCCAAAATGGGGAACATTTCACTGCCTTTATTTTACCAAACATTCAATTATTCTTCATGCAGTTGCAAGCCAGGACGAATTCACCTTGCTGATGCACACAAAGAGGTTCAGGGTGTCTCTAATTCAGTGGTCAGGATATGAGCATTGAAGAAAAAAACATGCCGATAAATAATCAATCAATATAAGCATCAATCCATCATAATTATGTTCTGTTTGGCATTCCGGCTGTGACGAGCCATATCCATGTCCTACACATCAGCTTTGAGGATTTCTTCTCTAAAAGGTTGGGATGACATTCTTAATCCTACTGAAATTTGCAGGAGTCTTAGTCCCCTGACCCTAGCCCTCCACTTCTTCAACCCTCTCTCCTCCTAATCAGTTTGTCATCCTTTCCCCTTCAATCACCACCAGCCCGTGTGTTCTCCGCTCCATATTATGTGTGTCTGACTGCTGTGTAACTGTTGGTTATTCCAGAGCAGCAGGTCTGTCAGTTCTGGTCCAGTGGAAGTGTGCACAGTTCAGGTGTCTGACCCCGGATCTGCTTCAGCGCCTCCAAGCTGAGAAGTCCGGCATGACTGGGCCGGCGCTCATGCAGTGATAACGGCGTGTGTGTTGTCATAATTGCATGTGATGGGTTTTAACTATTTAAGTGATATTTCGCAACATTTTTATTTATTCGTGTTGGCTCTTCTGACTCTGATAAGACTGTCTCCAGCTTCTGCTGATCTAAGCTCTCTGATATCACCGCCCGCATATACAGAAAAATAAAAAAATGTCACAGTCCCGCCCACACAGGTTGATTGACAGGTGATTTACTGGATGAGACAAATAAAAATCTGACTTCCCAGATTACCACTTCAAGCAAACAGAAACATTTACATTGCGAGATGCTAAAAACACTGACAAAAATCAATCTGTCCTGTTCAAATGACCGACTGATCAATGTGGGTAGGAGTCACTGCTCATCTGGGTGTGTGTGTGTGTGTGTGTGCGAGTGTGTGTGACTCACGCAGGTGCGCAGGCAGCCTGGCAGGCTCGTCCTCCATTCGGCTGGCTGGCCTCGCGGCGGGAGCATGGACGGGGGAGGAAGTGGAGTTTGGCAGCGGGTTCGCGGAAGGACTGAAAGAGCTCCTCTCCTGCTATGAATAGACACAGAGACACAAAGCATGGCTCACAAAGCTCCACGACGCACCGGCCCTGAACCCAAACAGCCCCACGCCAACGCGCCTCACCTCGCCGTGCACCCACAACATCGGCTAGCCTTGGCCTCATCTCGGCACACAGAGCAGTATGTGCCTCTGATAAACCAATACACACATCTGTCATGCTGCGAAGATGCAAATATGTAGAATGCCATACATGCTTCAGCACATGTGATGCTTTTTAAAGTCCTAAATTAACCAGTGCTCAGTTTGGAAAGGTGGCAATCTCACTGACCTCAGGATGTTTTAGTGACTAAGAATCAACACAGCTGGATTTTCATCATTAATCGTTGGCACTATAAAATGTTTGGAAAATGTAAAATATGCCCATCACAGTTTCAAAGAGCTTGAGGTGACGTCTTTAAATTGTACGCCCAACAGTCCAAGACATAATTTTACACATCTACAATGATATAACACCTTCAGGAAGCTGGAACCAGCAAAGGTTGGACGAATTTTCTTAATAAATGAAATATTTCACTATAATCACATTTTTTGTTGATCAACTGATCAATAAAGCAACTAATAATTTTGGCACAAATTGGCACTGTCTTTGCAGCAAACACATTTGATTACTGGACACACAAGGCAGTCTGCAACTAGGGATGCAGCTAATTACTTTTATTGATAGATCTCAATTATTGTTTAAAAGAACTGTTTTTTGCTTCATGTACATTTCTCATTTTTGCTTGACAAACCAAAATTTCATATTTACTTCCATTGTTTTTTGTTGATTGATTATTTAATTCTTCAAAGTAATCGAGAGCTGAAACAATTGATCAATGAGTTCATTGAAATAAAATTATTCAGCAACTATTTTGATTTGTCCGATTTGTTGTTTAAGGTATTTTTTTGCCAAACATTTGCTGGTTCCAGCTTCTTAAACATGAGAATTTCCAGCTTTATTTTATCTTATATCAAACTGAAGCTCTTTGGTTATTTCACTGTTTGTCGGGCAAAAAAAAAAAAAAAAATCAAAGATGTCTCTCTGAAACTTTGACAGACATTTTCACTGTTTTCTGTTGTTCTAAAGGCTCAACGAGCAATTAAATAAATAATAATAATCAGCAGATCAACACCTAATGAAACTAATTGGTAGTTGCAGCCCAAGAATAAACATCCAAGTGAAGGAAACTTGCGATATGGATTTCTGATCTGAAGTCAATAGTGATTGCTGTATGGATCATTTTTAATATCACCGTGGTAAACTGTTCAAGTACCATGATCATTTGGACAAATGCTTTAGAAGTTGTTTCTTACGGATCTTCTGTTTAAGGGTGCAAAAGGCAGATAAAACGGTTTTACTGCATTTTACTATTCAGTCTGTATTTTGGTCTGTTTTCTTAATGAGTCAGTCCAGGCCAGATGGAGTAGCAAGAACAACGAGTAGACTGCAGTACTACTACTTGTTGTAGTGATTGCAGTGCTTTGTCACAATGGTTTCCCCATTTTTCTTTCCACAGAAACTCACAGTTACATCTGCAGGCACGAACCAACCTGTTCAACCATTCATGTTCAAGTGAGTATTTGGATGTTGCTGTGTCTGTTCTGTGTGAGATCATGTCTGATTTTTTAATAATTGATCAGCTGTTTTTGTCTTTTATCATTACAAAAAAAGCCCAAAATTCCATGGTTTCAGTTTTCCAAATGTGAAGACTTGCTGCAACGTGCTTCTAAATTAGATATATTTGGTTTTTGGGCTGTTGGTCGGACAAAAGCCTCAATTTGAATATGTCACCTTGGGCTCTGGGACATTGTGATGGGCATTTTTCACTGTATTCATACCAATGTATGAGAGGAAACGATTATTCAGTTATTCAGAAAAAACAGCACATTTTTCCATAACGAAATCAGCTGTTAGTTGCAGCCCTCTCCAGGATACTCTGAGATTTTAGACACTCCAGCGCTGCTGTTGTAGCACACTCATGAATCTAGTTTATGGTACAAGGTTTTCCAGTTTGCTTTCATTCTCTGTTGACTGGTTTCCTTTCCTGCAAATGATGGCAGAGCATGAAGCCACTTTAGTTTCTTGAGGAAATGAAGCCTAGTTTCTGCTGTTTCTCCCTCCAGTTTCAGCCTGCTGTCACCACCCAGTCACTCTGAGACCTGCACACCAAGTATATGCACCAGGAATTTCCTGTGGAAGCCAAGCAATAATCTTTAAGGCTTTTATTTCCTCCCCTCAGAGTGAAGGCTTCTCTACCCCCCGCTTGACGTCCACTTTCTAAAAATTCCGTTGTCCAGAAAAATGTCAGGTTAGTGGCAATGCGACAGGGACGGTCAGGACAAAGCTTGTGGTACAGGCACTGCAGAAAAGGCAAAGGGATTTGTGACAGAACTGGGCTGCAGCATGAAGCTGAGGGGGAGTCCTGTCCACCAGCAGCTGTGGTGGAAAACTTCTCAGAGCGAAGTGCTGATCATTCTTCAGCATGCAACTGTAATCGTGCAGTGACATCAGACTGAGTAATGAGAAGACATCGCTCAAAACAAGACACCATATTTCACTTTGTGTCATTGAACAGCCCACATTGTTTTCAGTTCGTTCAGGCTGACATCCCAGACAATAGTTCTATAGAGTTCCTATTAGGGCTGCAACTAATGATTACTGAACCTGCCAATTTGTTTTTTTGGATTAACAAATGTCAAAAGACAAATTCACGAGCTCTTCAAATGTCATATTTTGTCTGACCAGCAGTCTAAAACCCAAAGACATCCAACTGAAAAATCCACAAAAACAGCAAATCCTCACGTTGAAGAGACCAGGACCCTTTGCTTGTTTTGCTTTATTACAAAGGAAACAATTAATCAGTTATGAAAACTGCAGATTAATCTGACAATTTTTCAGCCCTAGTTCCGACTAGAACAAGTCTGTGTTGACCATTATTGATTTTAATGTCTCATAGTTTGCCTTTTCATAGGGCTCCAACTATGGATTATTTTCATTACTGATTAATGAATGATTGATCATTTTAGATTCAAACATGATGACACATGCCACCACCAGCACAAAGTGTCTTTTCAGATTGTTTGCATGGCCAAACCAGCTGTCATAAAAACCAAGACATTCATTTAACGAATGTGTTGGTTTTGAAACTAAAGATTATTTACCTGATTGATTATCTATTGAGTTTTGTTTTTGATTAATCAATTCGTCGGTTAGCCTATAACTTGTCAAAAACAATGTCAATCACAGGGTCCATAGTTAAATACTCAGTTGACAATGGTGCAAAAGAAAGAAAAGGAGCACATCGGAGAAGCTTGATTTAGCAAATGTTTAGCTTTTTTGTTCAATAAATGACAAATCACTCAAAAATAAAAGTTGTTCATCAGTTTTCTGTCGATCGACTTTAACCCAGAGGAGTTTGTCAGTGGCAGTGAATCATTTCCATTTTAATATTCCCTGGGCTGTATGTGTAATAGGCCTATCTAATAATGACTTTAACAGCCCCGACTCCTCCTGATCTTGTTTTGTTGTGACTGCACGAGAGTCCTCCTCGCGCTGCCCACGTTTATAAACATGTCGTGCGGCTTCCAGCGTGTTCGCCCACCGGCTTCGATCACCTTTATTTTTCGGGCGGTAAATCGACCGTTCGGCGCTTCGCAGACAGTCACGACTTCTTCGCACCAGCATCAGAGTGGAGGCGAACTAAAAAGCGTGGAGCAACAGATGACGAGCAAAACAAACGCGCCTCCGCGAGCGCGGACGCCGCTGCGGCTCGTGCTCCCGGGCTACATGTCTGAGGAGGTGAGCGGCAGCTACAGTAAACCCGTCCCCTCCACGCCGCGAGGGATTAAAACCTGTGAGAGGAAAAGTGTCCGCCGAAGGGAAACAAAGAGCACAAAACGAGCCTCACCTTGCTCGCAGCGGAGGAGGATTCAGACATTATCTCCCGTCAACTTCTCTCCCTCTCCTTCCACTTTTCCGTTGCGCTTCTCCTCTTTATCTCCTGTTGTTTCCTACAGAAATGCAGCGGCGGCAGGAGGAGGAGGAGGAGGAGAAGAAGAAGCAGCGACAGTCCGACTGCTCGGCTTGTTGCTGGAGAAGTTGTGTGGTTTTTCACGTAGCCTGCTTTTTCTTTTTTTATCTGCTGGCCGGCTCCATAGCGCGGCTGTCGGCGTGAAAACTTCTTTTGTCTGCGTGTGTTTCCCTTCATATGTCGGCAGCGTGCTGGTTAATAATCCCTTCCTGGAAGAGCGAGACTAAAGAGTGAGAGAGAGCGACGTCCTCTCTCTCTCTCTCTCTCTCTCTCTCTCGCTCACTCTCTCTCTGTCTCTCGCGCTCACTCTCTCTCTCTCTCGCGCGCGCGCTCATTGATCTGGATGTGTGTAAAACGGCGAAATGACGTGAATTCCCAGCATTGAGCCTTGCCCCCTTTTAAAGGGAAACCCGTAGCAGGAAATCGCAGCAGGTCGCGAAGCAGAGATATGGCTGCAGGCTGAGAGCCGCGCTGACAGACTGCCTGATTTTCTCCACACTTTTTTAAAGGTTACCTTAATGCACGCGCGGTTATACGACAGCTTAAACTGCTTTAATGACAATAAACCAACAGCAAAAGTGTGACGAAAGGACATACAAAGGTATCAACTTGTAGAAACTCCACATGAAACCAATCATTTCCTACTAATTAATTCATGTTTTATAATTGTAATAACATGAATAATTAAATATTGCATAAGAGACTAGATTAGTTTAGATGTAACTTTATTGCACATACAACATCAACCAGAAGTGCAAAAAGCAGGAAAGTGCAGAGTGATGTGCAAATGTATGGATACACAGTCAGGGGTAGATAGATAGATGAATATGATAAGCTACGTATTGTGTGAACGGGGTGAAATGAAAAAGATATACACCACATGTGCTGGTGTAAGTACAGCTGATGACACTGCTGAGACCTTCTATGTCGTTGCTTGTTAATGGCCTTTTATTTATGATCCAAATGCCTCAAAGTATGAAACGGTCACTTTCATGTGACTTCCACTCAAGAGATGTAGTGCAAAAACTCTATAATGCAACAGACACAGGCTAATAGAGGAATACTGTATGATAAAAGAAATGATTATTATATGTTGTATAGCATTTAAGAAAAAATGCAATATACTCAACGCTTAGCAGCTAAAGAGCCAGATAGTTCCCTCAGGAGTGTGTGGAGACCAAAACAGAGTAAAAAGACGAGTGACTATTAAATTTTTATTTGTCAGGTGTTCATATTTATAAGTTGATAATATGTCAGACATGAGATAAAAGACCCCAGCCAGGACCCACTTGATAACCTGGTATCTTACTTGGTATCTTAGATTACTGGACCATGGGGATACCCCTTTCATTTCTTTGTCAGCCATTGTGATTCTCCAGGTTCAATTTGACAGTGAATCTGGATTGAAGCTTCAGAGTTTTCGAGTGGCAGTAGATGGTGTTAGAAGAGAAAGGCAAAAAAAATGATAGAAAAATCACTTCCGACATGTATATTCTCCTCAGGGAGAGGGGGACGGGAAGCAATGAGGCTGATGGGAAATGTGCTGCAAGTTAACGAGCAAATGCAGATGAGTGAAGCTGAGGGATGACGAACGTTCATCCTGATGCTGCAGACTGAGACCTGGCAAATGATTGGACTTGCATATTTTATGCTATTTCATTTTATTTTATTACTTGCAGAATCTAATCACAGTGGCTGTGATTAGGATTTGTTGTTACCATGCAGTATTTTTGAGCTGGAAATTGGGATAAGATACCGTTGTTTTTTTTTTAGTTCTTTCCCGTGTTGCTCAAATGAAGCAATTTGTCAAAGCAATTATCATTTTGATAGCTGTGAGGATATAACTGTAAATGTATTGAACTAAATTTCAGTGTTTTTATGAAAATTCAGGGAACCGCAGGGGAGATTGTGCTAGGCAGGTTTTTAGCTGGTGGGTCTGACTGATCACATTAATGACATTACAATAATCAGATTGAAAAGGTGCAACTGTAATCTTACACATACTGTACACAGTAATCAGATTACAGACTTACTTGCTGATAGTCAGACACATAAAATGCAGAATATTAATATCAAATTATCTTTAATGTGTTTTGCAGAAACTTCTGCAAGAAGTAGAACAATTCCAACCAGATGGTCGTCAATCTTCACTGGAAGAGTGAATCACTGGACTGAGATTCAGTGAATGTGACACCACCAGATAGTTTCTTAATGCATTTATTATTATTACATTTATTGTTTACATATTATTTCCGTATTTTGATGTGTCTCTACTGTTCAGGTAAGAGATGTCAGGATTAGAGCAGAGGCAGATCTCCTCAGTCCTCACATGAATCTCGGGCTGTGTGAGGTCACGTAACACGAGGACGCCCCCAAGCGGCGAACAGCAGCGTTACACCACTCCTGCTAAAAATAGTTAAGTTTCGGTTTCCAATCATCAGAAAAGATACCGAACTTCGTTTCTCCTCCTGAGAAATTAGCTGCTACGGTTAGTCTGCGCGGTGGAGGGAAATGCAGAGGATCGTTAAAATGATGGAGGCAGAAATACTGAAGTTCATCTGCGCCAATCAAGGATCGGTTAACACTGATTATTTGTTGTTTAATCTCGCTTTTGGCGATTCGGTGAACGTGTCGGAAACTATTTGTAACCAAGAGAAATTTGCTTCGTGTTGCCCCTTCGGACAGCCGAAGGTGGTGGCCAGGACCAATCTGAGACTGTGCCGAGCCAGAGACTGCCAGGGAACATGCAGGGGCCTGCATCTGTGTAAAAACATCCTCTTCACGGGATCCTGTCAGTTCAGCCGGTCCAGGTATGTATGTTTGTTTAAACTACGAGGCCTGAAGTGTGTCGTGAAGTGGCCTGTGTGCCTGAGGTTACTGGGGCAGGGCAGGCAGCAGGAGAGGGCTGTGAGGCTTTCAGAGCTGTCTAAATTGTTTTAAAGGGACCGTTATTGTTTAAATTATCATAATTTTCCATGTGAGATTAAAGCTGTTCAGGGTAGACCGACACTGTGACAGGATGGTTTCGGCGATGTGGTAAAATTTAAAGGCCTCGACGCGCCTGGTGCGTTCATGCACCGTTGGCGAAGTCTGTTACTTCATCTCCGAGTTGATATTCACCTGTGGCTCGTTTGAAAACTGTTTAGACTGTTCACTTCTGGCAGAGTTAGATAAACAAGATTGCTGCCACTTTTACACTTGTCTATAAGCTAATTATTAAAGCTAACTTATCTGTATTTTGGCTCAAAGACTGAAAATGGAAACAAATTGCTTGACTCCATCCAAATGTAGCTTTACCTCTCAAGCGCACCAGGCAACACATATCTGTGCGGTTAGAAAATTATCTTATACTGAAGTGTAAAAGCTGTATAGTTTTAATAGAAGTTAAGTAACAGACTTTTTTAGCACTAGCTTTGGGCGGGGGGCTTTGCTAGGCAGCCCTACGTGTTGAGCCCCACGAAGTTAAAAATGCTGTTTTTGATTAAGTGTGTGTTCAATGGAAATGATTATTTTGGTAAAATAATCCACCCAAAAAGTCAAACTAATGAAGCATTACATCCATTCTAGATGTTCTGCAGTTTGCCATCAACTTTACACCCTTTTTTCACAACTTCGCTGCTTCTGCAGTTACTATTCCCTGACAGTGGAGGGCAGTGTGGGCTCCTGTTTTCAGTCTTTATGCTAAGCTAAGATAACCAGCTGCTATTATGTTTACTTGTTTCAACACTACACTTACATACACGGGGAATAACCAAATGCATCATTCGGCAGTATGCAGGCAATTAAAGCCAGTCAGATATATTGCTAGCTCTGTGGTGACCTTTAGCCCTCTGAACATGTTACAGTAGATAAGTGTGGTGTCGGTCACAGGTACAACACTTCAATGCCTCTTTCTAGCTGTGACTCGCATATTTAATTGTATTACTTTGTAGTTAGCTTCACGTATGTCTATCGTTTTTGAGTTTTAATTTAGTGACACATCAGATCACTCACGAAACACCAGGCAGGAATTGATTCTTTTCAACCGCACATGTAAAGCTCAAACTTGTGACTGGACTGTGTGCGCTGTGCTCTTTGACGACAGGAGAGGATGCATCTTCTCCCATGCGCTGGACTCTGAGCACAATACGAGGATACTGAGAGAGCATGAGCTGGAGAGTCTGAGCAGGGCGGAGCTGTGCACGCTGCTGCTGCAGAGCGACGACAGGCTCCTGCCACCTGTAAGTCTGACGACAGACAGAAGATGCATCTGGAGATTTTATAATCAGATATTTGATCGGCCACAGAGCGGATCAGAGCTAAAATCTGTCACCTCTGTTGGTTTCTCACCATTTCTCCTTGCTTTTTTGCTTTGTTTAATTGTAACCACCTCTTCTCCCTGTACCAGATATGTTATGATTACAACAATGGTGGCGGGGAGTTCGGCAGGTGCCAGGATGGTTCTGGTTGCAAGAGACTGCATATTTGTGAGAAGTTCCTGAACCGTGACTGCAGCTGCACCAGGGTTCACGATTTTACTGCTCAACAGCCTTTGAAAATCCTGCAGGATAAAGGCGTGCCTGAAGACCTTATTCCCTCCTTGAAGTCAGTGTATGCAAATATCCAGGCTTTGAAGTACTTGGACAGAAATGGCGATAAGGGCAACAGTCCACAGCGAGGTGGTAACAGGGGCAACAGAGGAAACAGAGGCAACAGGGGCAACAGGGGAAACAGAGGAAACAGAGGAAACCAGGACCACTGTCCGCAGCGAACCCTTTCCACTAGTGATATCTTTGCTGCCATCAGTGCCTTCGATGACGTTGACAATGGGCCAAATAAAGGCAACAGTTACTCGCAGCACCCAACGTCCTCCACCAGTGACGTCTCTGTTGCTGCCAGCGATGATGGTCAGAGCACAAAACCAACACAAAATCTGAATAAAACTTCCACAGCTATCAGAGGGAAAGTTGGCAACCGTGGCAACAGGGGCAACCATCAACCACTGCCACGAACCCGTTCCACCAGTGACATCAACGCTTCCGTCAACGGCGACGCAAACGGTGATGATTTGTCGAACAGAAGAGAGAGGAACAGGCCTGTCAGAGGTAAACTGCAGCAGCTGCAAAATAAAAAAATAAAGGTATATTCTGAAAGAACTGCTAGAAACCAACCAAACAACTCTTTAAAGCACTCTTTTTGTGTGTTTCCTTTAGATAAAACGGAGCTATGCATGTACTTCATCAAAGGACACTGTATTCATGGGGGTGAGTAGCAGTTCTAACAGCAATAATTGCACTTATTTTGTGTACTTTAGAGCAGTCATGACATTGGTTTTCATTTGGTGACATTAAATTGTATTGTGACCGATGTGTTCACAGAGCGATGTTTTAAAGCTCATGACAAGATGCCCTACAGATGGGAGATCAGAGTGGATGATCAGTGGACCGCCATGCCTGAAAATGAATCGATTGAGAAGGACTACTGTGACCCTAAAAACACAATCAGGTACTGCCTACTGACATTCAATGGGATTGTAGTTCTGTCGATCTGGGATGATATTAAACTTAACCATCTCAAGGTGTACACTTCAACAAGCAGTTCCAAATCTTCAGTAAAGCCAGTCCACCAGTTTGGAGGATTGCAAACACTTTTGAAACATCATCCACACCATCGGTGGACTTATAAATAGCTCTTTAAAGAAATAGTTTTGAGAGGTACATTTGTTGACCTTTTAGCCCAGGGTTAGATGAGAAGCTAGACACCACTCTCTATCCGTACGATAAATATGAAGCTACAAACATTAGCCAGTTAGCTTGGCTTAACATGAAGACAGGAAACAGAGGGAAACAGCTAGATCAGCAAAATCCAGCTACTGTGCTGTCATCCCTAATGTTCACTGACTAACACACTATATCTTCTTTGTTTAATCCGCACAAAAACCAAAGTACAAAACCAACTAGTGGGTTTCACGTGAGTTGAATGCGACCGTTAAGCTAACTGGCTGCTAGCTGCTTCCTCAGATTTCCCATGTAGCCATGAGAGTGGTATCAATGTTCTCTGCATGTCTCTGCAGGAAGGTGAATAAGCGTATTACCCAATTGTGGAACTACTTTAAGGCAAGGCGAGGCAGATTAAACTGCAGACTTTAGACAGAAACTCCACAAGCTGTTGAGTGGAATCAGACCTACCTTGAAGAAAAATGAATGTTGTTTTAATGTGATAAAATTTGTTTTAAGTTATGTTATGACTGGGAATTATGACCTAATTTTTCACTGCATTGGGAAAATCCTGAATATTGGCCTGATGCATCATCAAACTAATATACTGGTGTTACACAATAGATTACTTGCTTTTAAAAATGATTTTAATTGTATCATTAACTGTTCCTCGTTTGCTGTCTTTAGCAGCAGCTATCCACCTGTGGATTTTGACACAATGACCCGTGGACCGAACAAAGTGCGTCGTCTCTCTACCATTAACTCTTTGCTTGAGCCGACCTTCATCCTCACCACTGAGTGGGTCTGGTACTGGGAGGATGAGTACGGAAAGTGGAACGCGTACGCTTCAGCTGTGAGTAACTGGAGTCAGTCTTGTTTTCGCCGCGATAATGCCACGGTTGCACAGTTTTAAAAATACAACCAATTTCCTGTGTTGTGCTAAAGCTAAAAACAACTGCAGATGATGCTTAAACGAGCTACTGTTTGCTAATGGGTTGACCAAATGAACTGATGAAATTTCAGTGTTTTGTTTACAATTATTTGCAGCTAATGCATTTTAAAGATCATGCTGTCGCAATAGATCATTTTTTTCTTAAAATAGCAGGTATTTGCTATTTTTCTTGACCTTACTTGTGGTATATGATAAAGATGCTGAAATAGGGATTTCCCAATGTTCCCCATCTGCAACATTTGATACTGCAACCAATCAGTGCATACATATTATCTGGACATTTCTCTCAAATAACGCGGTGTTCCTTGTCGCTACAGTATAACAGTTCCTACTGTTCCTAGCAAACAGTGGAGCAGCATGAAACAGCAGCAGCAGCCAACAGTTTCATTGAAGATATGCACACTGACAACATGCCTCGGCAAGCGAAGCTAGTGGAGCTGACTCCGGCTAAAAATGCCCTTTTTACCTCTATTTCAGTGACATTTCATTGCTGCACCACAACCCTAAATGCTGCTGTAGTGACAACAAGTCACTGCAGCAAACTCACTCTACTAAATGATTAGTTTAGTTTTATTTCAGTCAGATATACACTTCAAAGCAACAAAAGAAAAAAAAAAATTGACTGAAAAAGGCTCAGGCAGAAGCAAAGCTTATTAATGCCCGCCTACTATGCATCTTAAGCTACACAATTCATGGTGTCAAGTGGGAAGAAAAAAACGAACAAAAAAAAAAATACATATATATACATACATACTCATGCACATACATATCTCTTTTCCTCTTTTTTTCAATTACAGCCATAACTCCTAAATATAAATCCACATAATGATTTTTTGAACATTACAAAGGAAGTACATTGCTTAAGTTTGAGATCAGCTCTATTCCACAGATGAGCCCCTTCAAAAGAAATACATCTTCTTTTAACTTATTTTTTAGCTTTCGGTAACACAAATTTGCTTCCAACTCATATTTACTCTCAGACACTATGAAAAACCTACGCACACTGTCTGGTAGTTGAAGAAATTGAAGAAGCGAGGCTGTCCAAGCTGTACTCTTAAGTGAAATTTCTGATGTGATATTGGCCTTCTGATGCGATCCTCGGCTATCTGAGCTACACTCAAATCACAACAGGATAGAACTTCCCACTTCATCTCTCCCACTCGTGGTCTACTAAACCTGCGCTGAACTGACGACTACATGTGTTTACATAACCCTGAAACTCTTCATATCCTCTCTTATCCGTTTAATGTTTATAGCCGACATTTATTTTTTTCCTGCTGTATTCTGTTGCTGAAGATGCTGCCCATGCACATCATTAAAGTTCTAATCTAATCATTTATGGCTCTGCATCCACACAAAAAAATCAAAAGAGGCAGAGATGCTGCCACACTGCCTGAGCTGTGTGCACAGGCTGGGTGGCAGCATCTCTGAGGAGAGAGATTAGCAGCAGCACAGATTGTTGTCAGATTGCATAAATTTGAATTTGTCATGCTCAAATTGGACCACCGAATTAAGAACGTTTTAAAAAGGCATTTGGTGGAGCTACCTCGGCCATCTTTCAAAGCAAATATACGCTACCGATTTCAGACTTCCAGAGGGGCATATAAACACAGCATGAAAAATCTGATAAAAAGCAAATCCTGGACCAGACATGTGGCATGCATGTTCACATTGTTCCTCACATTTGACTCAAGTGAATTCAAGAAGTGAATTTTTAGGGCACTTTCTGTAATTTGCCGCATTTGCAAAAGTGAAACTGAGCAGTGTTCTAAATTCAAATTCTGTTATGCCCCGGGACATAAGATATTTAGGTAGTAATTAATAAATATATTAAGTGAAAAATTAAATGCTGGCCCTAAACTGACTAAACTGTGTGCACTCCAGAGTAGATCAAAAGCCAGGAGGTCGTCAGTTAGGCTATTTCTTGACTCTGCTGGTGATGGTGAAGACTGGTAGATCCCAGGCCAGCTGTTTCCCCCTGTGTCCAATCTCTGTGCTAAAGTAAGCAAACCAGCTGCTGGCAATAGCTTCACATTTAGCCTACAGACAAGAGGGTGGGGTTGATCTCCTTTAACTCAAGAAAGCAAATAAGTGAATTTACCTAAATTTTTTCTTTAAAAACATGTTTGTTTTCTTAGCCATTGTGCTAAAATCAGCTGTATTTGCAATAAACAATAAGTTGACTGAAGTGCACATTTATATAGTTCCAGTTTTTGTAGGCAATAATATCTTTGCATATTATTCCAAGTGGCTCCTGATTGGTCATCTGCCATGTCAAATATGTTCTGAGGTAAAAACAGACGGATGTGTCTTGTGTGGCAGGATGGTGGACACAAACCAGCAGACATGGACAGCTCTAAACTGGAGCAGAAGTTTCTGGACAATGACAAAGATGTGGTGGAGTTCAAGGCCGGTTTACAGTCATATTCACTCAGTTTTCAGGGTAAACAAAGATAATACAAGCGATCTCTGTGTTGACAGTTTCTCTGTGCAGACATTTTTGAAATGTTAAAGCAGCGTCATGATCATGTCTCCTTGTGTCTCCTCAGACATGATACAAACAAACAAGCAGTATGGCACTAAAAAGGTTGTGAAAAGACGTCCCCGGTTTGTCTCCGCGGCTGATGTCCAAACGCGGAGAGCGAGGTACGACATCCCTGATGAACTATGTTGACCCAACTTGTGTTTCCCACCTTTAAAAACATTTTAATCAAACTGCTGCATGAACAAACTAATTGTAATCGCTGTTTGTTTTCTGACCACAGAAGGCCGCTTGGTCCAGCAAATTTCACTACAATACCAGACCACTGGGACAAGACACAGATCCCTCAAACAGGATACAAGGTATTACAATATACACTCACCTGCAAGCTGCCCCATGAACTTCTTGGCAGCAGCAGGGATTTGATTCTCACCAGCGGCTCTTTGCTGTGTGTCATCCCCTTTCTCTAACCCTCCCCACTGTTCCTTCTGTGTATACTAAAATCAATACTAATTTGTTGGCAATACTTTCTTATTGTGAACAAATCCTGTGAAGAGGAGTAGTTTGTAGTGTGCCCCATTATTGTCCAAAAACTATTGAAAACACACCGCTGAGCCACACTGTTGCACTGGGTGACATGTTCCTTCATTATTATGGACATGGCACTGAGTCAGTCTCACATACAATCCCACAAATTGTGTATTAGCCCACTGCAGAAAATAGTCCCCAACAAATACACCATTCTCTCCTTTCTGAGCAACCCTGGATAAAAATGCCATTTTTTTGGACAGTAACCCACAATGTAAAATATCACTGGCTTTATCCTGAAGTGGAGAGAAATGACTGCCTGCGAGGAATGAAAAACACATCCAGAAATCTAACAAGGGTACACCGTGTCAAGCACCCAAAACCAGGCCAACATCATCCATCGGCAGAGCCAGAGAACAGTTCCAGTCCAACCTGTTCGGCCTGTCGGCAAAAGAATTTACAGTTGCATTTTAAACTTAGGAACATGCAGCTACAATAAAAGCAAAACCTGATTTGCTAGAGCTCATTGGCTGCAGGTGACACAAGTGATAAAACCGAGGCAGCTCCCCCTTGTGGAGAACCTGCAGCTGGTGAGTTAGTGAGTAACAAAGAGACAATGACATGCTTTGCAACTGAAAACAATATGGTTCGCTTTGGAAAGCGGTTAGTAATAATGCAAAAGACTTAAAGCATGCAAGCAAAGATGTGGCCTTCTAATGTTGTCTGATCATTTCTGCATATTTCATCTTCTTTATCTGCTAATTTGGAGTTTTAGCAAAGCAAAACTCTGTTAATTGCAAACAACTCTGTCACGCCAAAAGCACTTTCCAATGATTTGAGTTAACTGACTGTCAGCTTACTGTTCAGTGGGGCCAAAAAAGTTAGGTATCGCAGGTACTTCGGCAATAACAGTTAATTTCTTTTCTCTTTGCTCTGTGTTTTCTAGCGAGTCTCCCTCCAGCGCTCCTCAGATGAATACAAGGAGATTGAAGCTCTCTTCTGTAAAACCATGAGAGGCTTTGACATTGTCAAAATCGAGAGGATTCAGAACAAAGCTCTTTGGGAAGTCTTTCAGTGGTACGTATGTGATTATCACGTTTGGTCCGGAGACTTATTCAAACATGCGTCTGAGTGGCGGTGTGTTTAATGTCCTCTTAACTAGCTTCTTATTGTACCTGCTCAGATGAACACCACTGTCTGACCGTTAAAGCAAGACGATGCAACTTCCTAAAGAAGAAATATTCTACGTCTTACAAATGAAAAGCTCAACATACAAGCAGTGAAATACATTGTTGCTATGGAGTTTGGCTGCTGTGTCGAGTAGCTTATGGTGGCTATTGTTAGCTAATGTTAAAAGTTTAGATAGTTATTGCCGGGGAAGTGACATTGCAGAGTCTGTTCACTGCTTTGTGAAGTTCTTGTACTTGTTCTACTGTTTCGTTCTATTTTTTCAAATTTACCATTATCCAGTGATTGCCACCTGTGTCCACACCAGTCGCTGTTCAACAAAGTTACGTGGTTTCACTTTATGTTTGCATGCATTCCCACATGCATCAGCTTGATTGAAGTTTTCACATTTCTTGTTGCTAAATGAAGGCAGAAAACTCAGATGACGAACAACAATGGCGGGCGCAGTGTGACAGAAAAAAAGCTTTTTCATGGCACTGACTCGAAATACGTTGACGTCATCTGCCACACCAACTTTGACTGGAGAATCTGTGGAACTCATGGAACTGCTTTCGGCAAAGGTGAGTTGGAGGAACATTTATTGTGGGCTGTTTACTGATGAGACATTGCTCATAACTCCTCCCAAGGCAATGGATCTCAGTTTGCTATGTGGTGCTCAGAATGCCAAAACATTACATTTTGGAAAACAGCACATTATTAAGAGCTGAAAAAGTTAGGTGATTAATCAATGGGTTGATCGACAGGGAATTAATCGGCAAATGTTTGGTAATTGATCAATTATATAGGTCATGTACGAAGCCAAAATGCCAGATGTGCTAGTTTCAGTTTCACAGTTGTGAGGATTTTTTTTTGTTTTATGTGAAGAAGAAACAATTGTTTATTCAAGAAAATGATTTGCAAATGATTAATCAGTAATTAAATAATTGTTGGTTTCAGCCCGAGCGCCTTTCTGCAGCATTTTGACATTACAGTAATCCAGAAATTTGAAATCTTTCTTTGTCCAAACCCAGGTAGTTACTTTGCCCGGGATGCAAAATACTCCCACAACTACACCGGTGACTCTGATGTCAAATCCATGTTCATCTCACGACTGCTGGTGGGAAACTACACCAGAGGGTCCTCCGACTACCGCAGGCCTCCTTCCAAGGATGGCGGGGACATAAACTTCTTTGACAGCTGCGTGGACGACGTCATGAACCCTTCTATCTATGTTGTGTTTGAGAAGCACCAGATCTATCCCGAGTACCTGCTGCAGTACAAGACTACGCACCCGCTCGTTGACGTATTTGGTGCTGCGTCTACATCTGCATCTGCACCGGCACCAAAACCAGTACCAGCACCAAAACTGGTACCGGCACCAAAACCAGTACAGGCACCGAGGCCGGTTACCCGACCCAGTGTGTCAGTTTATCAACACAGCACATCCACATACCAACCTAGCACATCATTTTATCAACCCAGCGCAACCCCCCAACCCAGGACTTTGTCCTACCAGTCCAGCACAAGCTCTTATCGATTCCAGCCCACACAGTCGTCTCCACCTTCCCCACCAACCCAGAGTGCAAAGAAACAGTCTGATTCCTGTGTCATTGCTTAGGGACAAAGGCGAAGTGAGGGCAGGCTTTGATGGAGCTTCTGCAAAAAGTTTGGGGTCATTTTGGTGATAAATGTTTCGTGATGAGCTGCTTTTATGCAGCATATGACAGTGTCACTTAGACTGGAAAACCAAACAACACTATAGTTCTTAATTACACAAATTACTTAGTAAAGTAGAAAAAAAATACTATAAACAGGAAATATCAATGGCAGAGCTGCCAATTTCGAAGTAGCATTCAAATTTTAAACAAATATGTAGAAAATCGGCAAAAGAAAATGCAAACGAATGCATGTATTACAAGTCGCGAACGTTAAAATTTACGGTGGCGCTGGTTCTCCAGACAGGTGACATTAAGAAATCGCAAAAGAACGGTTTTAGTCGATGTACACGTCATGTACTTCATGATTTATTACTCACTCAGGAAATGTTACACATCACAATGGCATTAAAAAATCACATTAAATAAAATCATATTCAATAGCTGTAATACTGAATTCATCATATTTAGCAATTATTGCATTCAGACCAAAACATGAAAATCTCTTAAGCTTCTTCTAACTGCAGACCATATTTGAGGCTTCTAACCAAAAAGCTTTATAGAAAAACCCACTGACTTTGAAGTGGACTTGAAGGGAAGTGGAAATGCTACAATGTTAACTCGTCTCTGGGTTTTAGGACTCTTGATGCTGTCATCTCCGGGTTTTATAATGTGTATGTTAGCTGTTTTTGTTTCACAAAATGGTAAGGGTGTAAGTTTATTGATTATTTAAACCACCAGATGCAGATTTTGTGCTGAGTTATTCCTTTGCTTAAAGGTGCAATATGCATCTGAGAATTTATGTGTAAACATTCAAAAAAGAACTAAAATGTTCAACGGAGTTTGACGAAATGACACTTTTGACATTATGTCAATGACATCTATGTATTGTATTGAAGAGATATCCACTAAAGTTAGCATGCTAACTTGCTAGCCACAGCCTGTCCTGTCTCGAAATACCACTTTGTGCCTTAAGAGGCAATCGTTCGATAGCATCGCCCACAGTAGTTTCAAATGGGAGATGTATGCTAACAGCAAATCTGCCACGTTTAATAAGCTCTCTTTGCTTTTTGAATCTAATAAATAAACTCAACTCACCAAATGTCAAGAAAGGAAATCTGTTTTCCTTATCAAACAGAAAAATACAACCGTACACCTTGTGAACTCAAGTTTCTCTCTTTTACGAACTTGAGACGAGGTTAATTGCCGGGTTAACTCATCGTAGAACACACTTAGTTGAAACGCGACAGAAACAGAATGAAACTCACCAAATCGTCTTTGTCTTTCCGCTGTTCCAACAACAAGATGTGAAAGTATTCTGGCTCTACATGCGGTTTTCCAGGCTGGTGATTCCCCACCACCGTCGTCGGGGTTTGAGTCCTGGTTGGAGCCGCTGGAAATCACCTCGGTACTGCACTATCCCAGCCGTCCAGCACCAACACTCAACCGGTGCTCCGAGCTCCTGGTCTGGGCAAAGTCGGCTAATAGGGCCACTAGCTGCATGGCTAACTGAGCTAAATAGCTAACGCCTGCTTGTAGCTACAGCCACAAATGGTGACAGTTAAGAGTGTAGTGAGCAGTTACTCTTACATATTGCACTATTAAATGTGCAATATGTAATGTGTGACTAAATGAAGGTTTTAACGTTTTGTATATGTTGCAAAGATATCAACTGAAGTTAGCATGCTAACCAGCAAGAGGCGATAGTGAGTCAGTGTAGCGCCCAGCCAGTCCAACAGCACCGAGGTGGTATTGTTACCGTGTTTGGCTCCTAGCACCCCAACAGGCTGACCCCGCCGTAACCCTCACTCAGGCCTCCAGAGGTGGCGCTGACAGGCTGGCACCATTCCCCGCCAGCATTCCCCGCTGGGTCCCCCTGTCTCGACCCTGAAAACCTGCTCCTCCCAGAGGCCCAAAGCTCCTGTGCTAAAGGTGTAAACACCAACACTCCCCATCAGAGGGGACAGTGAGCTAACGCTAATTGGACTGCTAGCTGATGCAGCTAGCTGAGATAACCAGCAGCTACGGTTAGCAGCAGTTAGCTGTTACTCTGGTGATAGCTGCCTCGTATTTGAAGGGTGAATTCAACAGGTGGCCAGTTCGTACATATTGCACCTCGAACGTTACTGTTCCACTAAAATAATACCGTTTCTGTTGATGTTGTACATTGAAAAAATGCACACAGAAACAGTGTTTTATTTTCCAGTCCTTACTCTGCGGCATTGTTACTGGTGGAGCCGCAGTTCTCTGTGTCGTTCTCTGTCTGTCTCGTAATTGAATTGAAAACACCACCGGCGTTCGGGCCTCTTAGTGAAATGAGGCAGGGCATGAAAAATGATCAATATGGTTGCCGGTGCTTCCTGTGACATGAGACATTAGGTTTCATACCCCCCCTTCTTAAACACACACACACACACACACAAACCGTGTATACTGTACATACACTAGCAAGCACCTCCTCTTGTGCTTCCTGACAAACTGCAGTGTGAATGTGTTTGCATGTTAAGATTTCATCTTATCGTCACATTTCATCTCTATATCTCATATTTCCTCTACGCAGCCTGACTTTTTCATTGAATCATTCCACATACGAAAACATGCATTGATTTACAATAAAGCAGAACACGGATTTTTACAATATCTGCATTGAGTTATACTACGCCTCTGCTTTATGCAATGATTTATATTACTGTATGAATGTGAAGACATTAATTTGTTGTGCAGGCATGTTTATGTTTAGATCTGCTCTGATCAGTACAAATGTAACAGAAATTCTCTGAAATAAACATCTTTCGTTTGAGCCATAGGAAATTTGATTTAAAGCTGTCCTAATCAATGTTTTTAAATGAACAATTTCTCAAACTGTGTACTGCGACAGATGTTTCTGGCGCATCCATTGGGGCTCCTTATAGGGACGTCATGGGCTAACATGTAGTTTCTGATTTGACAGTAATGTTTTGGGTGTGTGGGATGTGAACTGAGTTGAATAATTTGTATTAACGATAATCAAAGGGATTTGGGAGGATTCACAAGCAGTGGGGGATACTTGAGGGTTGGTGGTGGAGGACTGAAGGACTGGAGGATTTTTTCCCAAGGGTATGTGGTTAAGTAGGAGGGCGCTAATCGAGAATATTTACTCCCCTTTAGTTCAAGACATATGGCCTTTTTTTCTCTTTGTGGGAAAGAGAAACAGCTCTGACGGTATAGTAGATTACGAAAAGACAATTCCCAGGGAGAAAATGGATTTGGCTGTCACTACGGCTGCCTCCATTTCTCCACCCTCGTGCTTCATTATGTTCGTTGCCCGTTAAGATGGAGCTGTCCTATGGGAAATGCAGCTGTGCCCTGCAGGATGCGTCAGCCCACCCAGTGACAGTAAATATCCACTGACATTAACCAGCCTAAGCAGCTACTTCCTGTCTGATGTGTGCCCGTGGTGGCTGCCGTATCCCGCCCGGCCTGTCGTTTCCTGGTAGACAGAGCAGATCCTCCAGGAGCGGCTGCGGGGAGCTATCGGAAAATCTGGTTTTCCTGCATTGCATGAGCTTATGAATTAAATATGACTCCTTTCCTTTTGTTTGCGTGCACCCCTCCTGTTGTTTGCGGTGTTTATGTTTCTGCTGAGTCATGATGGTTTTGTCCCAGCTGGTGGAAGGATGCCATAGTGCCAAAAACCCCGATGTGAGTGGAAGTGAGTCAGATCTTTATTTGGCTGAGAGCAGGAGAAGTTTTTGTTGAGTTTCTCAAATGTTTTGCAGTGATTTTAATAACAGCTGCCTTTCCTCTTCCCTTTAATGCTGCTCGTGACTTAAAGCGGCTTCATGCAGCCTGTCAGTCTCAGTCTTTACACTAATTTGCACTGGGCTCCAGGAGGGAAATTGTATTGAATTGCTTTATGGTATAAAACAGGAGGGCGTTGCTCTGCCAGGGAAAATGACCAAAGCTTTCACAGCTGAGAACTTCTTATTTTCTCAGATTTAAGATTACTTTTCTGTGTTAAGGATGTGGGGTTTTTAATGTCTCTTGCAAGGTTAATGCTGTTTCTTGTGTGGCTTTTTCTTTTCTTTTTAGCCTAACAGGAAATGGTACTGTCAGTCAGTCAGTTAGTCCACCTCTTTCATCCAAACTCTAACATCTCTATAACTATTGGGTGGATTTTACAGATATTCATGGTTGACAGACAGTATATCTAATGACTTCCACGGTCCCCTGGCTTTCGTTCTAGTGCCACCATGAGGTTGAAAGCTTTGGTCTTTGGTCGGAAATGTCTGGGCATGACGACATGACGATGATTCATATGTGTCCAAGCTGCCCACTATGCTGAACTGCTGAGTATCAGTTATACTGTATAGCGCAGGGCTGCCCAATGTGGGGCCCGGGGGACCAAAGTTGCCATGAGACCCTCCAGGTTTCCAGCCTAAAAACAACAACAAAAACAATAATAATCATCATAATCATAATTTTAAAAATAGATAATAGATTATCTTTAAATATGTATGATACTTAGTTATTAATTATTTTTCACAATCTCACTATGGTGACACATTGTGCAGGAAGTCTGTCCATTCAGGGAACATGGGACCCAAGTACCATTTTGCATCTTAACAATACAACACAATACAATGCAATACAATAGGTGTCAGCTTCATATATTTCTCTATAGATATTCAACTTAATGCAGATGAAGGTTTACACTGTAGTGTAACATTAAATGTGGAATTAATTAGTCGCTATCGCAGCATGCGTGAATGAGCTGTTTGCCTCAAGAGAGCCGGAAGCTGGACCACAGCTTCTCATTAAAGTGTAATTAGCTCCAACACAATCACAGGATTTGTACATTCATTCACATAGTTACCCATGAATTCATTAAAAGTTTTCTTAATCCGGCTTCGTGCTCATGATCCTGCTGTCTAACGCATTCACTGGAGACTGCAGTGTCATAATTAGGCTCTGTGTTGTAATTACTATTCATACTCTCCGACATATGATCAGTTAGACACCCAATTAACGTCTGAAATGATATATTTTGTATTTTAAGAATGATCAGAATCACAAACTGCACTGGTTTCAGCCCGCAGTCTAAAGAAATCTTTCAAGGCAACAAACTCAGCAAACAGACAGGAGCAACTGAGTGGCGTCATGGCCGCAGATTGTGGGTTAAAGGAGATTTATGGTGTTGTTATTACACTCTGTTACATCAGTGACAGCTGTGGGTCGACGTGTTCTCCTGCACCAGAGTGCCTCATCAAATATTTACCCCTGCTGATAAGCCTGACAAATATCTCAATCATTTCACTTTCCAGTAACGTTTTGTTCATTAATCATTTTGACAAAAAGGTTGTTATTGAAAATTTTGCAAGGGCCGAGTGGGCGCCTGAATGCACCATTTAAAGTAGTAGTGATTGACCTGTTGGCCACACGGGGCACAACAGGAAAACCTGGACAAACAACATTGATATTTGTGATGGCAAATGTGTTAGCAAACAGCTCCCCTAGTTACACAACCAGCAGACACTGAGCAACATTAGCATTCATTTGGAGCCATGTTTGTGCCCACCTAATGAATGTAAGTCCGATATTCACGCTCCCTTTAGCTCTTGTTTGGGCTCCACCAATCACAAAGTGATTAAATGGCAGTCGTGCCCCCAGAAACTTTTCATAGGGGAGGCCAGATGGGGCCACTGATAATCTTACCGCACCACTGCTAAATGCTCCACTCTGTTCGTTAACTAGCTGCTGAGTAGCTGTTTGGTTCTGGGCCAAACACTGTTTTTTTTAGTCGAGCGTTTTGGCAACGACCTGAGATGTTTGATAAAAATTGAATCAGACTTTTGTTAAAATTGCACATCAGAAAGCAGAATAGCACCATTTGTTTTTTCCACCTATGTCTAATATGATCCACAGGAACGAGCCCTACACGTAGCTGCTTCTCAGTGCTTTAAAGTTGTGCCGCATTGTTGTGGTAATTTGTTAATCTATGTTTCTCACTTGAGAAATTGCATTAAAGCTGCAATTAAACATCATTTTGAGAGGATTTTCTTTCCTTAAACCAGCAATTATTGTTGTTTTTTTTGCATTGATTAGTGCTGCTGGCTGCATTATGTTCAAGTTGATCAGCTAAAGTGCATCATTGATGTGGTATCATGGTCCAGCTGTGGCGACATTTCAGTTGTGTCTCATGGTGATGTAAATGAGAAAACACAGTCTTTTATAAAAATTAAATTAAGAAATACATTTCAATTTCAGAGGCAATAAAGCAAAAAAAGAAGCCTTACATAGTAGAATATTATGATTTTTTTTTAAATTCGATTTATTTTTTCCTGTTTCACATTTTATTCCCTTTTGCATCACTTAAAGATGCTCCCTCAAGTTCCCCGCTGGCCAATGAGCTTCGTGGATCGACTGCGGTAATAAATCCACTACACCCCTCACGTTCCCGGCATGCATTGTGGAGAGAGAGAGAGAGAGAGAGAGAGAAAGAGAGAGAGAGAGAGAGAGAGAGAGAGAGAGAGAGAGAGAGAGAGAGAGAGAGAGAGAGAGAGTGGGGGGCTTGGCTGGGAGGCTGAGGAGGACCGTGGACCTGAGCGCAGAAGAAGAAGCAGCAGCATCACAAGAAGAAGAAGAAGAGGAGGAGGAAGAGTCATCAACCGACACTTGCTCGCCACTGACAACCGCTCAGGTAAATTATGTGCGCATTTCTTCCAGGCGTCATTCCCGCGGTTTGTCTCCAGTGTTTGCCTCCGCGTGTGGGCTCCCTGCTGCCGGCTGCTTCACATAATGAAGCTGATATTTTCCGTTTTTTTGTTGTTGTTGTTCTCATTATTGTCACTGTTCCTCGGATGAGACGGGCTTTGCCGGTGTTTCTGCTGTGTCAGGCTGATTTGAAGGGCTCGACAGCTTGGTGATGTACTACAGTAGCTTTTGTGCAGGGATTCCCTCAGCCATGTCTCCGCAGCCTCCAGTCCAGTCACTCCTCCGCTCAGCGCTCCGCCGGGGGAGGGAGGTGGGGAGGCTGGGGGGATCCATTTCATGACTGTGACCGGGGGAGACGGTGGATTATAAAAGTCGGTTTGCTCGCATTTTGAGATTCGTGTGTGTGTCCTTACTGATGCAGGAAAGCACTTTTAGCCCTCATGTTTCTCTCTGAGCTAATTGCTTTGCCTGAGGCTACTGATTAGCCTTATTTTACAAAGTGCACCCAAACAGAACAACGCATAATATCATACGCAGTAATTTAAACAATAACCCTCTTAATATTAGAAAACTATATGCCACCCCGTTTGTAAGCTAATTTACCAATTTTCTTGTTTTAATTGATTTCTAAGATAACTAGGGTTTATTAGGGCCACTTATAAACAAACTATTAGCATAAATTTGACATAGCATCACCTTTTAAGTGGACTGTTAGCAAACAGTTGCCTGCGTACACATCTATTAGATACGGAGCAACGTTAGCCTGGCAAAAAATAAAAAAAACATATATAATATATAAATATAATAACATATAAATTTCACTCTCTTTATAGCTCTGTTTTGTTCTCCACTTATTCCTGTGAAAAATGGCGCTTTAGTGGCTAAGTGCTCCATTCTGTTCACTAGCTTGTTGCTAACTTTGGCTGCTTTGTTTGCTGGTGTTGCTGTCAGTCAAATCTGATCAAACCACACCCACACAGTCCTGATGGAGCAGATTAATTGAGGAATTGGGGGCTTTTCTGAGCAGGTACTTAATGTCGTAGGGAAAAATCTAACATGAAACATCATCTTCAGGGGCTGTACGTGTTGCGTACAAACATACGGATTTACTGTAATTTCATTTTTAGCTCTACCTCCGTCTACGGAGGGTGCAGTGTCACAGTTCAGCTCAGAATATTGATGATAATGACACCATATTGTCAAATAAACACCATGAAATATTTATCAGGCAATCATGAGACAGGCACAAGTGTTGCCTCCATAACCAGTTATCTATTTTGTCTCTCAACAGATGCTCCTCAGCATGAAAGGCTGCCTGCAGCCACTAATGATCCCCCCCTTTTTTTTTCTGGCGAAATGATAAATTGCAAAATAGCAGTGACCTTTCTGTTCTTAATTAGCTGGTTCGCTGCTTCTCGGTGTGCACCAAACATCATGGAGGAAAGTGTCCAGTTTGTGATGGGAGGAGACTGCAGGAAACAAGTTGGAGTAATGTGGGGGCTGGTTTGTTCTGAATGGAGCTTTGAATCAATATGCTGCTGATGCAGTTTATATGGAAATGATTCATCAACAACCTGTTAGTCATAACTTAGATATGAATGGATGATGTATTGTATTAAGTAGTGCTATAGTGTTGTTTTGTAGTGCTGAATGGCAACATTGTGTTGTTCAGTGTCTTTAGAAATCTTGCATTTTTGCATGAGTTATGAAGCTTCTTTATTTGGTTCAACCATTGAATGATGTCCAGGGAACTCCTCAGCTGAGAGAGGTTGTCGCTTTCAAGGTTTCTTGACATTTGTTCTGAGTGCACCTGTCTCATCTCTGGAGTAGTCTGCACAGGGAGAAAGAAAGGTTGCCTCTTCCTCCCGCCTCATTGTCTGTGTGTGGATATTAACGTGGCGTCTGCAGTGAGAAGGGCGGTGAGGTCACTGCGTGGTGACTCGGCCGTGACTCCTCGCCTCACCAGCTCGTCGCTGCTGCTGCTGCAGACGCTCTCGCGCTGAGCTGAGACTGTGGCGTCGCTGAGCACATTCTGTCACTGCAGTCGTCAAGGTTCACAGTTCGAGGATGACTTTCTCATTCCTGCTGGGCGATTATGTGAGTGCAGAAAGCAGCAAGACTCTCAGATTAGGTTTCAAGAAGTATTGTTTGTAATTTATATTGTAAATTGATCTGTGTGCAAAGTATTGTCATCACAATTATGTCCCCATTATCTTATTACGTCTCATCTGGTTGGACTTTTCCTTTTTGAAAAGACCTGGAAAGAGTCAGTCTAAAATAGAAGCAGTGTACTGAAAGCATTTCACAGTGTGTTTGCATTTTAAAGCACTGAAATCAACAGCCTAAGCCTAATAGTGTCCTCACAATCTGCCATTGTACAAGTTTTGCAATGGCTGATTAACATAAAGCAGCAGGCTTCTACATAACTACCACAACAACTAAACACCAACTTTTCTGTAGCTGTCTCGCCACAGCAGAAGCGACAGCACGCAGGAAGTTCATGATTTTAGCTTTGAATTGAAACCAGCAACAGCCATTAATGAATTCTGAGATCGTGTTACGTGAGTCTGATACGGTGGGTGTTTCTTGCGGATCATATTGTTGGAAGAACAGGCAAGAAAAGATGCAGCAAAGCTTCATTTTCTCTTCACATTTTCTTTGTTTGATTGTAATTGCGTCCCTTGCTTCCCTGACCAGTTGCGGTGAGTTAATCAGCCTTAAACAATTTCATTAGGCTGGGATTCATTCATGCTCTAAATTGTGATTAAGTTTTGGAGAAAATGCTGAATATACTGCGTTTTCCATGAAATTTTTGACCATTGGCACAAAATGGACTATAGTTGTTTGTAGATGATGCTGATCTAGTTTATTCCACTTCTGCATACACTGAAGATAAGTGTGGCTAGTTTAAAAAATAACTGATTACGAACAGTAAATCAGTAGATAGTAAATCCCAGAAATTGCTACCAACATGCTGGTCCAGTGTTGGTTTTGGTTACCCTTATTGAGGGAACTGAAAAAAAAAACATGTTACCCAAATCACAATCTTCTCCTTTTAATGGCACATGTTAAAAACTGTTTCACTGAGTAGAAATATGTAACAAAATGCAGAAAGTTTTCACATGCCATCTTTCTGTACACAGGATGTTACAAATTTGATATAGATGCATGAGTCCTTCATTCATTCAGGACTGGAGCCTTAATGTCAAGATCATTAATATATGATGTTAGTTTTTAGAGTAAAGCTCTTTTTTTCATGGGACTTTTAGCCTCGTAGTGCACACCTCATAGCAACAATAAGAAGGTGGCAGAGTGCCAGACACACAGTGATGAGTCATGTTACCATCGCTGTTCCCTGAAAAGTAGGAGCAGAGTGTTACTTAGTTGGGCTCCTGCACCACATGTAGGATCACAAGTAAAATAAGGAGCGGGTTGCTAAGCGACTGTAGAAACACTAACTCATCTGATGCTGCAAAACGGATTGTTTTGTTGCAAAGTACAATGAACGTGTAGGAATTTGTAGAGCGATGGTGCTCAGTGGTGATCAGTAGCATGTACAACCCTACATACAGTATATACAAGAAAGGAGTTAATTTCTCTACACATTCATGCTAATTTATGTCCGAACAAAGTCTCAGGTAATAGAAATAAGGCAAAGATACAAAAAGCTGCACATGAAACAACTTGCTTTGCACTAATACTTAACTAATGCTGTAACTTTACTCGCTGTGATAAACTGATCAGAAGCTAGTTCTAGTTTTAGCTTCACAAACATTAAATTGCCCGAGTTAAATGCAATGAAATGATGTGAAGATGTTAACAAGATTTAATACCCATTTACACCTCATGTTAAAATGAGATCTGTATCTGGATACGTTATCCGGATAATAAATGATCCGATATCACCTTTGCGTTTACAGCTGATATTTTCAGTGTGTTCTCATTATCCTCACCGATATCGTATTGTATGCCTTGTTAACAGCAGATCAGCTGCACAGATGGTTGCAGGACACAGCGTTACTGTATATCATTCATTCTTCCTGCGGTTCTGCTGAATGATGTATCTTTTGGCTCTTTGATGGCACAGAATAGTTGCATCATCAGTAACTGAGGGTGCGCCTCTTTTAGCCTTCTGGCTCGCTCGCGCTTTAAATCTGAACAACAGCAACCTCTATTTTATGTTGGCTAAAGTGAAACATCACTGCATGTTGTACAGATTGATCTGAATCAGATCCGCATGCAGTGTGAGCCAGACTACCTCCAGATGTAGTCACGCAGGTCAGGTCGCACACCGATCACAATGGATTTACACCTCGTGTTAACATGCCTTTTTTATAAAGTCTGGACACAGATTCCATTTTAATACCAGCTGTAAATGGGGTCTGAGAGTCTACAGCCATGCTAGTAACTCTTTGAGGCTGTGTTAAGGCACAGTAGTGCTTTGAACTAAATGCAAACATTAGCATGCTAACACTTGTTCATCATCTTAGTTTAGTGTGCTAGCATGCAAGCTGAGGCTGGTGGGAATCTCTTATTTTTGCCAGTGTTCATAAACCAAAATATTGGACAAAGTGATGGTACGAAATGAGAAGTCAGCCAGGCATGATGGCATGAATGTTTGTATCTAATTTCATAGCAATCCATCCAATAGTTGTTGACACATTTCACTTAAAACCAAAAAATGATGGTGGCACAAGAGGAAAAGTCCCTCTGGGGACCATGAATGTAGAACATTTCATGGCAGTCCTTTCAAAAGTGAACTGGATTGAGTTAATAGTTGAGATATTTCTCTCTGGACCAAAGTGGTGAAGTGACAAACTGATACTGCCATCCCAAGAACGACTACCATGGCCCAAAAACTCGGAAGAACAGGTAAAATTAGGCCTACGCTAAAAAGTAATTTTAACTCATAGTCTTACTAAGAAAAATAAGCTTACTGACAGTCCATGATAAACTAACCAGAGGCTGTTTCAGTTTTGCAAACATTTCTAAAAGGCATAAATAATCTCTTTAGTTGAGCTCAGTCTTGGTCTCAAATGCCAAAAAAGGCAAGAAGCTGAAGCTGATACGAAGCCTCACAGTCTCATTTGACTGAAACATAACTATTAATCTTAAATCCAACTGAAGGCAGGGGGAAGCATTGGACAAGAACAGAAACAGAACAATGATTTCATTAGTCTTAGAGCCTGGAGCCAGGATGGAATTACAAAAGAGGAAAGGGAAATAACAAATTGAAAATGGCCTGAAGAGCATGCATTGGGTCAGTCTACTTATTAGGTTTATATATTTCGAGAGTGGAGATTTTGGGCCATTGTGATGTTGGATGAAAGTTAAGGCCTGATGGCCTGATGGCCTGATGGTGGCCCTAAAGGGGAGGACAGGAAGTCCTAAAAAATCGGTATCAGTCTCAGGTATTTAGACCACGTCATTCCGAAGTGGTCAGTAGCTGTGGAGATATCTTGCTCTGGACCTGGAAGTGTTGGACAGATGCACAGCTGGACCAACATCAGTGAACAAAAAAACAATGAATAGAAAATACTGCAGGATAGTGACTCTCATGAACATCCATCCAGCAGCGAGTCACACACATACATTATAATCCCCAGAATGCCTTGGGGCAGATTTAACACCACCTCCCATGCCAGCGTGTGGTCCCTCTGCTGTCCCACCTCTCTTTAATTTCATTTTCCTGACTTTGAAGCAGGTCCGGCGACCCTCTGCTCTAACTGGTTCCACCCCCGACCCCCCAGCTCAGTCTGTCATGAATAATAAAAGCCGTGTTCGAGTGCTCGTGGTGACACGCTGCACAGCAGACACACACTGATCCTGTTAAGCTCGTTACAGTTTACCAGTGTTGGACAATGACTGTGTGTTAGTGTCTTCGTGTGGGCTGTCAGGAGCCTGAGCATGGGTGCTAAAGCCAGTTATCATTTTATATTAACATTTAAACTTCATTAAATACTAAACATAACGTCATAAAACGGTGAGATGAGGGTTTTTAAAAGCTATCAGATTTCACATTTCGGAGCCTTTTTTATCTGTCTCCTGCCTTCATTTTGCATTTAGATCAAGTTTCAAGTTCTTTATTTGTCATATGCACAACAATTACAAGAGAGCAGTCACTGGCAATGAAATTCTTGTTCTCAGGCACCCTCCAACATGCTCATGCAGTATGTATAAAAAAGAAAATTATGCAAGCAGATGAAAAATGAATCTAAGACAAAAGACATAAAGTAGTGCAGAAGTTAAAAAATACGAATAAAGTATTGAGAAATAAAATAGAATATGAAATAGAGTATAATGCTGTGGTATACTGGTGTGCAGTCCTGAGCTGCAACATTTTGGCTAGTCTCTATAAACAGATGCATACAAACGCAAATACATTTTAAAAAAGCTAATTAAAAGCTAAATTGTTGTCAAACGCTAGCCGATGGTTACCTGGATACAGCCAAAGCCTGTTAACGTTTGGTCAGTACTACTCAGGCTCCAAATGAAAACCAGCTTCTGATACCAAAATCGCTTCCACATTCTGCATTCAAATGCAGATATCTGTTCATAGAGACTGTGGACGGATACTAACAGGATGTAGACTGGTATTGCACACACATTCATATGAATACGCTTACAGTTTGTAAATAGTCGTAAAATAAATATGCATGTATACTGTGATGTGTGCATTTATAAGCAGGTGAAATATATGTATATATACTATATACTAACAGATTTATTAATGACTTGAGGGCTCAGGAGTTCAACTGTCTTGTGGCCTGTGGGATGAAGCCTGAGCCTGGCGGTGCGAGACCAGATGCCACGGTCCCGTCTGTTAGACGGCAGCAGGCAAAACAGTGTGTGGCAGGGGTGACTGCGGTCCTTGATGATCCCGCTGGCCTTCGTCGCACACCCCCAGGGTGTAGAGGTCCTCCATGGATGGCAGCTTCATCCTAGTGATGAGCTGATCTGTTTTCACCACCAGGATGGACCCATAGAAGTTGCAGAGTATCTGCAGATTAATAGGAAGAATTCTATTTTATTCTATTTCCATTTTTATTCAGACTGTGAGACAGTATTTACAAGATGTTGGTACATGGAATGATTATTAAGGAACGCATCTTTCATCCAGAAGTAACCCTTGAGTACCTTCTTATCTCAGCGTCTGGTGTGTTTGCTGGTATTTGAAAGCACATGTTGGTCATTATTGCAGAACTCAGACATGCGGGGTAGGAAACAGGAACGCGACATTGTCAGATAAGATGGAACGGCACGACTGCGCGTCCTTAATAATTAGTTGACAGTTCTAACGGGATCTGGTGTGTAAATTCACAGGACAGACTTTCAGAATATGTGATAGAGTTGACAGATTCACAATGAGGATACAAAAAAACCCCCACCAAAAACTGAAGAGCGACACAAGAAAGAAAATGAGACCAACAGGAAGGAAGTGCTCGCTCCCTTAAGATGTATCCTCATGAATTACAAGATATTTAAATATAGAATAAGTAACACATACACTCCGAACACACACTGTGCACCAACAGGGGTTCCAGAGTCTGGTGTGGTATTAGCCTACTCCTCCTCAGCATTATAGAGCAAAGCCTGTAATTACTGCTCAACCAAAGTCACTTCTCCAATATTTCCTTTAAACGTTACTTACTGTACAACGCATCATTCTTCAATTATAGGCTTCTAAAAGGGTGGAGTGCAGTCTGTAAATACTGAGCATCAAATATGATTTGACATAACATCCACATCCTTTCGATTGCTTTTTACAGTTTGCCCCAACAGACTCGTACCACAGTAGGATTACTGAAAGAGCATAAATACAAGGATAACCTGAGGTGTTATTATGGTCCAATTCCTATTTGTATGTCTCTTTCTCTTTCTTAAGAAACTCTTATCCCCAATTTCTGCCACCAGGTCAGCAGTAACAGAGCATGGGGGCTCCCGTGGTTTCCTCCCAGTGTGGCTGTACTCCACAGAGGACTCAGAGGACTCTTTAAGGATTTAATCACGTCGGCTTCGCTCTGGCGCAGAGAGAAAGCAGCTTACTGGCTGTTGAGAAAGTGGGGAATGTGCCAGTGGTGTAAAGATAGTGATTTTCAGCATTTCAGCAGGCAGCTCCTTATCTGTCCAATGGGATCAAGTCGTTACGAAGAGGGCTGAGCTGGCAATCACTGGCCAAGTGACTGTAATTGCCACTGCTTGTTGTTTGCCTTTATTCTGTCTGTTTTCTAGCAATTTTCTATAATTTGACTTAAGCCCTGCCAGCTTGCTCTCTGTAAGAGCTTTGTGGTGGTTGACACATCAGCATACTCCCCAGGGGGAAGCCCCTTCATTCTTTGATAGGATAGGTTGTTCAGCAGCTGGGAGGCATCTTGCATCCCCCATGTTGGTGTTATTCCTTCTAACAGCAAGCATACGCCTTACTGAAATGCCCTTGGGCAAAAAAACTGAATCCCCAAACTCAAGTATTACAAGATTTCTGATAATATTCTACATTTTCTTATCATTAACAAACACCAAGTAAAGATGCATCAGTAACTCATCGGTGAGCCGCACTGGGTGACATGTTATATCACTACCATTAACTTGTATGCTGTTCATGAGAACATATTCACAAGAGCAGCAAATGTGTATTAATCCACTGCTGAAAATAGTTCCCAAGAAATGCCCCCCTTTGCCCAGCTGTTTAAGGAAATTAAATTTTTTTCAAGGGTGTTTGTTTTTGAAGCTGTTAACCTAAATCAATATTTCTTATTACCGCTTGGTTCAGTGATTTCATGCGATGTTAAAAGGGTAAATAGCAGTGACAAAGCCTGAGAATGATCCCGCTCTGCAGTTCCTCTCAGTTCTGCAGAGCATTTTAACGTCTCTCAGTTCATCGTTTTGGGTTCATGCCTCATAACTTCTCAGTCCGGATTCCCTCTGACTGCTCTCGTGAGCCTCCTTTTCTGCAGCAGCAGACAGCCGCTTTCAGCTGAAAGAGCTGTGATGAATCCATTGTACTCTACCTGCTAGCAAACAGCAGGCAAAGTCAGCCACTCGCTAGGGAACAGGCGAACAAAGCGGAGCATTTAGCGGCTAAAGAGCCTGATATTTCCCTGAGGAGCTGGTGGAGATCAAAACACAGCTAAAGTGAAAGTGAATGTTGGACTTCAGTTCGGCAGGTAGCCAAAAATACGACTCCAAATGAATGCTAATTACGCTCCGTGTGTGCTGGATGTGTAAATAGGCAAGTGCATGCTAGCATGTTAGCCACAACAGCCTTATAAGGAGGTAATGGACTTAAGAACCCCCAGCTGAAACTAGTGCAGTCTCATGCACGAGCCTCGCAATAAATCCCACCTTCATTGAGGCTATAAAACAAAAGGTTTGGTGGTGTTGATTTAAGCCTACGGTCATTTTGGAGGCTGTAGCTTGTGATGCTGTTGAATTGTACTGTTATACTGACTAAATGGAGGTGTACTTCCCCCTGTTACCCCGCAATCAGTGCAGTACTGAAAAAAGAAACATTACTCCACTCCTGCTGTCATCAGTGCTGCTGCTAACAATAATACTGCTTTGCACCCTCGATTGAGCTCACAGGTCATGTTCACAGATCTGAGTTTGCTTCCTTGCCGACAGATGCTCAGGCAGAAGCTACAACTTCCTGGTGGTGATCGTCTGACTTCATTAACTTGTCAAGATGAAACATTCGCCCTACATCCTTCACCTCCTGCTGCGGGCTTGTTCGACCCGCCTCCCCCTTAAACTACGAGAACACCGCCACAAACGCCGGGCACATCCGCCCGAGACCTGATGCCTCAATAAGAAATGCGCTTTCATCTCCTCCAAGCTCCATTTACGGCGCAAGTGGCCTCATTTTAATCAGGTTTAAGGGTGTCTTTCCCCCTCCGCGAGTGTGCTTGCTTTGTTGCAGTTTGATAGCTAATCTGTTTGAATGTCTCTCCTCTGCCACGCTGGGTTCCATGTGTTATATAACTGTTTCCTTTCTCCTAGCGGGCTCTATCTCCTTCACAAAGAAATGAGCTGTGAATCACTGCTCCAACTTTGCATCACCACTGCTGTGTCACTGAATTATTTGCCAGCGGTTTCGGTCCCAACCTGCATGGGTAACTTAATCTTATGCAAATCAGGTCTAGCAGCAGGTTTAGCAGATTCATCCTGTAGCTGTGCCACCTCAGTGCACCCTTTCAATATGCAGCAGCTTTTGTTTGGCACCGTCATAAGCTCGACACTTGCACATGAATGTTTTGCAGGTCTGACTCTTCACCTCAGGTCTGATGCTGATTAGTGTGAACATCAGAGAGAGAGAAAAGCTGCGTGTTTAATCATTTACATCTGAACTAAATTTATATGTGCCACAAAATCTGCTCCTGAGGAATATCTACACATGCTGAAGACTGTGAACAGATTCTTCCTTTCTTTGTCTCCTGTGCAGGATTTCAGGCATTCTTCCCCCTCACCTCCTCTGGCCTGACTGACCCACCAGCCCACCGCCATGAACTACCTCCGCCGGCGCCTGTCAGACAGCAGCTTTGTGGCAAACCTCCCCAATGGCTACATGATGGATCTGCAGAGGCCGACCCCTCCAGGTTCATCCACTTCCTCTCCTGCCTCCCCGGCCACAGAGAGGCGGCAGCCCCCGAGCATCCCGAGTCAGACCCAGGGCTCGGGCCCGGCCTCGGGCTCGACGGCGGGCTCAACTTCGGGCCCGGGGAGCTTCCTAAGCTCCTTCTCCAGTGTGGTGAAGAGCGCTCAGATGGCCCAGAACGTCGCCGCCGCTGCACACGCCAAGTCAGCGGCGACGGCTGCTGAAGGAGCCTCGGCAGGAAGCAGCCAACCACCTAAACCTGTAGTACGCAAGCCCAAGATCCTGCTGGTCATCGACGATCAGCACACAGACTGGTGAGTGCAAGTTTCACGGTGTTAACATGTGTGCGGGTAAGTAAACCTGTTCCCACTTGAAAAGACAATGAAGTGATCTGTGAGTTCTTTGTTTTCGAGTGCTCCAGTTCATTTAACGTTCAGCTCCCCTGACAAATCCGCAGTGGATCACCAAAACCAGTGAACATCTTAGCTCACTTGCTATCTTTACCGACTGGAAGTAACATAACTGCAGTTCTGCTACATGAAGCAGAGTAATATCTAGAAAATGAAAGACGACAGTTCAACCTTTTTTTTTTCTAAAGGTAAGTAGGCTATCATTAAACTGAATAAGAAAGCACGTCTTTAAATGCTGCATCTCTGGGCTTTCTTTAGCACAACCTGAGCAGAATCTTCATTACATGCTGCAGTGGCTAATATGTTGCTTTTCAAAGTACGTCATTTGCTTTTTTTTTGCAAAGGTTATATGAGAAGATTGATGGCGCTTTCGTGGCTCATATTAGTATAAAAACTGGAAGCAGGAGGGAACAGGTAGCCTGCTCCTGTTCACACACACACAAACAGAAATGCAGAAATGTGGGATTTGAGGGAGTCACATGCTGGGACCTTCTTGGTGAGACTTAAACAGAAGTGCTCGGAGGACAGATTGTTGTTGGTCGTGTAGCTACAGCACATAACTCCCCTTACAACCACGCACTGTCTTTCCATTTGTCTTTGTGTTGGGCTGACTGGAGGCAACGTATCAGTGTCAGGAAAGCAAATTAGCTATCTAACTCTGTCAGCATATGAAGAAAAATTGTGGCTGAGGTGTGAAAAGTTCACACTCCGTACTTCGCTTGCCTTTGTTTTTCAGCTCCTGCTGAATCAGAAAAGTTCTTGTGGTCGAGTTTTGAAAGGAGTGAGACGTCGTTTATGGTAGACTCGTGCGTCCTTGTGCTCATGCAGCCTGATGCCATTCAGTGCTGGAATAAAGATCGTCATAGTAACAAGACGAAGGTCTTTTGCTCTGGAGATGACAGAAAAATAAATTAGCTTTAATGAGAAGAGATTCGGGGGCAGCACATAAATGCATGTCAGAGGCTGGTATCAGCTGTCCTTTGGTGCACGTTGTGGAGGAATTGATTTCCAGAGCTGCAGTCAAGACGTGCAGCAGCCAGTTTATCATGCCTGTCTTACTGAATCAATAAACCACTCTTCCATTTCATGAATTGTTTTTCTGTTGCCTGAAATTTGCCGGTAAATGGACCTCAGTGCAGCCGTTATTAGCTATTTCCAGCCCTTTGAATTTATCTGCACAATTAGCAGGGATCATTATGTTGCTAAGGCCGTCTGCAGGGAGATCAGGCTGAGGTCTAAAAATGATCACTATATTAAAGCGCCCCACTGACAGCCGAGTCAAAAGCACCAAGATTGCTCTCAATATTCGGTAAAGGCGGGTGGCCTCTTTTCTTTAATCCGTCTGGCTGAAATCCCAGAAGGGCCCGTTCCTCTTCACATCCTGGTGTTTCTGAAACGAGTCCTCAGAGGATCATCCACCCACTGAGGCGTCCAGGCTCACTCCAACTCTCTGAGGGACCTTCCTCGCTCCTCGAGGGAACAGCATGGGTTTCCTTTCACCTAAACAAGCTCAGTTACTTATTTAAAGAGGGAATTAAGGAGGCTTTGACAAGCGCTTGGCTGCTTTTTCTAAGTCATTTTTGTGAAGGACACGGTCACAGCAACACCTGTTTAATATACTGCAATCCACTGCAACAGCCCCGCAATAAATCCCACCTTTGTGAAGTTTTTCATGTTCAGTTTTTGTTTTTGTGTTCAGAGACTGACTAAAAGGTGTTCTGTGGTCATTTCCACAGCCATAGTTTGTGGTAATGTATTTGATTGCATTGTACTCTAATTCCATGGTGTCATGTGCACTGATGCTTTAACATAGATTATATTCTCAGCATATTTTAGTATACAGTGTATTTTTTGCACAATATATTTAAAGTAGTTGGAGTGGTGGGTATCTTATTTTCCTGAAGAGCTTCTTCATTTTACATTCATTTATTTTCATTCGTCACTTATTTCTTTTTGGTGAATATACATTGATTGATGTCAGCCTCCAAAGGTTACTTACTGAGAGGAAGGTTACTTTCTCATAAATCTGAGATCAAAGGAACGGTACATATAAAATCATCCTTGGAATATAAATGTTTCGGTCTTTACTAAACATAGGATTAATACTCATTGTAGTGAAACCCCACGTCCCCTCCAATAAAGCCAAATCTTTGAGATTGATATGCATTTTCAAATAAATCAAGATCTTTTTTCAGATCAGAGGAAATTAAATTTATTTGCTTTGCAGCTCAGCCTGTTTCTTTTCTGGCCACAGAGGGGCACTGCCGCTCAACTTCAGCTTCACGGAGAGCTGCTCCTCACTTCTCCTCCAGGTTTGATATTTCCGTGCAGAAGTGAAGGGCCTGGGCCAGCAGAGGGTGATGTGTGACAGCCTCTGAGATTTATATGAGACACTCTTCCTCTGCTGCTGTACTCATCAACACTTCCAGATGTTCTGTCATCAACAGCGGCTCTTCTCAGTCAGAGCAGGATATCAGTCACAAACACAGACTGAATTAATCACGCTGAAATTGTTCTCATATAAGTGCATGTTAATTTGCATGAAGACACATTTTTAGGCTTGATCTTGTAGTTAAATATGACAGGGAACCGAGTCCCGTCTCTGCCTACAGAGCTGTGCTGTTTGTCCTTTTTAACTAGACGGTCCAGTTTGTTAAATTAAAGGGATCTATTGGCAGCATGTGACAGAAATGTAATATAATATCAGACTTTTTAATTATTGTGTATAATGTGTATAATCAGCTGAAAACAAGAATTGTTGTGTTTTTGTTAGCTCTTTATACTTACAGAGGTAGAGTCCACCATGTTGCACCGCCATGTTTTTTTTATTCAGAAGCCCAGAATGGACAAAAAACCCTGACACGAGAGAGCACCGTTTGCATTTTTTGTGAGCGTCGTGGCCATCGTCGGTTCTCCTACGCACTTTGAAAGGGAGAAGTGAGGTGAGGGGTATTCAGTTGGTTGCAATCCGCAACCTCACCACTAGATGCCACCAAATACCACACACTAGTCTTTTAAATCTTCCCACGGGAAGAGACTTGGAAGATAGAGCTCTGGGGGGCAGTTATGATACTTTAGCTCAATTGCAGCGATTTGCATCAGAAATCTCACTCTCTGAGTTATAACTCACTCAAATCTGAACAAAGAGGTATGATACACATATTTTTTAAAATTCAGTGTGACTTCAGTCCAATTCATATATTCATTCATATAATCAGAGGACCACTTCAGTGTCTCTTGACAACAACATAAAAGAAGGTCTGCAGCAGATTATGCACGTTTGCTCTGCATTAACCCTCCCTGTGGTGGTTTTGAACCAAAATATCACTGACAAATGTTAGCTGTTAGCGCCTGTGATGCTGCTTATGTTTAAGATAAGATGGCAACAGCGCTGAGGTCAAAACTCATAACTTTTGCCTCCAGGTCATTTCAACAAGCATAAAAAGTGACTCTAAAGATGAGACCTTTCACTGTTAACTAGAGCGTTACACAGACATGTCATTGAGTCTCCGAGGCCACTTCAAAAGGCGCAGGTAGAGCATGTAGCAGCAGCTTAACAGTTAAAGCTCGGCCGCCTGAGACAAGTACAAGTCGTAAAAAAAAGACCAAATATTTGGCTGCTGCTTTGGCAACGTGTCCGTGTCACAGTGTTGACTTTTAGGACAATGTGAAACCTGCTTTTAGGCAGCTGAGTCCTGATGCTGAATCATGCAACGTGAGGAAATAGGCAAGCTGTATGCTGCTTTGCCGTTGAAATCTCTGTCCAGTCATGATAAAAGTTTCAACCACACTGGTCAGATTTCCAGTTTTCTTGACGGCCCTGTAGTGATTCCAGATGTAATCTTTTTCCTTATTTTTTAAGCCACCATGTGGTGTTCCTCGAGTCCTCCAGCAGTCACTCTGTGCACAGATGTGCTGTGTTTTTCATGCATTTCCATAAATCAACATTGATCTTATCCCATCTGTGGCCACTGGTTTATCTGGGGCCACAGCAGCCAACAGAACTGTTTTATCTGGAGGAAAAACTGATAGACAGCCAAAGCCACAGCACAACTTCACTCGGTCGCGTTGGCAAATGTCCACCAGATAAGTAATCACATTAAACTGCAGCCATCCACCACTGCCTACTCTCTCTGCAGCATCCAAGGCAACCACACAGCTATAGCTGGTGTGTTGCAAATGTGCAAACTCAATATTTTTCTTCAAACATCATATTATATCAGCAAAAATATGAAACAAAATCCACCCAAAACCCAATTTCCAAATGACTCCAGTCTCATTTCAGTCAATGCAGTTTGATGAAAAGCCAACACATGCAAGAGACACTGATCTGCTAACAGAAACTCTCCTGCTGTGATTCAAATCATCGATTTAAACCTGCATTCATTGATTGTTTTGGCCACTTGAAGACACAACAAGCTGTAAACGGACACTGATATGCAGTATTATCACCTCTATAAAGTTGTTACAGCGAATGTGTTAGAAAACAGTTGCTTATGTTACACATCCAGCAGACGCAGAGCCACATTAGCATTTGTCTGGAGTTGTATTTCTAGCCACCTGATGAATGTATATAAGAATGTCCACTATTCACTCTCCTTTTAGCTCCACCAAATCCCAAGGGAAATATGTGGCTCTTTTGTAGCTGCTAAATGCTCCAGGTTGCATAGAGTTGTTTAATCAGAGTTTTTTTTACAGAAAACAACTGCTGTGGGAATTACACCAAGAGAGTAGGAAAAAAGTGCTGTGCACCCTGGCTTAACTTTTGCTATGATACAGGACCAGTTACTCGTCTGATCGCACAGTCTTTCTGAATTGTCCCGACGCAAAGGCAGAGTGAAGGTATGGCAGTGGAGGGCGAGGGTGTCCGTCCATCCATCGCTCCCTGTCTTGTGGTTGAATTTCCTCTTGGGCATTCCAGCAGAGAGGCTGAGGTCTCTGGGGAAACGCTGCTCTGTCCTGACAGGCTTGGCCTCAAGCAATGACTGATGCACAATAGCGGTACACAACACTGAGGCAAAGTCTCCGAGAGCATCACCGCCACCACCGACAATCCCTCCCTTTCTGCCTCTATCTCTGTCTCCCTCTCTCTCTCCCTCTCTTAGGCTGGCATCTCAGACACTTTGCCAAGAAGCTGTCGGCCTGTTTGCACTGTGTTCTGAATGATGTGAGCATCTGATTGCTCAATTCAGCACCAGCTCTGGCAAAGTGTGAGCTTCTTCATGTTCGTAGCGGAGTACTATGAGATCCTCTTCTTGCCCTGAGCAATATGACGATGGTTTTATTTTCATGTTTCGTCTAAAAAAAAAGCGAGGAGCCCACACACTGCTGAAGATCTCAGAGCAGAAAGAAGCAGAACATTTTGGGGCCAAAGTTTACTAAGTGCAAACCAGCTGCAGGCCAACATTACGTAGTACCAGAACTGTTTTTCAAAAAGTGCTTAAAAGGCAAAGACAGTAATGCAATTAATCAGGACAACTTAGTCCCATTCCCTCCCGTGTCTCTAGCCGTGTCTTTTCATTAGTGTCTGAAGGTCTGTAAATCATGACATCCCACACATCTCTGGGCAGATTTTGATGAAAATGAGAAAGAGTGGTACAATGTTGTGGTTATGTTATGTTATCCTCAGCCTCATTTTTGAAGCTAGCTAGTGAACACATCAGATGTCAGATATTTTCCCATGAAATTGATGAAGACCAAAAACAGAGCTAAAAGAGCACTTACGTTTGTCAGGTGGTCACAAATTCACGATTTATGGCCTCAACAGGGAATAACTACACTACTACTCAGATTATGATACTGCTTGAACCTGTTCCTGTTACTGGGAACCTTGCATCCTTCGTGGAAGAAAACACGAGCTAAACCAACACACGGGGAATTAAATCTTCATGTAAAAATATGTGTCCAGCATAGGAAATCTCCTTTGTAAACACAGCAGTGTTAGCCCAGCATCGAGTTTAGCGGAGTGGATACAAATAGAAGCAGGGATAACTGTAGAAACACCCTGGAGGGGCAGTCGGTTTTGTACACATACTGTACATGACTCATACGCTTCCTATTAGTGGTACACAAAAGAAGGAACATATTCTCATGGTTAAAAAAAAGGAATTAGCTGCATGTTGTTTATGTAGCGGGTGTGTGCACGGCTGGGAGAGGGAGAGCCCAGGCCTTTGCGGAGCTGAATGTTTACGTTTGAACGCATATAAAGCGGTCGTTCAAGCCAGAGAGCCCAGCGGCCTGTAAATTAAATTGATCACTCGGCGTGACGACATGTTTTGCAAAACCTCCAAACGCATACCAGTCATTTTTAGGCGGTGAGCCTGCAGGTCCAGCCCCACGCTCTGTGGCGGTGGTGGTCCAGGGTGACAGGGGGCACTGCCTGTCGAGTATGTAGGTCAGCCACGCTGAAGATTCACGGCTTCCAAAATTACAGAGAATGAGACAGTCCAAAACTTTGAAGTCCAACAGCTGGGAGATGTTAAGAGCGAGATCCCCCTCAGTGGCCGTAATGAACCTTAATGAACGAGCCTAAAAGGACAGATGTAGGGGGATGAAAAACAAAGAGGCGGACATGGAGAAGACGAGCGGAGGAGGATTTGAGGCTTTGTTTGGTGAGAGTCTCTGAGAAAAACGCCGCAAAAGGAAAATGTGTTTTGGTGTGAGTAGGTCGAGAGGCACTCTAAATCCCCAACAGCCTGTCCCAGTAACCGAAGGCCTCCAGCATGTAGCCTAGATCCTCAGCTACACACAGCTCCAGCCTGAAGCCCTCGACAGATTGTTAACTGTCCCACGCCTGCGAGGGGTGAGAGTTCAGAGCTTAGACCCACAGAGCACTGGGACGCATCATGGCTAAAAATAACTGCATGTGCGTTCAAGAATCAGAAATCCACAAGTGGAAAGGGCCCTCCATTTTTACATACATCAGTCAAATAAGAGCAGGTATGTATGTTTAGTCGTCATGTTTCTACAACTTGAGACCGTAAGCCCTGTTGCACCATGTCATCGAAAACTCTGAAAGCTTCAGCTCAGTTATCACATCACACTCTGTTTTATGCCCTGAAGCATAAATCCCTGGGCTGTGTGCTAGTACTGGGTCTTAGCAGATTGCCACTGGGCCGTAAGGAAACAATCTGATTGGCCAAAAAAAGCTGAATACTAATTACATAGCTTGCATGATTTGTGCAGTAATGACCATTATCTTGGCTTTGTCTCTGTGTGCTGCGTCATTTCTTCATCACCCAATTCAATCTGCAAGTCCTACGCCATGTTAGCATTGCACCTGGCTAACATGAGCAAAAAGCAAAACGTTTAAGGGTTTCTTTTGGAGAGAGTTGGGTAACACTGACAATACAAAACGGTCTGTGGTGCGAAAACAGTCGGGAACCTCTGTTGTAAAGCAATTCATTTTGGGTTGGATCCTACAAAGTCCGCAATTTTAGGCTGAATGGGTCATAATGGGCCAAAAAGACCAATCACCAAATACAGCACCAAGAAGACCGTGGTGCAGGTTTGTAAGGGGAACACAGATCTTACAAATAAAGTTCAGTTTTAGTCATCCTGCAAAGTGCTGTTCAGACTGCGAAAACAGTCGTTTAATGTCTTCTTCGGAGAGAGATTTACATGATCTGTGCTTGGCTTGGAAAACTGCAAATTTGTAACAGTAATCCTGCATTGCAAACTGAGGGCGCTAAGTTTAGAATACATCAGCAGGCAGAAGACGTGAGTTGTGCTGTGGAAAATGTGAAATCCAGTGTTTCTGGAACTTGACTCGCAGGGAATAGAAGTCTGGATATCTCTGCATCTCAAGTTTTGAGCGAGAAGAGAAGAAGAAATGTGTGCCCAAAGACGATCGTGCCCGGATGGAGTTGAGGACATCGCAAGTTTAATTGAGCGACGTGTGCTTAAATGAACCAAATGTAAGCAACAACAGTGTCAGCTTTCCACTGTGGTTTTTCTGTATACAAAGTCCAGCTTTAAATAGCACAGTGAGTCCACATGTCTCAGAAACACTGCAGATCTGATGGTTCGGGAGATAACTCTTCAGGTTTGCAGGTTCCGATGGAAACAAGTCCGTCAGCGCTGGATGATTCCTGTGTTTTTTCCATGTGATCGTCAGATGGCTCCTAAACTTTAGAGCAGTAACACCAACGGAAATACCAGTTAAAGACCTGTTCCAATAAAAATCAAGTTTTTAACCTTCACATGTCCATGGGATGTTTTTCATGTGCTACAAAACATATTAGAAGTGAAAGAACATGGCTAAATTAATTCTGTATTACCACTTGCAATTGTGTAGCATACAGTAGCTTGCAAAACACAAAACAAGCAGAGGTGTGTGTTTGGTGAGCAGGTACACTGGAGCTGCAGGTGAGCGGCGTGGGTGGAGATAGAGGCTGGGACTGCTTAGAACTGTGCATACTAAATGAAGGCAAAGGTGTAGAGTTACATCCAAGCCATTTTACAGCGTGAAGGGATTTTTTTCATGGAGATTTTAGGAGTTCAATCAATGCCCTCAGAGTAACTTTTTAAATGTCGCCACGGACGTTTAGTTTCACCTCGACCACAACTGTCTGCCACACACACCCAGACACACCGGGACCGCCCTTCCATCAGCGAGTTCTCTTTATTAAAAGCACTGCATTTCACTCGTTACCCTTTGCCGAGAGATTCTGTTTACTTGAAGCCCTACAAGGTCAGATTCCGTAATTATGGAAAATATGAGTCATTATTTTGCCCGCTCACAAGGTACTTTGGAGGGTCTGTTGAAATTTAAGCTGTCCTTCAATCAAATAAACAAAGGATATTTTAAGGTTGTTTTGACTGTGAGGAGTTGGTACTGTTGCTTCAGGGGAGGAATACACATGTTGAAGTACACATAAAATAAAGACAGACAAATCACAAATTTACACAGTTTCATTTTTCTCTGTTGTAGAAATGTCATATCTGCAGATAATTAATCAACTGTACACACAAACAAAGCAGTTCCTTGACACTTGTTTTCTGTTTCTATGCAGGGCGAAGTATTTTCGTGGTAAGAAGCTCAACGGAGAGTACGAGATCCGGGTGGAGCAGGTATGGTGGATGGACATACATAAATTCTGCCTTTTGACACTTTGTCTCCAAGATTTAAAAGAGCAAATCGATACCACCGTGTCTCTCAGTGTCTGTTCTTTAAGTGTGGAGCAAATATCCAGGAGGTGATGAGCACGGCAGCAGGATTATGGCTATATTACACACAGTATGCATAGAAATATGTGTCTAGACATAACAGCATTTACAGTGTGTAGATAACATCTAATTTACCTCGGATAACTTCAGCTGTACATCTGCAAGCCATTGTTGAGGCTGGAGCTGTCTTTGAAATGGATGGTGGGTTTTTATGAGAGAAGGAAAGAGAGACCACAAAAAGCTGGACCGGTGATTTTATAGCCTGTTTGCTCGGCGCTCCACTGTTGTGGTCACGTCCTTGCTGTGGGACGGTGGTGGGTTTGGAACAAGAGTCAAGATTTTTCTATGAAATGTAAACTTGCGTGGATTTTTCAGAAAAAATCTTGTGGTGTCACAGATATTGAACCCCAATAAAAATCTGGCAAAATATATTAGACCCCTTAAATTAATAGTGGGACCATATGAGCCCCCCCAAAGCTCCGCCACAGCTCTAACTGACCTACTTAGATCTTGTTGGACCCTCCGCTCTTTCCCAGAAGCCCTCCGCGTTGACGATAACAAGTGAGTCACTAATTGCCTTCAGCAGCCAGACTCTTCACAGGCTGTTAGCGCACCTCGCTGAGAGCCTGAGGACGACGGAAACCCAATCTCTGTGTGAAAAGTTAGCGACACGCTGAGATGAATCCTTTTAGGGGGTGACAATAAAAGCGGAGAGACCCGCTGCACTTTCCCCGTCTCTCTCCCTTCAAATCCCGCTTCCTCATTGGCTTTTCACATCTCGACACAGCAAACATCCTGACAATGAACAGACTTTTTTCAGTAGCAACACTGAAACATGGCACCGACATTAAGGTTGAAACAGTCGTAGCTTTTCAAAGCTGCCGTCTAAATTGTATGCCTTTTACATTTTTACATTTTTTTTAATTATTTTAGTTGGATGGACGTTGACCTCACCTGACATATGCTAGCTGCCATCTATCATGTTCAATCTGATGAAGCTCTCTGAGCCGGTGCTCGCAAGCCCCAAACTAACATAACTCTCCTGTGGCTTACTTGCTGCCATATAAGGTGCCATCTTCGGACTCCAGCGCACACTCACCACAGCATGCGATGCTGCAGTGAGGAGGCATGATGCCAACCTGCATGGAAGAGGAAGAGAAGGCCGCTCTCGTCTTTGATTCTTCGATGCAAAGCCTGTCATTAAGGCCGCGGTGCCACCTGTACCATCCCCTGACACAAATGTGCGAGCCCGCTCTCGTGCATCATTCCCTCTCATTTAACATGACCCGCTTTGACTTTGCATTTGGCAGACGCCTGTGGTCCTGTGTTCAGCGGGTAACTCTTTACATCCACCAAACAGATGCTCATGGGAGCACCGGTGGTGGTTCCTCGTGCTCCTAAGTGACTAATAAAAACGGGCTTGAAGCCATTGCTTTTTTTTTTTTTTTTTGCAAAGTGAAATATGTTCAGCAGTAGTTATTGATGCTCTGAGTGCAAAAAGCATGCCAAGCGATCCTCACAGTCAAATTAATATACCAGCTTACCTTATTATGATCCGGAATGAAAAACAGAGGCAGAAATGCAGAGGAAAGGCCTCACTGACACACAGAGCCAAGTACAGGAAAGGTCTGTATTGCTTAATATGAACAGAGCTGGGAGTTGTTTATTAATGTCTTTCACTCTCACTCTGTCAGGTAATCCCTTGTGGTTTGAAGGGAGAGTTAATGTGGAGTTACATAAGGTCAGTGCTCGTATATCGTGAGCCTGTGACTCACTTAAATCACAAGATCCAAAACAATAAAACTAAGGTGAAAACAATATCATGCAGTTTTCCCTCTGGTATGCACCTCTTCTTGTTTTTACCATAATGTCATAATCCTAGTTCCAAAATGAAGGTTTCCAGTTATGATAGCAGCACAGTTGAGCTTCGATCTGATGGCTGCTGTCAGCACGCTAATGCACCCGCAATGACAATGTTAAGATGCTGATATTAACTGATATTAACGTAATTTTCATTGTGTTCATCATTTGACTTTAGCATGATAGCATTAGCTCCAAACTCAAAGTACAGCTGAGGCTGATGGGAATTTGAAACACCTCCAGTGCTTCTTTTCTGCTCAGCTATATTCATCCTTGAGCTTGATATCACTGTAACAACCGAGCTGTAATATGAAGATGCTTCAGCCCACTGACTCAACTGATTGCATGATCTGAACACATATGATTGCCGCTTTACGCTTGGACCCGGGGATTAGGTGCGTTCATTCAGAATAGCGGTGCGTTCCAGAGATTTCAGGGGATTAGGTACAGCCTACAGTACCTTATGTACCATTTAAAGCGTCTTGGGTGTGTGTGGCATGGCGATAGTGCCAAGCTGAGGGCCTCTTGAGGTGTGATCTTGTGATTGTCACAAACTCCAAAATGAACGATCACCTGCTGCAATCCAAGCTGATGGCAGACACGATGACACCCAACAGAAGGCTGCCTGTTTGCTACCCACAAGCCCCGCAGAGTCATAAACACTGCAATTTACACAATTGCACAAATTAGGCAGTTAAATTTGAAGGGCTCTTTTGTTTGTGAAAGAACAAGGGGGAGGTTCTCCCGGGTTGCCGGACCATGTGTGGTTTGGGTCGGGCGGGGCAGCATCTGTTCAGCAGGCATATGACCTCAGCGCTGTCCTGCTGCAGTCATGGCAGCTCACAGGCAGTTGGCTATATGTTATCCGTACCCTTTCTTGGCAGGTGTCTGCACATGACGTCGGGCATCTGGGAAGAACTCGGTCAAGGCCGGTGATTTGGTTTGGTAGTTGCTGCAGACATTTGCCTCACCCGGCTGCCCTCACGCCTTCTGGTGCCCCGTGGCATTTAGCATCTGTCTTGGATTTCAACATGTAGTGCCGCAATGGATTATTTCACTGCTGTACAAGGTGGAAGTGATTAGCGGCAAATGCTTCTCTGTGGTGCACATGAATGGTCCACTGTACTTCAGACCTCTCAATTGCATCAGTATGTGATTCAACTGAGCTTATCAAGAGTTACTAAAAATTTCGAGGTAGTCAACAAAAAGCTGCCGCCCTGCAGCTACAAATCAAACCATTACAGTCTGTTCTCTCCTATTTTGTACACAAAGCTGAATAGCTTTACCTCATATAACTCTGACAGGTCAACCTGGCGCCCATACAATTTTTTGCACATTCACTGATACACACTTAGTACCAGTAAACACGCATCACAGTCCAGGAGCAATGTAACAGCTTCTTCTATGCAGCATTCTCTATTCAGAGTGGTATTTCATCAAGGTGTTGTTTGATCAAGGTTTTTCCCATTTAAACCGAGGAGGTGAAACAATCAAAAGAGCACTTTGTGTCACAGAAAAACATCTATTTTCAGATGAAAGGAAACCTCACAATATGAGGCTCCATCTGGCCCAGAACGATTTCATCAACAGCTTTTCTGTTTGGACACTCGGGACCAAAAATAAAAAAGGAACAACTGTCAATAGACCAAGGGCAGTGTTAAGAGGAATATAATAGGCATTTGTGGAGAGAAAAAAGGAAAGTTCAGTAAGGTTGATTATGGCTGAAATCTGCATAAACAGTTCTGAGAGCATCTCTCTCATCTTTTCTTATTTTGCCTTCATTGGCTGCTTCTAGTACCTGCCTCTATAATTATATAATACAACTCCGATTCCAAGACAGCTGGGACGCCGGATAAAGCATAAATAAAACTAAATGTGATAATATGCTAATCCTTTTTGTCATATACATAGTTGAAAACAGCACAAAGACAATATATTTAATGTTTTCGGACAAGGGCAATTTGCAGAAAAAAAAAAACCCTGTTTGGATCATTCCACAGGGAAACAGGCTGATTGGTAAGAGGTGATAGTATCATGATTGGGTATGAAAGGAGCATCCTGGAAAGGCTCAGTCGTTCACAAGCAAGGATGGAGCGAGGTTCACCACTTTGTGAACACATGACTGTATCAAGGATGTTACTACATGGGCTCAGGAAAACTTACATCATTAAACACAGTTTGATTGTAAACGACTGATGATGATTTTTATTTATGTTTCACACAGCTTCCCAACTTTCTTGGAATTAGAGTTGAATAATAAAATGATATAAATATATAGCAAATGTGAAATAATCCCAATGATAATGTAATACTAACTGTAGTCAAGTGCTAATTTCCATAATCATCATGATAAAGTACATTCTTTCACATTAATCACATTCACATTAATGTTTTTGACAGCTGATATAATGCATACGTGATTTGTACTATATCCCATCTCCATACTATAACATTTGTATACCGGCCTATTTCCTTCTTATCTTCAAATGACTGCTTTCAGTCATTTCTCATCAACCAGTGATTTCAGCTGCTTTGATAGATTTGACATTGACTGACATTCAGCTGCTTTCACATCTTATTCTTTAACTGACATTTCACGTGCTGTCTAGATGTGAAGTGTCATTTCAACTGATTCTTACTCTTTAGCTGACAGTTGAACCACTTTGACGTGAAGTTGTCTCTAATTCTTCAAATGACAGTTCAGCTTCCACTTCACCTGGCTCACATGTCAATGTTTCAGTGGCTTAGACGTGGACTGGCATTGAGACCACTTTCTTCTCTTAAGCTACTACTAACTAACATTTTAAACCTGTTTACAGTGTTTTCAACGCAAGCAAGTTTTCTTGTTGCCCACAAAAAGTTATACGGTAATACAATCCATGTATTACCATGGATTGTAGTTGAAGAGCAGCTTAACTGATCCGTCCAAGCTGTTTTTGTCAAAGGACAAAAGATCCTGTTTACAGTTTGACTCATGACCGAACAAAGGCACCTTAACCACCTGAACCTCAGTGACACGGGCTAGTCCAAGTCTAAAAATACTTGCAAAGATTCCAGATGAGCTGCTGTCGAGTGGTGTTTACTGGACTGTCCACAGGTTCACATGGCCTGGCAGTCAGGACAGACAGTCCCCGCACCGCTGCAGGGATAAATGAGGCTGGCCTGTAAATTGCTGTGGCTAAGCTTAACCAGTGCCTCGCACCACAGTGCTTTTTGTCACGTATGAGATATTATTAATGCTAGTCAAAGATTCAAAGTGTCATTTTCATATGAATAAAAATGTTTGTTTGAATTTCTGTAAATAAACTAATTATGTAGCAGTGAGCAGTGGGAGGGAACATGGCTGGCAGGCGCTCAAACTACAAAGGAACAAGCTCATCAAGGAGACACGTTGAACGCAATCGCAATCATACTGTCTTCTATAATTCTGTTCCCCCGAACAGGTTGGCAGCAACTCTTCTGGAGATGAGAAGAATCAGCTCTGGAGGCAGTCGTCCCATGTATCACTTCCTGTTTTTCTTTCCCAGGGCAAGAGCTGCTCCAAGACAAGTGTCTGAATGTATTACCGTGATGGTAACCATGGCGCTGTGAAAAGCCTCCTGTCCTGGCTTCTGGGCCTGTGCCCCGCACCAGCCACTCCATCCATTACTGCCCAGTGACAGTGGTTGTTAGCACTCCTCTAACCCAGAACAAGCCAATCAGAGATGACGTGTGACGCTCTGCCCCTGCCAGAAAGTTGCCCACTCCCTGGTTTTATCTGGTCGCGGCAAAAGTCAACGTAGGCCCTCGTGTTTGGGATCGGATTCGTTTAGGAGGTGCGATTGAGTGTGCATTTGGGTGTGTTATGCATTTCAGAGTCTTTTTTAGCAAGGCGAGCGCTCCTGAGCACACAGATGTTTCTTTCAGAGGTGGGGATCAGTAGAGAAGTGCTGAGAAAAGGAAGGAAGCCAAGTGCATGTCCTTGAGGCACATTGTGAGTGGCGCCTCGTTGTCCCCTAAATAAGATTACGGCATTTACTCGCCCCCTGCTCTTCCTCTGAGAGTGCAACACAATAAATAAAAGAGGTGGGTGGTTTTTTTTTTTCTTTTCTTTTTCTCTCTTGGCAAACAAACCCCCAGTTTCGTTACATTGGCACATTCTTTTCAAAACCAACTCACTCCCCCATACGGAGTTTACATAGGCCACAGCGCTGGATGAAAGGGACGTTTATCTCTGAGAGAATATTGCTGATAATATTTCCTTTTCATGCAGATGAAAGCAGGCTTAAAGTCTCAAATGGTGATCACAGTGTGAGGATGTGTAGATAGCAATTGACTTAACTTGCTATGCAAATTGGCAGGAGCTGGGTTGAGTAGAGGGTCAGCTGAAGGATTTGCTTCTATCCCCATCCATGTTTTTCTGTCTGTTGAAGGCAACAAAGTGGAGCAGCTTACTGCAGGTTTGTGTTATTGCGAGGTTATTCAGCATCAGCTAGCGATCAGCTGTTTGACAGTGAAGCAGCTACTCTTTATTGTGATACCTATACTTTTGTACAAAACACTATTTTAATAGACTAACATTATGAAAATGCAGTTTCTTAAAGTTTCCAGTGTTTTAAATTTCTGATACTTCTTCTTTAAGACTGCAGAACCTCTGGCTTTGACTCTTTATACCTGCATGCATTCTTTTGTCTCCTCACCACCAGTGACACCTTTCACATTACACATCATTTGACCCGTTGCTAACATAAAAATTCTTGATTAGAGCAGCTTTAAAGCTCTAGGTTGATCCGAGACATCAATAAGCAAGCTTGGAAACAGTGTTAAAGTCACAGCACCCCATTGTTCAGACCAGGCAGGGAACAAAAGTGCACTCCGATAGCGAGCGTCTTTGCAATCAGAAGAGAACTGCTTCAAAGTCCTTGAGTCTATTCAAATGCAAACTTTACAAATGCAAACCAGCTACGAAACACTACATGCCCTGCAATAAAGCTTTTTTTTTTCGAGCAAGTCCAGAAGTTAATCCACTGATCCCTTCACTCAACCTGTTTCTTTAATTATCTTACTGCTGTTTGCTGTTAGCCATGTGCCATACATGTGTGCCATACATCCTCCTGAGAAGGAATTTACTTCCTGGTTATGAGTGAGAAATATTTTGCATGAACCAAACATGAGCTCACTTTCATAAAATGACTTGCATGTATAGCACGAAAGCTAGAGTTAAAGACTAGAATTTGCTGCAGAGGTTGATGTTTTCTCGCTGCAGTAAAAACCTCTTCAGATGTAGTGTGATGCACATTGTCGCAGTCATTTTGAGTCGGGCTCTCCAGCCAAAAGCAGTGTTGACACGTGTTGCGACTGTGCTTTTCTGTTCTCCGTGGCAGCACGCCGCGGTCAAAGCTGAACGCCGGGTCTCAGTTTGGCACATCCATGGATGGCATTTTCATCCTGATTATGTTTTTCCTTCGAATAACATTTCATTGTGAAACACAGCAATTCTTTTATACAGTGTTAAGAGGGAGTGAATGACTGAATCCGGTCCATTGCTGACTCAGGTTCAGAGCACTCACAGATGAATGAAATGCAGACATGTTCTCTTTGTAGTGTTTGGTTTGTTAGTCGACCATGTTGTGTCAAAGTGAAATTTTGTTTTTCCACAGAGACGCAGCAGGCTGCTTGTTTAGGGCCCATTAAACCCACTACATCAGTGTCACTCCTCACACTTAAAAGTGATGTGAAGACTAAGAAATGGCAGCATTTCATGTCTGAGGTCAACTGGCTGCTGTTTAGCGCCCCTCCGGGGCTTTCTGTACCTGGATTTTGTAATGATGCAGCCTTGAGGTTGGGCGAGAGATCACGACACATATATGATCCAACAGTTTATGTGTAGTCCACACATACACAAGTAGAAAAAAATCCTGTCCACACAGAAAAAAAATCTCCCACCATATGAAAATGCCAAAACATAATTGAAGCGCTGTCAAGGCCGTGCCAAACCAACAGGTGGCGATATAACCCTAACCCTGCAGCTTTTTATCACTGTGGTTTTGAGAGGCATGCTAAATGTTAACTTGCTGATCTAATGGTTAGTATAATGTTTAGCATGTTCGAGTGTGTTAGCAAGCTAACAAATCCTATTAACACAAAGTCCAGCTGAGGCTGTTGGGAATGGCATGAGTTTTGCAGATATTTGGTCATAAAGCAATGTATTGCGCAAATTAAAAACACATACATGCATCTCTGACTGATGTGTGATCTGTTGCACCTGTAGCATCTCCCAAAAGTGATGTGCATGGACACACCGCATACAAGTACACTTCTACATCTCGTTTTGGCTGATGCCAAGTTGTTCTTGAAACTATATTTTGAGTTGCAGCAACTGTATTCTGACAGTGTGTTATAATAACAGACACTATAATGTTGAATAAAAAAAACAAAACAAATGTAATTTCAAATAAGAAACCTCCAAAGAACAGCTCATTTCAGGAATGCTGAATTTGGTCTGGAGCATTAACATCAATAGATTTCTTGACTTCTGCGACAGTCATTAGCAGGAAAATTGAATTGTCCCTCTCTGGTCCTTGCCCATGTCGAAAGTCATTCCCAGAATTCGGCTTTCACCCCTCCTTTCGAGTATCTCTGGGAGTTTGACTGAGTCATTAGGTAACCGGGCTACGGCCTTTCACAAGACTGTCGCTGTCCTGGAGGACACAGACTGGGGATAACTCAGTTTGCCTCCTCTCACCAGCTCTCTCTGCTGTGTGAATGCAGAAATGTAAAATGAAGTCAACCTGAAAAAATCTATGTCTGTTCTGCCTTGGTAGTGTGAGGTATTTTTCTTACCTTTGTTTTTTTACATCTTTATAGGAAAGTTAAAGTCCTGCATCTATAGCTCCATCATATGACTCTCATGAGACAAAACATTTTTACTTTCACTTTTTAGAACGAATATATTTATGTCAGAAGACCTTTTGTTTGTCCGAGCACTGAGTCAGGGGGTTCCATTACTGAGGACAAACTTGACCTTTTTCATTTTGTCTGTGTATAATGCACCATCTAATCAGTCCTTGTGTTCTGTCCTTGTGTTCCCCAGGCGGAGTTCACAGAGATCAACCTGGCTTCCTACGTGAACTCGGGATGTATGGTGGACATGCAGGTCAACAAAGGTGGCACCAAAGTGGTCAGGTAAGATGCTCGAGGACGAAAGGGAGCTCGAGCCCTCTGACGCATTTGCCCACGCAATCTGTAATCTGCCTCAGTGAGCCTGCACAAAGGCTCCTGTTCTTTTCTCTCAGCGGCATTGAGCATGACTGTGTATATATAACATTGCATGCACTCAGAGAAATCAAGGCTGTTATGTGATTATGCCTTGGGAAAACAAAAAAGGACTTCTTACCCTATTTTAACCTCGCTGGGAACTTTGTGTGACAACGTTAAATGTCAACTCTTCTGTTGTTTTCATGTGCTTATGGGCCCTGTTTTAACTCTAGTTCATCTCTCGTGATGCTAATCCATATTTCAAAATACATGTTAGACTGGCCAAGAGTTTCAGTCTGATCAGTGCTCTCACAATACCAATAATTCCTGTTAGGCCATGAATTGCAATGCCAGCTTTTGTGCGAACCAGGAAGCTAGTAATAAGGTAGTTAAGATAGTCTGTGCCCACGTACATTTAGTCACTGTGCAGAAATCAGATGATTTCCATGTCATATAACCATTCATTATAGCTGCTGTGGGCTGACAATGCTGACAAGTGCTGGCACTTTGCATCACCGTCACGCCAATAATCACAGCAAAGAAAACGCGAGTCCTATCTATGTTATCTTTGGCGAGCTACTGAGCATTTGGGTGCAACTGAAGTGTAAAAAAAAAAAAACCTTTCATCTTGCAGTGGCAGCGGTGGCCTCTGGCCAGTAAGCAGCTCCTGTAGCAGCAGTTAGACAGCGAAGCTGGGTATTTAAATAGACTGCTCTGTTATGTGAAGTTGGCACCTGAGATCGCTGATGATCAGCTGATCTGGGTGGCAAAGAGGTCTTCATGCTCCTGCTCACCCTACTGTGTGAGCGCTGTTAGTACTTTAAACATTTTCATGAACAAAACCAATATACTGTACAGTCAGACATCACAGCTTTAAAGCGCCTATGATCAGTATTTTTATGAACAGTGTGTCACATGACTGCATGTAATATGAAAAGGTTGCTCATAGTGACAATTAATAATTATCACTCTGCAGTTCCGCTCAACTCTACAGATTGTTTAGCATCTTTCAGATCACTGTTTGTTTTTACGGACACAATGTTCCTGTTGAGACCAACGAAATTAGCAACTAGCTGGGGAGCACAGTGGAGCATTTAGCAGAAAAAGAGCCAGATATTTCCCTCGGGAGTCGGTGGAGACTAAAACAGAGCTAAAAGGAGAGTGAATATTGGACATGACTCTGAATGAATGCTAACCTTAGCATTAGCATGCTCCGTATCTGCTGGACGTGTGGATAAGCAACTGCTAACAAGTTCGCTGTATCACCTTAAAAGGTGATAATCTGCCAGTCTTGTGTTTACGGCTGTGAACACAACATCTTACAGCTGTTTACAGCTGGAAATATGTGCATATATACTGCCGTCAATAGTCCTCCAATGCTTCTGCATCCTGCATCAGTCCATTGGATCAACTAACTGAGTGCACGCCATTCAGTGTCAGAGCCCACCAATCCTCATTTTAGCCTTCTTGTGGAATAATCAGCTAATCTGCGTTTTGGCCTCAATTCCACACAGTTTTGCTAAACAACTTTCTTATCGGTGTTGAAAGCAGCATTTGTACCAGAACTGGCCTCGCCGTGCAGTGGAGTGCGAAATCAAGCGAGAATAATCACAGACGGGGGCAGTAACAAGGCTGATGTCACAATGCAACCTGTTGTCAGAATGGACACAGAGGTTATTGTGTGGGTTGAAAATTTTTTGGCCATACTGCCGTAATGATAGAGAAGCCAAATTGGCTACAGATGGTCTGACTGCTGCCGTGTTCACACAACACTGACATTCACGGCCAAATAGTTGTGGTCAAGCTTGTCGTTTATGACTCTGAACTTGACTACAAATAGTAAAACGGTTGATTCTAGCTGGCAGTCTGATTGGTTGATGACTAATAAAGCAGAGTGGTTAGAAACACGATCTTATAACCGGAAAGTTCAAACCCACAGGAGCTGATGTCTTTCATTGAGACTCTGAAAGTTTCTCTGGATGAAAGATCAGAGTGTATCACAGAGTGTAAACTGATAAAAATCCTTTTCATAGATTATAGCCAGTGAACGCTAATCATTTCTTCGATCGCAGTGTCTCTCATTCGCAGCCAGAAGAATGTTGAGATACTGCCACAGATACACAGGGAAGACAAATCGAGTTTCCCAAGCATAAACTAAACACACTCTGATTACATTTTTCCGTGTGTGTGCGAGATCATTTAAGGGCAGCTCACGTGCATACAGGCTTGTTTACACGGCGTTGTATATTTAAAGCAGGTTCCTGCTTTTCCACGTGTCCTCTGGCTGTTGTGTTCACAGCGCTCTGACCTGCGAACCCTCCGTCCACAGGCATGCTCTCTGAACTCAGCAGCAGCGCACTTTCTCACAGTTCTGCGGTTTCAGGCTCGTTTATGCTGTGACGTTTCTCTCACTTGTGCCACATTCGCTCTGCATTTCAAAAATGATCAACTTTATAGTTTATGGATGCTCAATGGAATGGAGACAATAGAAATCATATGGTATGAATCAGTTGTGTATGTTGTGTGTGGGAGGCAAAAATAGATTTCACTGTGTTTTAACAGTATGTGTGAACTTTATGAGACCAGGTGCGGGATGTATCAATGACACACGTGTCAAAAAAACACAATTTCCCACAGAAAAACTGTTATTCTGAAAGTCAGTGTGCGTACACACTTTCTCCAAGAGGGAGCTCCGTCTGACATGGTGTGTTAAATTAAATTGGTGAGAGGCTGAACGATGAGTACACACAGCTTGCTATTTAAATCATGGCAGCCAAACGTGCAAGATGTACTTGAATATTATGAATACTGCTGCGGGCTTCATTTCATAAGTGCTTGTTTTCCTTTATCGTGAAGCACAGCTGCTAAATCACCCATCACCTTAATCTTCAATGATACAGATATCAGGGCCGATCACCTGTACATGCATTGAGTTAATGGCAATGCCACCCATTTAATCATCAATTAATCATGTATGTCAGTGGTCACCGCCATGTGCATTAGTTGTGTGTAATAATGGCTGCTCTGATGCTTCCTCTTTACTGTTTTTTGTTTCATTTACAGGTCTAAAGACTTGTGGAGTAGACAGAAATGTTGACATGCAAACAGATTAATGGTGTGATCACTTCCATTTAGGGTGAACTGCATGAGTGGAAATCAGACTTGTGCACATGCATACAGTTTCACAATGACTGATATTCATAAAACATAACAAAAAAACAATGCACATACACACAGTCTGGCTTTATGCATGCAGCATCGGTTGTGAACTTTGTGAATAATTTTTGGTGGATGTGTTTCTTTGGCTCTGTGTTCATTTTGCTGCCATACTTTAGCATTCCTGCGAAATTTGTCTCGTGGAGCCAAAACAACAGCTAAAAGAAAAAGATGCAGCAAAGCCTGACTTCCACTTCCTGCTTCCACGGCATGTGGAGCTCGCATGCAGTTTTGCCACCGCTGTGTACGATGTGCAACGTGGCACGCACTGCGCAGCCTACAGTACAGCGCAGGGACACACCACAAGGTACAGTAGTTATGGCGTGTTGTTCCCTGCCGCTCTGCTGTAGTCAGCCCTTTGGCTTCTCCGCTCTCTGCTGCCAAAACCTCCAGCGAGCTGCTCGGCTCCAAGTGGGAACACTGGTCTGGCTGAAAGACGGACCACAGCAGCCAAAGTATGATAAGCCCCAGAGCAACGTTCCTCTCCTCCACCATCCTTAGAGAGCTCCTGGTGTGGATAATAAAAGCTGTTGATTAATTAGTGGCAATTAATGTCTGAGAGCGGGACTGTTGGTGATCGAGGAGTTTATTGAGCTTGTGTTACTGGTGCACTCACTGGAAGCAGTTTTCAGCTACATGGCTAAAATGTGGATGTAATAGTAAATGTGAGGTGGAGGTTTTAAACTGGGGTTCAGCACAGTAAACCCCGGAATTCAGTGAAAAAAAACATGTGTTGCTCTAGTAGGGCCTAATTAACACTAGCTGCTCACATTATTGTGCCCACGGGGATACTTAGACCAATACTGAATTTCAATGAAACAAGCCATTCAAGCCAACAATTTACACAGCACTTTGACAGGTGACCGGGTGTTTGTGTAAAAGGCATTGTGCACAGTTTCATCCCTCAACAGTCACAGAAGAAGTTCAGCTATTTTCTGTAAATATGTGTAAGTATTTTAGAATATCTGACTGGCTTTGAGAAAGTGTTCAGTTGGCTGTTTTTTGCTATGTGCGGTTCCCGACCTCGCCCGGGCCGGACAGCCTCGTCACTTTCCTCGCCATCCTCGGCCCCATAGATGGAGGGAGGGAGTGGCCAGATTACATTAGCAGATCTTTGTCTGATTTATTTTAATTCTCTACCTCCGTTTCACTTTTCTAAACCAGACAGGGGCCACCCCCTCTTTCCTTTCCAATCCCTGCACATAACATGACTCTCCTCCTTTGGTTACCTCAGGTGAAGATTTACTGCTTAGACCACACAGAGACGGGACACACACACACACACACACACACACACACACACACACACACACACACACACACAACAAGAAGCCTTAACCCCCTCTTCACTTGACCCCTGTGAAAGCCCATTTTAATCAGCGAAAGAACCGTTTGCCTGGAGCAGCCTCAACACCTAATACCTTGGACAGGTTCATCTTGTTACCGAGCAAATAAATCTGCTGAGTTCAGACATGGCGAGAAGAGGCCTGAGGGTGGTTTCCTTTAGGAGTGCTGTGGCTGTAATGAAAACATACAGCCGCCGTGAGGCCCGCTCCACCATCCCTGCTTTTGTAATATAGCCATGAATACAAATGGCCCCGCTAATTCACCCAAACTCCTAACAACACTCATTTCCCCTTCTGCCAGAGGTCATTTGGTGCTCTGTCACTCTTGCAGCTCCTTTGCTCATTACGTTTGTCTCCCACGGGACTCTTCTTCAAATCCTTAACACAATCGCCGTTACGCAACTAAACATTCTCTAATTTGTTTTGCCAGTAGATGTGCGTAAGCTACACCCTCTCCTGTTTGGATTTCAGAGGTGTAATTCAAATGAATCCACAAGCCTTTGTTATTTTAGTTGTTGGTGTGCTGCCTTCGTTTTCTACGTGACCTTCGCTGCGTTCAGCGTGCGGTGCTGAGCTCGATCGAGGCTGGAGGCGATCCAGAGCTTTGGCAGCCCCGACCGGGCCACCGCCCAGGATCTGAGCCACTGCCAGGTAGCTCTGGTGCCACCAGGCCTGGAGCCACAGCCGCAACCACAGGGAGTCCTAGATCCAGGCCAGGGGACCGCAACATGATGCTAGGCTACAGGGAGTCACTGGACACATAGAGAATGGAGGGTTCTTCAGACGCTATGTGTACAGTTAAAGATAAAATCTGCTTTATCAGTGCTTTAACTTCACTCTGTCCGCCTCTGATCAAACGCACATCAAATATTTCAATATGTGAATAAAAGTGAATCTCAATCCACCAATTAAAATAAACAGAGCGGGTGATTTTTGTTTGACTAATTGGACAGAGGGGGTTTGGAAAACTCTCCATTTGTCTCTGATTGATGATGTTTATCATTTAACGAAAGCATACAACACTTTCATTAGCAGAGCGCCAAAGATTAGAGTTTTAATGTTTAATGTTAGACATGTTTAACATTTTGGTACCTAGAAGTAAGAGTGCTCCGCTACAGTGCTGCCAAAAACCAGGGGTGGGGGTGGAGGGGGGGTTGTTGTATATCTGTTTGTGACTAACAGTTTATCTATCTGCAACATAATGCTGCTTTCATGCATTGTTGGCAGAAGAACAGGGAAATCTGTCATTATCCCGACTTGGTTGTTCCTAGATGGTTCCCGCCGTTCGCTTGCCTTTTAGTTCACATCATTTGAGTAGGCTAAACTAGCTACCTTTGCTGTATTTCATCTACAAGAACAACAGAACAACAACAACAAATTCCCAATCTTCCAAGCCGAAGCCTGACGTGAACATTTGCAGTTGCCTGTAATTCTTTTCTAGGTGATTTGATGTGAAGACGGCATTATTCTGTGCGCCGGCTTTTGTTTACGAACAAAAGCTTGCAGTTCTAAGTCCTCCTAAAACCACAAATTTAAGTTTTTACATGACTATTTGTGTACTGATGCATGCATGTTAGCATCCACCTGCCTCCAGTCTTTATATTATGCTGGCTATTCACCTCCCAGCTACCTTTTGTTTTTTACACCAAAAAAAAGCTCTGTTTTGTTGTTGTGTAACAATTTTGTGGCATGATGTATTTTTTTTTTTTTTCAATATAGTGTCTCATATCAGGAAAGCACCGATTTTTCTTTCTAAGGTGCATTTCCCTGCGGTGACGGAGAGCCAGTTCAGCACAATGCACCATTTTGTACAAGTGCTGCGCTGATCCTCGGTATGTACTGTTTGACATTTGTGGCATTCCCGCCGAGTTCTACCCTGATTATCCTTATCGTTGAGAGGCAGACTGATGGGAGGAAGATAAGGCCCTTACCAGCCTTTGAGCCAGGCACAGGGCCGTTGTGAAGACAAATGTTCCCCCGCAATTCAGACCTCCCTGTGGAGCCTATTAGAAGGTTAGAGATTCTGTATGACAAATGGGTCTGGAGAGCAAAATGGCAGCATATTGTCTCGGGTTTGAATAGTTTTCTGATCCAGGAATTTTGATGAAAACATCCTGTTGGCACTGTTTTTTACACTGTTGTGTCAGGTTATGAGAGATTTAAAGGCTGATAAACTTCTCTTCATGCTTGAAACATGTTTATTGGTGCTTTGAGCGTTTCCTGCTATCACTCTTCATCTCTAGCTTTATGAAGTTGATATGGTGATGTTTCTGGTCACCTGATCGATTTATTTCTGATACCCTCCTTTTTGCTCTGTTTTGGTCTTCACCAACCCCTGAGGGAAATATCTGGCTCTTTAGCTGCTAGCTGCTCCATTGTGTTAACCAGCTTGTTACTAACTTTGTCAGTCTGCTATTTGATGGCACGACCCGCGGGGAGCTTTTGCACAGAAAACAACTAGCTAATGTGTCTGGAAATGACCCTGATGAGAGCTGTGAGACTCAACCAAAAATTTGAAGTCGCAAATATGCTCTAGAGCTGAGGGAAACTGCAGGGGGTGATTATTCTCTGTGGGCTCATCACTATGAGTGACCACTTTCACATATAATCTAATATAAAAATGTGGATTTTAGCAGCTTTATTTAGATGTTTTGAGGCATGCTACAGTTCCCTATAAACATACTACGACTCACACATACAGTACATCAGGCACAGATACACATTGCAACTTTAAAGTGTTTTAATTGTTTTCAAACAAAGCAAATTCAGTCAGTGGTATGAAATCATTCCATATGAATAAAGTTTCACCCATTGAGTATATTTCATGTCTAGAAGTAAGTAACAATATCAATATCAAATATGGCAGATTCACTAATATTAAGACCTCTGACACAGGAAGTTGGATTTATATGACGTTAGCCTCTTCACAGGCTTATTTGAGTTGACTCTAAGAACGACTTATTAAGATGGATTGTGTGTACCTGTCTCGCTCAATTTACTATTCAAGTGCTGAGTGGGCTCATAATTCCACATGGATCCATTCCCTCTTCATGTCCTAATCTATAACCCTGCCATCCCCCTATCAGTGCCTGTTATCAGCCTTTATTGCACCACTGATAACCCATTCAAAGGCCGCATTAGCATATCGCCCGTGAAGTGACGACTGTGGAGCCCGAGCGATTTGGATCGTAAAGCACAGATTTGCCGCTTTAGTGTAATCCACGACCCGCGGGGAGCCCTGCTTCTGCAGAACGAGTCCGAGTGAAGAGAGAGAAAAACAAAGTTAATGGGTGACAAACCTCAGTAACGCTTTGCTGCTATAGGGCACTGGCTCCATTAACTGTAACCTGGTGAAAGCCGTCCCACTGAGCTGAATGTCTTCTGCATCCGGCCTTTCTCTGGTAATGAGGTAGCACAAAGGTATAGTCTTTTTTGGTCCTATGCATGCATGGATGTGCTTAGCAACGTCCTCCTGTGCTGTCCAACAGTACAGCTTGTGCAGTTGTCGATGAATCGACTGCCAGAAAATCAACCTTCAGCAATTGTATGGCTGCATTTTGCATTTATTTGATAGTGGGCAGCGAGAGACAAGAAATGGCGGTAAAGGAAGGAGGCATGATAAGCAACAAAAGTCCCAGCCTGACTTGAACCAGAGACATTGTGATTACACGGTTAGCATCTTTTTAAAGCATTCGCTGGTTCCAGCTTTTCAAATGTGAATGCTTGCTGATTTTCTTACATAATAGTAAATGGAATACTGTTGGTTTTTGGACAAAACAAACTATTTAAAGATGTCACATTGGACAACTGGGAAGTTGTGATGAACATTTTTTACTGTTTTCTGACATTTTAAAGAGTAGTGATGCCATTGTTCAAGAAAATAATTTTTAGATTAATCAAAGATGATGGCACTTAGTTGCACGCCTACTTGCTTCCATACCTGTGTTCAACCCAGTCGATCTAGATTGGGAGGTTTTGCAACTGCAAGGTCGATTGCTTCTCTTGGATGCAGTGCTACATTCAGTTTTAGCCTGATCAATGTCTTGGCTCATGCGGCGCTGAACTTTTAAGCAGAATGTTGTTCTTTTAAACTTTGGGTGTTAGCTAGAAACAGCACATTACACAAATCAGCCCATATATTTATCAGGACCTCGCGTTTCACATGAACTGTTGAGTCTGGTTTGGTTCTGGAGCCTCAATAAACAGCTTCATCCAGTATAAATAGTCGAGCCTTTGGTCTGTTGCCACTGCGGCCGAGTGCAGCAGCAGGGAGGAACAGCTGTAGTCGCTCTGTCGCCGAGACCAGATCACTCCTCAGTCATCCTGCCAGTGCTGTCTAACATAAGCAACACTTGAAGACCCAGAGCCTGTTTGAGGGCCTGGTTGTAATTTCACCCCATAACCTGCAGCCCTTTACCTCCTGTGTGTGTATACTGTACCTGTGCGTGCATATTTTTATTCTTCATGTGTGATGTGCAAGTATCTGTGTATGCATGTTAACAGAAAAACATATACAGACATTTTTATTTTTATTTTCCTGATTCAAGCTGCTCTTGTGAATATTTATATGAGCAGTGGGTGAAATGATTTTGTGTAATGCGAAAGGGCCACTTGCATCCACAAACAATTAACAGCTGGCTCTCAGTTTGGCCTCATGAAGCTGAGAAACTCTGCTGAGCAAGAGTGTTTGAGCATCTTTCAACTAACTGTTTTGGTTTCGAGGCTCTTTCCCAGCAACCTAGTTTCCAGCTGCAGAAGGCAGCTGATTTCAGTGATGAGCCCACTGTACGTGAAGCAAGAAAAAGAAGACAGACAAAAAAGAAATGCAATTTTGTGTGAAATTTAGACATGATTGTTTCAAAGTGCCCTTTCTCTAAAGTTTTGACTTTAAACATCGTACAGTGTGTTCTCATTTATACTAAATATTATATCATATTATATTTTCCACAAGAAAAGTCAATGTGTAATTTGTCTCTAAGCCCATTTATATAGACTTCATAAAAGATTATACTTTATTTCTTGTATTTGCTAGTTTAGCTTTGCATGTCAAGTGTGACATTAATTTACCACAAGCTAAATAACTGTACCTGTAAAAAGTACACCATGTACTGCAAATTTCTACTGTATTTTTATACCTATCCTGTATGATTCAGATTTACCACTTTTGGGAAAAAGGAGATATACAATCTATATATCTAAGGTATAAATAATGCATGTAAATGGTTACATAATGTGTTTTAACAGCTCTCCACATCAGACACTTAACTGACTTAACTTAAATCAAAGTAAGCATGTTACCATTAAACAGCACTTGCTGGCATGAAAGATTTTAAAAAGTGCAGCACATGATGGGAATGTGAAACATGCACAGTTGCACAACATCAAAACTGAAAGCATTAATAGGTAAAACATGGCTGCAGTCAAAGTGAATTTCCTGGGTTAATGTGAAATGTGGGCTGCTTTAAATGAGGCCTCCAGGTGCCTGATGTGTCGCTTGGCCCTGCTCCCGGAACAGTTTGTAAAGGAAGGATTAGGCTGTGTTAATTGGATAGATGGTCCAAAAAGATTAGGTGCTCCGAGGAGCATTTCTTCACCCCTTCAGCCCGACGCAGTCGCCGGATAATGGAGCCCTTGACTGTAAACACAAGGCCCAGATGCAATGTGTTAATGTGCTGACGGAGCTGTCGGCCCAGGAGGAGCCAACAGGTAGAGATCTCTGACCTGAGCAGTTAGAGGTATAAACCAAAGCGTGACTCTTTTTAGACCTTTTTTCTGATCTTTATTGCTATGTATGTCCATACACTCCTGTCTATTCACAACATTTTGCTGCATGCAAGATACTTCTTGCTGTTTATACATCACCTGTCCTGAGACCCCGTCCTCACACAATGGACAGCTCATCAAGATGACTGACAGATGTTGGCATGGTAACTAGGCCATTTGAGGGGGGCAGAGAATGGGACTAAGGGTACTCCAGGGTGCTCTCATATCCCTGCTTAAAGAAAAATCAATATATCAGCAGTAGAAGATCATGTGATTTTGAAAATTTGCAGATTTCAGCATTACCTTGAATTTACTCTTTTTGTTGTTGTTGTACTCTTATATTACCTTTGATTGGACCATAGAATACCTTAAAAGTCATTTTACATTCTGCTTGCAGATTGGTAACCCAACAATGCTAAACTCCACTATCTGCTGGTTTTCACTTCCATGTCTGTTTCGCTCCAGGTCCTTCAAGCCAGACTTCGTCCTGATTCGCCAACACGCCTACAGCATGATCCCCGGTGAGGACTTCCGGAACCTCGTGATCGGCCTTCATTTCGGTGCTGTCCCAAGCGTCAACTCTCTCTTCTCCATCTACAACTTCTGCAGCAAACCTTGGGTGGTAAGCGGCCTTTAACTGCTCTGTTTGCTTTACGTTAACCCACACAAAGGTGTTGTGAGTCCCTCCTTCGGCGGCTGCCTCTGACTGATTTATTTGGGCTATTAAAGGGAGCTGTAACACCTGTCTCTGGAATTGCCAGAGCGAGTGGCACCACCACCACCACCCATTATTACAACATAGAACAACATACAAGACTCCAGTGAAAAGGGTATGAATGCTGGGCTCTGCATGGGTTCTTGATGTTGTAGTTCATTTACCACACATAGAGCTGTTCTCTAGTTTACAAAGCATACCATAAGTTTTCATAGAGCAATAATTTCCTATTTATTGTGATGCTTCGTGAAAATCAATGGCAGAAACCTGAAAGTTGCTTGAGATACACGATGCACTGAGTGGCAATTTACTGTTGTCACATCAGTCTGTTCCTTTGGTTCCCAAACTGTTTCTGTCATGTCAACCTTTGGAAGCCAAAGACATTTTACCCCCCCACATTTTATGTGGTGAAACAATAAATGAGCAATGATATTATAAATCTTGCAGCACCCTTGTCCCATCCTCAAGGACACTTTGGAAACCTCTGCTCCATTTTCTTGGATAAATCATGCTAACCTGAATCACGCTAACCTTGCCAGCCTCAAAGAGCTGTTGTTTGTTTATTGTTCCAAAATCAGAAGAGAATCAACTTATGCTGTGTTCGGAAAATGGCCATCCGTGCCATCCATATCCAAATTTGAATTCTAGATGATCCATCATGCAACATCCAAAAGCTTCTCTCTGGCCTCTCCTGCCCTCCACTGCTTGAACAGTGATGTCTGACTGTCATGTTTTCTTTCTGCTTGCAGTTTTCTCAGATGATTAAGCTCTACCACTCCCTCGGTCCTGAGAAATTCCCCCTGAATGAACAAACCTTCTATCCCAACCACATGCAAATGGTGAGTTCTCTGCCTTTTTTTAAACAACACTGAGAACAGACCCTCTGTCTCTCTCTCACACACACACACAAAATCACCATCGACCTCCTGTGGCCCGTTTTTCATTAAATCTTTATTATAAAAATATAAAACACAGAAATTAAGTCAAACATTTCTATAACCCCTACAAGGAAACACCCCCCCACACACTTCAGGAATCAGTGTTTACACACAGACTGTACACAACTTCCTTGATTGGATTTTTTTGTTTTTTAGGATCAAACTTGACCATGTGTTTCTGTGTTAAGCAGACAGTATATTTACACAAACATGAACCACAGAAATAGTGACACAGAAATGCGACAGCTGGAGAAAGAGCCTCGTCATCACAAAGACAGACAAAGGAGATATTTTACACACAAAAGAAAATCTGTACTGGTGTAGATTGGTTTGCTTTCCAGAAAGTGTTTTCCCTCAGTCAGTAATGAATAACTTCTCTTGTAACTTCTTAAAAACACACTGATACACAATCTCGACTCATGACTGTACGTTGCATACTCAATCAGGTGTCAACAGGTTGAAGACTATTGAGAATTTCACTTAAAAAAAAAACAAAACTTTAGTTAAAAATAAACATGGATCGAAGAATATTTTGTTAAAAGCGGAGTACTTTGGAGCACATCGCCATTGCTGTTTTCCTCCTCTGTTGTTTTACATTTTGTGAAAAAGCTGATTTGCTTTCTTGCTGATATTTACACGAGAATGTCAGTTCCACTCTCATGTCTGGCCATGAGATATGAAGCCACAAGATGGTTTAGCTTAGCATAAAAACTGAAAACAGCTATAATGTAATATATTACTACAGTTGAGCAGAACCAGGTTAGCTGTGTCCTGTCTTTATGCCACTGTAAGATGCGCTTATTGGCTGCTGCTTGATACGTAGCGTACATAAGTGGTATCAATCTTCTCATCTAACTCTTAGCAAGAAAGCAAAGCATATTTTCTAAAATGTTGAACCACCAACTTGGTCAAAGCCAGTATTTGTCTTCAGTGCTGCCTGCGTTTAATGTTAGTGATGAAGGGGCCACTCACTATGAAGCAAATCTGTGTCTGTTATTGGAATGGACTGAAGGTACAGCACGGGAAAAAAAAATAAGAAAACCCTATATGGGAGCAGGTGAACAAGAATGAATTTAGTGACAATATTTCAATATTGTTACTAATATATATATATATATATGAAATAGTTAAATACAAAAAGACTGAATATACACTTACAAAATATCTCATTGTCTGAAACCTCTGTTTATACTTGACTTTCACTTGATTGGTGAAGAGTACCAGCCGGGGAAACTATGATCACGATAACAAGAAAGTACCATAAGTAGGCTAGTAGCCTATCATTCCAGTGGGGATGCTGGTCCTTCATTCTGGATGGTTGCTGTGATGGTTGTCACAATGCTGTTTTGACCTGTTATTATTCTTTTTTTTTTTTTGCAGATATACCACATGGTTACAGAATAATCCAATAAACATATAAATAAATGTATTACAGAGGTTTCAGCTGAGTCGATAGTTCATTTCTGTAGCTTATGTTATATACAGCAAAGAATAAAATATCACCATCTCTGCAAGAAGTGAGCTCTTCCCTGCGTTGGCACTGTAACAGACAGACATTTTTAGCATTTCTGATATTTATCAGTGCTCAACAGAAAGGGCGTTTGTGATATAACTGCAAAGAGTTACATTGCAAACATTCAGGTAAGCAGAGATACTACCATCCATAAAGACACATGTTACAGTAGAAACTGAACATAATCGATGTGTACTTCACTGTAAAACAATACCATTTTTAAAAGGTTTTTTTTTTTCAGCCAAAGTAAGAGGTATAACGTTCAGAAATCATACCTCACATTGGCACTTGATCTGTATTGTTGAAAAGATTTTTGGCTCTGCTCTGTATTGCTGATGTGCAGAACTGAGTCTAATGCTAGCTAGCGCAGTTCAGTAGCAACAATGTAACACCTTCTCAAATTTCAACATAGTGATCATTGGCTGTATTTTTTCATTGATTGACATTCATCTGATACTTCATGACCTTAAGCTTTGAGAGTCCTTGCTTTTTAAACGTTTTACTGCCTCGATGCACAAAATGATCGCAATGCTAGGTTAGCTGTAGGCTAAGTGCAGGTCAGTAATTAATGCCAATGATACTTATTGATACATTTAATTCTGTACAGGTCAATGCTTGTTTTGGGGATTAATTTTTCATATCTGAAGATCACAATAAAGGTTGTTCAAGGTCTCACACTCCTTTATGGTCTTTTAAAAGTCTCTGTTTGCCCCATTTTAAACACCATTGAATCCCAATGAGACATTTTGGTACAAGGACTGTTGATTCGTAATTTGTGAAAATGATAATAAGATTTCAAGAGCGCGATCTGCAAAACAAAAAAGGTATTGTTTTCTGTCAGAAGTGCTACGAAACAGGCACTGTAATGGATTTGATGTTTTCTCTTTTTTTTGCCCATTTAAAGAGGCTGTCACCCAGGCCAGCGAGCTTTAAGAGTCCAGTAATACTCTAGAAGTGATTGGGATGGGACGGAGTCAGGGAGGCGGCAGTGGATTTCAGGCAGGGTGCTTCGGGATTCAGGGGTCAGTGGTGTTGATGGTGGTTTTGTCGCGTGCGGTCATGCCTCGGTACCAGCTGCAGTAGCCCTCCTTCTGCTTGATGCAGGCGTAGTGCCGGGACTGGTAGCCGGGATAGCCGAAGTGGGACAGCATGTCCGTCCATAGGCACTCGTTCTTTGAGGTCACGAAGCAGGGCAGGTGGTGGCAGGGCTTAATCTACAGAGACAGAAGCGAAACTAAAGATGTAACCATGAAGCAGGAAACAAAACTGGCAACAACCACTACTGTGCTTTTTCAGTTAAATAGTTGTGTGTGTAATTCCCTTCGAGCTGTAACACACTTTTTTTTTTTAAACTAAAGCCCACTCCTCCTTTTCTCTTTTTTCCTTGGCATGTCTCTAATGTAATCATTTGGTCAACTTTATACTTTCATACCAAATGTAATTTATGTACACTTTGATTGAGGTTACCTTAAAAAAAAAAAAGTTTGACATTTTGAGAGTTACATAATCTTTAGCAAATATGAAGCTCGAGCTAGCAGGCAATTATCTTAACTAGCATAATATTGGAAAAATGGGGAAACAGGGTCTTTCCAGTTTGGAGGTTTACAAAAAAATCACCTTAAATACCTCTAAATCACTCTTTAACAAGTTGTTAAGTGAGCTAATAGGTGACTTTTTAAAACTTTGGACAGCAGAAAGCTTGCCCACGGTCTTTACGGTAAAGTAAGCTAACGTTCCCTAGCTTCAAATTTAGCATGAGAGTTGTATCAGTCTCTTCACCAACATTTGCCAAGCGAATAAGTACATTTCCCATAATGACATTCTTTTAATGTTGCTGAACAATGTATTTGGCTTATTTTCTTACTTAAGCAAACCTTAATTAGCAGTAGCATGCGACCTGAACAACAGTGAGTCTACAGTCTGGAGGGTTGCAGAGAATTAATGTAATGATCTATTGTCGTATGAAATAAATCTCACAATTGTGCAAGAGAAATCAAAGAAAGGAAGTGAGTATATGATTTGGTTGAAATATAAAAGGGTGAACATGCATTTGATGAAACATCTAGAACATGGAATCTCCTCTTTGCTCTCCTGCTTTTGCCTTCAGTCATTTACTGCAGCAGATTAATAGATGAGGTGTGAAAATGCAGCTTTTTAAATAACTAAGTGCAAAACCAATAAGCATATCCTGGCATTCGTATGCTTTGTGCTGTGGGATGTTCAGTGAACGTCATCCATCACCCTGAAGCGCCGATGTTTATGTAGATTGTTAATGATTCAGTTCGATTTTATTGAGCCTCTTTCGTGCGTCACACCTCCAGGTGCTCCCACAAAAAGCAGCTTCGCAGATGAATATACCGCATGAATTGACAGGAAGATTCACACAACTGCTCAGAGGTGCGAACGGAAACGTGGCATTTAGTGACGGCAAAATAGAGTCATCAGCTGCGTAGGGCTACGCTTATCTGGATCTGAATTCTCCAAATTTAATTTGCAATTAGCAATGCGCTTGCCATTTGAGAGTCTGTCCTCCACGGTTCAGAGAGGTTCGACATAACTTCCTGGTTTGAGTGATTTTATTGATGTGTGGGGAATCTTTTTCTAAACAGTATGACACGCTTCCTGCCTTGAAGTGCAGTAAATCATCATTTGTGGAGGAATGTGGAGGACGCCGGAGTGTGTTTCATAAGTGTGATGATGTTTATGCCTGCCTGTGCTTACTGACTCTCAGACTGTCTGGGTTGATCGATGGGCTTCTCTGGATGCCTCTGGGCTACTGCCATGTATGCACTGAACACAGTTTGCAGGCGCTGGCCTGCACCGGGAACAAATAGGTCTCTCTGCTAATCCACTTATACTGATAGGGGTCGATGGTGTTAGCAGATGTCCAGGACGCTGTTGTACAGTAGGACGTTTATGACGCGGGTCAGCAGCTGCACAGTGGCAGGCTACATGTTTGAGTCACATAAAACTGGGAATGAAGACTTGAGCCAGAGCTGTTATTAAATAACTCCCAATGGTGGTGGTGAAACTTGTTTTCTCTCTATTTCTGTCTCTGCTGAACATTCATGATGTGCAATAGTGGAAACGATGCTTATAGCTCAGTCTCAATAACAATAATACTGCATAACAGCCATGCAACCATGAGAGTCACTTAAAGTGAATGATTTTTGCTCTCATCACATTCACAATAGAGGTCAGAATTGCTTTGACCTTTCACATACAGAGGCACTTCTGTTAGAGGTATTTCCTTCCTTGTGTAATCATTGATAAGCTCTCCAGTGCATTTAATATCGGTGGTCAACCTGTTGAAGCAGTTTCATGTTTAGTCTGAGTTACATCTTAGTAAAAATGGAGGAGCAGTAAGTGAGTAGCTCCTCCTTCTCTTGATCCTCCTCCTCCTGCCTCCTCATCCCTTATCTTCCTCGCTCTTGCTGGGTGACGGTTGCTGGTTTCCACTCACCCTGCAGTTGCAGCCCAGCTGGTAGCGGTGGTTCATGCCTTTCTTCTGGGCCAATGAGAGGTGCTCCCACAGCTCATTGAAGTCGCACAGCCCCGTGTAGACCTTGTCATCATACACTCGACCTGAGGAAGAAAAGAATGGAGGAGCTAAATGCTAATTTCAGCATGCTAACTTGCTCACAGTGACAATGCTAACATGCATATAAGTTCAGAAAGTTCAGCATGTATAATGTTTACCAGGTTCATCCTCTTTGCTCAACCTGTTAGCATACTAGCATTTGCTAATTATTGCTATTATGATGTTATGTTAGTTTTGAATGCATAGGAGGAAAAGTTAAGGAATCACCAAAATTATTTAACCCTAATGGGGACATGAATGTGTGTGAAATGTTGCTCAAAACCAAAAATGTCAACCTGTTGGTGGTGCTAAACGAAATGTCAGGTGATCACCGACATCATAAGGAGTCATCATCTGGGAACCCGTAAATGGTGAACCCACTGACTGGACACTGCCAACCCAGCACAGATGATAGCATCAACCATTTTTATAGTGTTTTCCGAAGTGTTCAGAAGGTTAATAGCTTTAAAAATGCTTAATCGCATTGGCAGTTACTTAATCAAAGTTGGCATCTGGTCGCTCTTGCTGGAAAAAAAATATTCTTAATCTCGTTTTATTTCATAATCCTCTATATGTAACATGGGATAATATAAACAAACCGCTCAGGCAATCCACCTTGTTTATGTATGGTAAGACAATCTCATACAGTAAGACCATATTAAACCAACACCCCTATTTCTGAATATGTAAAGGTCAGCAGGTATCTATTTTTAGCGGCGGACAGTTTGCGGCTTACTGACTCCTGAGACAGGTGCACCGAGGCGGCCTGCGAGCACTCAGAAACATCATGATTTGTCACCATATGTCTCCTTCACCGTGTTGTCACCACGTCGGAATTTGACAGCTCACAAATATGTGCCTCTTGGACCCCCCCGAAGCTCCCGCTCGGCCTGCATCCCTGCACTGGGATTACTGGAGTCACTTGCAGGCTTATTACATGGTGTTGAGTGTGTGACATGCTCCTAAAATACTAATCAGGGCCGGAGCACTCAAAGCTCGATCAAAGGACAGCTCGTCTCACAGGCCCTGGTGTGCTTAAATTGCTTGTAATGCAGCCTTGATCATATGCAGTACTTATTATAGACTCCTTGAGAGCAGCGAAAGATGTCAGTGATGTCACTCGCAAACATAGGTTGGGTAAACATAGCCATCGCTGCCTGGCAACGACGGCTCGTTCACTTGCACTGTGGGGTGTAGTTACAGTATTTACAGGTTGGGACTTAGCGACAGTTCTATACACCAAGCACAGCAGGGTCCAAAGTAAACTGCACCTCTGTTGGAAATAGCAAGTCATAAAAAGCTTCTGCTGGAAAACACTAGTCGCTTCCTGCTAGTTGTTAATTACAAGTTGTGAGAGAGAAAACTTCCTTCTGCAGTTTCTGACCTGAGAAGTTGTGGGAAATGAGTACAAAATGTCTTAAAAAAGGGGGGGGGGGGGCTGCTTTGCCTACTTGCACAGTGGCAAATGGTAGGTTATAAATAGTGGGAAAGTTTGTGTCACAGGACAAATGAAGAAGTCCTTGGAGAGGAGAGGACTGAGGGAGTGCATTGAGCCAAACAAACTCACAGTTCTGCTAGCGAGGCTCTGAAAGGCCTCTAAGAAAGAGATGCAACAGTAACCTGCCTGAAATGTTTTCAGCATCTCTCTGGTGGACACGGATTTTGTTCTCAGGGTTGTGTCATGACACAAACTTGAAGTTAAAAGATCAGTTTGAATGGAAGCAAACACCAGATAAAACAACAATTTTCTGCAGCGGAGGCCGAGCTAGTCTGACTTTTAGTCCTTAGTGTGGGTCAAGCTCCAAATACATTAGATCCTACACTTCCCATAATGCAACTTGATAACTTCTTTAACACAGTGGCCACTGTTCGTTGTCAGACTTAACAGTGGTATTCAACTGTTTCTACACGTGAATAACACTTCCTGTGATTTGTAAATTAACTTGAACTAACAAAAAAGCATCAGATTGTGCCTTTCAACAAAGATCCTATCTGCCACATACAAGCACAAAGTGACAATCGGGGATATATGTAAGTGAGCAAACCAAAGCCAAACAGTCAGCTTACCTGTGATCAGGTACTGGTGCTTGTTGATGTCAAACTTGATGCCGCACAAACTCTCTGCGGAGTTCGTGTAGATATGCTGCACGTGCTGGACCTTGTCGAATCCTTTGTACATCTACGAGAGGTGAGAAACAAATTTGGAGTGAACACCTGAATAAAAAGTGCAATGCCGTAACCCTCACCCCCGGCACAACACCCCACCTCCTCACATAAATAATCAGGAATGAAAACAGCACGCCGGCTTTATCAGATGACATTCCTCATGGAGTGCCTCGCGGGAGAAGGAGTGTTAGGCTCTGCCCTGAACTAAATCACAGATAACATGATTATGTTGTGTAATGTGCTTCAACTCTGATGCTGTTTTGGCAAGGTCACTTCTAAACTGTGGAGCTCAGCTCCTTCTACTCAGCTCAGGTACGCAGAGCCGACAGTCAGTGTTTTTGCCCTGAGAACTTTTTTTTCAGTGTCATTTATTTGTCTGGGAACAACAGGAAATCCCTGTTTAGACGTGTCGCTCCCAGAAAAGCAGAACAAACTGTTACTTTAGCCTGAAACTGTGGAGGTTTGGGAAAACCAAAGGCATTTGTCTCATAGGATTTGTTGAAATTTGGAGGGAACTGTGTCCTATTATAGCCCACAAGGAAAACCACTGTTTGCAGTATAAACCAGCAGACTGTAATACAAATAAATAATCCAAGAGGTGCAAAGGTCGCATCTAATTCCTGAGGCTAATCCTTACAGTGATGATTGGTGTGCTTCACTAACAAGGGGCCACTTAATGCTTTTGTGCAAACCGGGATTGTACTGATGCAGCGCATGACTCTGTTGAAATGTTTACACTCTGACTGAGGAGTTTGGTTGAGCTGTAATGCCTGTAAGCTCGCTAATCCCCCGGCCTGGCTCCTGTCTGAGCAGCGGGCCGATGTCAGCATCTGTCAGAAATATGCAGCGTTATGTAAGAATATAGAGGAAGTGAAGAACAGGCTTTCAGGCGAAATATCCCAAACTGCTTTTCAGCTATCACACAGCAGCGGAGAGAGGCGGAGAGACTGTTTTGTAACGAAAGGATTGCTGCCACATCCAGTGTGACATTTTATGTTCCTGTGCTTTTAAATAGGAGATCAAAGAGTATCCTTAAATGGAAGGAAAATAGGTTGGTTACTCATTTCATCTTAATAACGCTCTCAGTGCCGTGGCCCTGTGGCTACAATTAGAATAATGGGTTACATAAACAGCAGAGAATCTGTCATGTGGGGTCAGTGAGCATAACATCATCTGACACTTTTGAAATTGTTTTTCCCCAAAAAAGATAAGCTATTAAATAAAGTTCAGTGATAAAAACCAAAACAAACCAAAGCCAGCTAAGGAAAAAAAAAGTTCATTAGCTACTTCATTTCCTTCCCTGCGTCACAGTTAAAGGAATAGTTCAACACTTTGGGAAATACACTCACTTTCTTGCGTGTTACATGAGAAGATCTGCACCACTCTCATATCTGTTTGCCAGGTATGGAGCTGGAGCACAGGGGGTGATTAGCTTAGCTTAGCATAAAGATTCGAAGCTGGGGGAAAAGGCTAGCCAGGCTCTGTCCAAAGTTAAACAAAGGGTAATATATACCTATTTGTTTCATTCATACACAGAAATGTGCAGACAAGTTGTGTTTTTATGAGATACAGCGTTTTAATTAATAGGTTTTAGAGGTGCTGCTAGGCTAGCTGTTTCCCCTGCTTCCAGTCTGCAGCTAAGCTAGGCTCTGTGAGCTAAATATGAAGCTAGAGCCGATACAGCTATCTTAGCTTATCACAAAAACTGAAAGCAGGGGGAAACAGCTAGCCTCGCTTTGTCCAAAGTAAAAACAAAATCCACTAACAGCACCCGTGAACTACTAATTAATTAACTGATATCTTTTTTGTTTAACTTGTCAATTGATGAACTTCAGAGTGCTGGTAGGAGTTTTATAACTTTGACCAAAGCCAGCCTAGCTTTTACCCCCTTCCCTGTATGCTAAGCTAGGCTAACTGTACTGTCTCTAACTTCATATTTAGCTCACAGACATGAGGATGGTACCTTCTCATCTACTACTTGGCAAAAAAAAATGGAGTGTTTTTGCCAAAATATCCTACTGTTCCTTTTAAGTGTAAAGGAATCAGTTTCTTGCTCAGCAGCACTTCAGCAGAGGACTGACGCTCTCACCTTCATTTGCTTGACCGTGTAGCGCATCGTTCCAAAATGTCCATCTCCCAGGACCTTCTTGCCCACCACTTTAGCCCGAATCACTGCGAAGAGAAGAGGCAGACTGGTCAGTGACTTTGAAATGATCAGAACAAACTGTCACATTCCTCTAACATGTAACTTTGAGCTTTCCTCTCCAATCCATCAAATAACACACTGCCTCGGCCAGTAGGAGGCATTAGCAAACCCATTATAAATACCATTTCAGGACGAGGTTGGCACTACAGTTAATCCGTTTATCCGATTTTCTGCATTGCTGCTGTGTGCCAAGGGAGGCCAATGGGAAAAAAACACTACAGGGACTTTTGAGTTTGATACAGAGATTAGAGGAAAAGAGGCCTCGTTCATGTACCAAGGCTTCATTCTTACTGCTGATGTTCAAGATTTTTTAGATGACTGCTTTTATCCAAGAAGGAACTTCTTTTTCACCTTGGTTTTGATTTTGTAGATGTATTATTTAAACCAGAATTGGCAAAACCTGACTCCACTCCGCTTTTTGCTCGTTTTAAACATTAGAGCAGAGCCACATGAGGGTAAAAAGGTGCAGTGTGCATCTCCTCTGTTGAAACAGGTTTCCTTCTATATTGGGATCAGGGCTTGAAAAAGATCTAATCTGTGTGCTGGCCCCTCATGTAAACGTCTGCGAGGTGAAAACGCTCAGTGGTGACTTTGATTTGTTTGCTTTCGCTCATGTTGGAGTAAGGGGCTTATTGTGGAAGGCCAGGGAGTTCGGAGTGTAGAAATGAGTGATAATTTGATCCTGTGAATAGAGTCTAACCAGAGCTGCGGGCCCTGCATAAGCAGTCAGTGAAGTTCACCTGCTGCCCATAGCCGACCGGCTGCAGACACAACTAACACTGGCCATGTTTGTTATCTTCTCCCGGTGGAATTTCCTTAACACATTCTTTGGGGGCTCACATTCCCCAGAAAGAAAAAAAAAAATGAGAAGCCTTTCATTCTTTTTCGACCGGAGAAAGAAATGACGCATGTGGCACCTTCTGGTTGGTCGGTATTTGTCTAGCTGTCCTACTTCCAGGCAAATGGAAATGGACATAAAAATAAAACTCAAACAGGAAGCAGTTACAGCACAGCCACCCAAAAGTGGCGACCACACGTTTATTTTGGACATAAAAACCAACTAAGCGTTTGAAAAACTTATTTTGAGCCAGCATGAACAAATTAAGGGAATGTGGCCATCCAGAGTCTTACCAATAGAAACACAGTGTACATTATTTGGTTCATTTCAATTCAGTTTGGTGTGTTTTTATGAAGGTTTCTGAGCATCAATGACAGGCAGGGGTCAGATGAGATCTCACTGCTCTGTGAGAATGCACTTAGGTGGTTTGAGCTAAATACTAGCATGAGCTTGCTAACATGCTTACAGTGACAGCGCTGACATGCTATTTAGCAAGTAATGCTTTCCATTTGCTAATTAGCACGACTCACAAAGCACAACTGAGGTTGAGTCTTGGACAAAGTGAAAGTTTGACCTGATGATGGCTCTAGATGAAAAGTCAGGCTAAGTTGTCACAGTTCATCCTCTGCAGACCATGAATGTCTGTATAAAAATCTGTCAAATAGTTGTTGATATATTTTCATTGAAAACCACAAATGTCTAGACAAAAAGCAACGGGATCACCAGATTCATTAGGATTCATCATCCAGGCACCATGGATATTGTACGAAATGTCGTGCCAATAAATTTCATAGTTGCTGAGGTACTTGTTGGGATAAAGCCGGGGTAAACAATGCTTTGGAGTATCAACCGTACATTAAACATGCACGCACTCGCTGCTTCTTCAGCAGAGCGCAGAGGTGTTTTTTTCTCACATGCCAGCATTGCGTTATACTTCCTGACTTTCACTGACAGCTTGACAATAAATCACACAGCCAAGGCAAACGCATGTCATTTCAGACCTTAATGTACCGACCCCCTGCCTGCTCTCCGCTGTCTGACCTTTCACAATACCTCGCTGCAGATCATTTGATCCATTAATCTGTCAACTCTTTTAATATGAACTAAAGAGCGCTATTGACTGATGGACCCCTGCTAAATGTACCCAAATGCTGTCTGACAGACGTTTGCCACTGCAATTACAGAGGAACTGGGGCACAATTACAGAGGAATGTGCACATATAACAGGATACTTTTGCATCTATTGAATAACACTTTTGCCATTATTTTAAGTGTCACCCCAAAACCTAGTTTCCTCCACTGGCCTGACCTCAAAACCAACCCTCAGTAGAAACAAATGTTCGTGTTTGAGGGGCCACGGGTCAGCTGATGTTACTGAAGAACATCCAGATAGGACCCCTCTTGTTGGACGGCAGCCACTAATTGGCCGGTGATGGTGCCATCAGCCAAAGGAATGTGTGAAGGGCCTCAGCTGCTCCGGAGACAGAGGATTTGTGTGATTCCCCTGCACTGACCCTGTGACCTCATCTACATTCAGCCGTTATATTTATGTACAACCACAGGGCTGCCTGCTCACGTCGAGCAGTGTTTATTTAACCCAGTTTCATAATGTGATCTCACATCACCCTGGTTCACCTGGAAACTATGGACATACTGTGTAGATACAAGTCATGTGTGTTCAGTTCAGGGAATCACAGAGTACCCCACGTTACGATTGCATCACAATATTCTGCGATACTTCGTACATTACAAGACTATCAACTGTGATACATCACAATAGCCGCCTAACTGAAGAAGAAAAAAATGCCCCCAAAAAGGCAAAAAGCAGGAATTATGTTTGTATTCACTGCATTGGGGTGTCAGTTTCTTCAACACGCAAGCACACTGACTGCAACCTGTCTATGTCCACGTCCAATAAGACAAATTGGTGGGGGAAACCAGTTAGGACGCCTGAATGTTCAGTAAAAATAGCAATATTTGGCAGCAACTTCACTGATCTTACGCCATGACTTTATGCATTAATGCAGCAACACTGATACCCGTTTGATGCTTCATGACACGTTGAACACGTCTGATGACTTAGAAAGGTAATCAGGCAGCTGACATGCTTGTATTTTAGGCTCCACGATACTGTGAATCTTAAAGTCGAGCTGAAATTTGAATACTTGTTCCTATTTGTTTACGGAAACATAATAAAACCACAGCAACTGTACATGGTCTTCAATTTTGACATGCTGTCACTTTTCGTACTGACTTGAGAGTCTCATATAGGTTATGACCACCGATATAAGAGCTTATTTTAGTAGTTAGTTGTTAATTTAGTTGAGATGAAATATCTGTCAGCTACTCTACACTGTAATGCAACACTCTCTCTCCCTCTTACTTTGCTAAACACGAGGAATTACAGGCCAGTGCTGTGACGCACAAGTATTCATCTTCTGCAGAGGATCTGACATACATTTTCAAGAGTGGGAGGCTTTTCGTGATAAGAGAGGTAACCAGGGTCTGAATAAAAAAGAAAAAAAGAAGAAGTGAATCCATTTTTCACTCAGTATCTCTTGCCTAAAGCAGAGGATTACACAAGCGTGAATGCGAATGCTAAATCTTAAGGTGAGCATGTAATTTAGTTAAACATTTATTTCAACCTACGTACAATGTGGCAAACTGCAGGCATGACAAGAATAAGGTTACTCATTTGTGTGTGTGCGTGTGTGTGTGTGTGTGTGTGTGTGTGAAGGGAGAGAAAGAAAAGCGAGGCACAGGGCGGGTGACGGTGATTTTAGTATGCGGAAAGTGGTCCAAGTTTGAGGAGGCGAGTAGGAGGAAGAGGAATTCTCAGGATGACACACTACCACGCTCAAAAATAAACACTGAAACAGAATCCGCTGAAAGCTGGAGCACAAAGCCTGGAACGTCCACTTGCTGGTTGGCAAAATGCAAAGGCAGCCAGCGCAGTACGAACTGCATTTTTGAATCACTGATACTACGGTGGACTTATTTTTCCACCTTTCATCAAGGTGACAATTTCCCTTTTCACTGGATGCTCCTGTTGGAGTGAGGCATGGGAATCTTGAAGGAAACCAGTCATTTAAATTTAAATGTCTTGCTAGCTGACCTCAAAAACACTAGTTGCCTGAGTTCAAATTGGTGTCCTTTGTACGCTTTGCCAAAGTGTTCAAAACGAATTCCTTCACAACGAAGCCCTTCCTCCAAATGAGTGAGTATGTCTGAGTGCACTGGAAAACAGAGTCACAACCAACACTTGAAGCCTTGTCAGTTGGCCTGCCGTTATCTTTGCCTCCTCTGTGCCTGCTTTTCATATCTCCTTCTCTTTTTATCTTTGTCTCGACTCGCTCGCTGCGTATCCTTTTCACTGGCTGTCTCTCACCTTTTGTTTTTCCACCTGTTGGTGAGATGATTACGAAACTGCTGTTCAAAGGTCAGTGATATTAAATGAAATTCCCGTAGTTCAATAAAAGTCTGATTTTTTTTTTTTTTGGCAGTTACAGGCCACCATAGGTGAAGGGAAATTGTATTACAAACGTTGCACAGTTGAAAAAGTCAAATTACTCAATGCTGCCTTTTAAACTGCAACTGCAGCTGATGAAATCATTGGTTTGTGGTGCGATAGTCACTGTATCATCATGAGTGTGTGCTGCGCAGATGTCCATCGCCCCTGTGCTGGCCTCATGTTTAAAACAGTGAACCCCTGATGCCTGTGTGGTCATCAGAGAAGGGAGTGATGGGCTGGAGATCTGATACGCCTGGCTCAGGGGGCGAGCATCCAAAGCTTGTACGGAATCCAGGACCTTTGACATCTCGTCGTATTTTAACTCGCTTTTGGGAAAACTGCGGATATCGGATCCAATCTTATATCATGCTTCTCATAAGAGGAGTCCTGGCTTCCCTCAGGTTATTATCTGTCACCTGCTGACTTGCAGATGGGGTGGGGGTGCTGGCGGCTGACATGGGGAGTAGTGATTTAACTAAATGCTGTATAACTCATTAGCAGAAGGAGGAGGCTGTATTAGTACTAGGAGAGTGCTGTCACAAAGCCGCAGGCCATGCATCGCTTTAAACCTGCTATGCTGCACTTGTTTGACAAAGCTCCTCTATGCACAACAAAATACCCACAGTAGGACGGGATCTGTTTCTCTCAATAGCCTGATCCTCAGTCCCAAACTGAGTATACGCACACATCACACTAATCCCTAGCAACTGACCTGGTTCACAGTGCAAGGATGTAAACGTTTGCCCCTGTCCCCCCGAGCGCTCGGGAAATCGTCGTTATGGAGTGATATTAAATCTCAGGGTCAAAGTTTACTGCCAGGCCTCTAATCTTGCTTCTGGAGGGCTTTGGAAAAACAAGCGCTGCTCATTTCCCCTTGTGAATGGGCTGCTTTAACCCAGCTGCCAAATGGCAGCCAACTAGGTCTCTGCACAAGAAAGCAGCCAGGTCATTGCCTGGTGCCCAGGTATGTTAGCAGGGAAAGCTGACAGGATGTCTCCAACCTCATCAGAACAGTATTGGGCCAGTCAGCCGCACTGTGGAGGACTTCCCACTTATAGTTCTCTGAATACACACCACAAAATTGACATTTTATCAGGGATTACTCAAATGGCAGCCAAGAAAATGTACTCAAACGCATTCCAGAGATATCTAGAAGATACCACCATCAAAATGAAGGTAAAGACACTAAAAAAACTAAAGTGAGACAGCCTCCAATAACCCAATTTCCAACTCTTTAACCTAATTGTGATTCATCCAGTGGAGTGCCTGCGGGTGATTATGGGTCAGGGCCAAGAAAAAAAGAGCAAAGCTCTTTGAACTCAAGTACAGGTCTTAAATTGGGAAGATTCAGGCCTGTCGCCTCTGATGTTGACAGTGAGAATTACAGGGTTTCTCCCTCGCCGCATTAGCATTTCAACCCCATACTTTTTTGTTTTGCACATCTCTGTGTTTTAGCTCACCGTGGTGACACCAGCAGAAGTGATGGTTTTCGTACGTTCGTGGTCTTACTAACCATGACCTTCGTCCTCTACATCCAACCAGTGTTTCAGAAGTGTTTTGCTCAGATGACTGAGGTACAAGAGGAACCGCAAGCAATCTAAGCACGCTTCACGCTAAGCCAGGATCTTGGAAATGGGATTGGTGGGGCTCACAACTGATCGCTGTGCCCATTGAAGTCAGTGTACACCAGCAAAAGCCTCAGCGGGTGCCAATACCATGAGCTATGTGAAGATCTGAGGGACCGTGAAAGGCATCCATTAAGTATTTGTGGAGGCGGCATTTTCACTCACTCAAACCAGGTCACTTGGCTGGAGACGCGTCTACATGCCGGGTTATCACGTGCTACCAAAGATGCAAGAGACACGGTGAGCATTTTGGGTCCTGAAGTTTCATTATCTGTGCCTCTCATGTAGGTGAGGTCCTCAGGAGGCTAGCAGGCTAAACATGCACCTCCTCCCCTCGAAGACTCTGCAGAGGATTCACCAAAGCATCATTCTGAGTTCCCGCCCACGCCAGAACTAAAAGAAGTGAAAAAAAAAGGTTTTGTCCTGCATATTTGGGCAAAGAAGCCTTATTTTCTTGGCTGCATTTGAAGAAGCCTATTTAAAAGGAAAGCCTTATAGCACGGTGATGATGTACTCAGTAATAGGAATAGGACACTGCTGATGAAACAGCACTTTAAAGGCACGTTATGTCCTGTGCTGTGTGAAGTATTTCTTGTTGCATTGGGATCATTCAATGTGAGTGTATAGGCCCTTTCAGACACAAAACAAAGGCACCACTGTGTTGTATTATCGGTTAATAAGGATCCATACAGGTATGAGGTCATCGTTAAATGGAGTCGTTCGATAGTTTGGGAAAAACATTTTAGCTACTTAGGTGAGAAGATTGATACTACTCTCATGACTGTATGTTAACTTTAAAGCTACAGCCAGCAGCCTCTTAGCTTAGCTTAGCATAAAGACTGGAAACAGGGGGAAACAGTTGCCTAGCTCTGTCCAAAGGTAACAATATCCTCCTACCAATCACACCAAAGCTCAGTAATTAACACATTCTATCTTGTTTGTTTAATTCACACAAATACCTGGGTGTAAAAGCTAAATTATTTTAGCCTAGCTTAGCTCTAGCTTCATAATTTGCCTTACATACATGAGAGTGTCATCAGTTTTCCTTCTGCAGTGGAAGTGAATAAGCACATTTCCCTAAATGTCAAACTACCCCTGTTAAGGATATAATGGTATATGTGAGGATAAGGACTTAAATTTAGGCAGAAAATTACAAAGAAATATTTCTTAAAATTATTTTGATGTGTCTAAAATGAAAAAAGAGTTAATTGTGATGTTGGAGCAACAGTGATCATTATCAGCCTCTACTGGTGACCAGTAGTAAGTGCCACATCCTTGAATGTAACATCTGACTGTGTGTGTGTGTGTTTGAAGGGGTGTTTCCTGCAGAAATTAGGACTTTCCATGTAATGTTAGTTGACACTAGGCACAGGGTAAACACAGGACTGCAGGGTGTGTGTAGGTGTGTGTGTGTGTGTGTGAGAGAGAGAGAGATCAATTTGGACTGAGAGATTATTGTCTCATTGTGTGTCAGGATTTCAGAGAGCGTCATAGCTTTTGGTTCAATAATAGTTAAGCAAAATATCAGCTGGACTCAAAAAGACTCTCACCTTCTGCTAAATGTACATGTTTGGCTTGAAGTGACAGGTTATGAAAGAAACTCATCCCATCCACAGCTGCTTCTCCATAAGAAACCAGCTGCCATGCTGTCCCATCTGAAACTTGTACCCCCCCAAACTGCCTGCAAATCTTGACCCAACAACACCCTCTCTCCCTGCATGGGCAGATCAGAAAATCCCAGAGTCTTTACAAGTGTTATCTAAAAACAGAGGCCAGGTTGGACTGGCGTTCCAGGCTAAGGCAGATCCTAAATTCTTAACCAGGCAGTCAAACAAGCTGTGTAAACCCCCTCGTCCAGAGAGTGTGCAGATAAATAAGCATGATTTGAAGCATCTTAACTGATTGTGGATCCCTTTTTGCACCGGTGTCACTTCCCACACAGAAACATGCATTGCATTGTAAAGGTAAAGGAAACATATAGATAAAATCAAAACTTCATCAATTTAGGTCATTTTGGGGAAGAAAACCCTGGAAATGTAAGGGGGTCTTATTTTTTAATTTAATAGTTAAAAGAACGTTATATTAGAGGTAGAAGTAGAAGTTCAAGTGCAGGCCAAGTTGATGAAAAATGTCCCCATAGATCTTAACTGCAACTCATGTTTCCTGTATACTCAAAAGAGAGATTTAGCTGGAAGCAGTGTTTACTAAAAGACTGCATACAGTATAAATAGTAAACTGATTGCAGATCAGTTCTCTCACCTGTGTTGACTGACAGGCAGCAACATCTACTCCTCGAAATATATATTAAAAAAAAAAAAAAAAAAACCCACGCAAATCTACATCAGTTAAAGGGTCGACATAATCCGTTACTTACCTATGTCGGCGTTGCAGAAGGCGTCTTGCGGGTGCGCCAGAACGCACGAGCAGCCCTCCGTCAGCTGGTGAACCTGCAGGCTGCTGAAGACAAGCAGCAGGCTGATCAGGTGCTGGTACACTGCCTGCATTTTCTCTCAACTTTTCCCACTCCGCTCCGCTGCTGGAATAAACTGTACGGGGTCCGTCTGGATCCGCTCCGCGCGCCGGCCGCTGTCGGAGGAGGCTGCGTGTAATGTCCAAGTCTCTGCCGCGGTCGTCGTCGCTGGTGCTTCTCGCCTCGCTTGAGCGTGTCTCCCTGAGCCCGGAGAGGCGCACAGGCGTACATATAGCGCGCCAGAGAGACGTTCACGCCCCTCTCCACCTCTGCAGCTCGCGGGCGGGGCGGCCAATCAGCGGCCGGCCGGTGATGCCATTAGGAATCACAGACACGATGACATACTGGAACTTTTTTTTTCTCTCCAGACTAACAAAATAAGAATATTAAAAAAAAACAAAACAGGCAGAGGTAGAATATGTTTTAAAGATGTGTAAAAGTGTAAGACTGGTCGAGAATGTTGTTGTACTTGGACTTAATGTTTATTTTCTTCCACCGTGAGAATAAGAATGAAAGATGTGAGAATGGTTTGAGGCTACAGCAAACTTTCACAGAAAGATGTACATTAAGGTCAGCTGGAAAAGTAATTCACACATTGGTACTTGATTGTAATTCTTCCCATGCTGCAATATAAATGAAATAAAATATTGAATTATGCAATATGAAATAGATGAGCTTCACATTATGTAGATATATATTAAAATGGATGTTAAGCTGATATAACTAGGCCGACAGAAACACACAATTTCACATGCTTGGTTATGTGTGTCAAATGTGTGTCAAATGACCTTTATCTCAGGTTTCACTAACATCTGTACCAGATTTTTTATAAGATATGTGGAATAATCAGCCAAGTATTGTCTTGATTTTGGTCCACAAGCACTGCAGAATTGTGACAAATGCCCATCACAATTTCCAAAAACCAAAGATAACTTTGAATTAAACATTTTGTCTAACAGTAAATCGTCAAAATGAAGAAGTGGGAACTACGTAGATCTAATGTTTGGCTTTTTGATTTACAAGGGACTAATTCAATTGATTATCGAGCTACCTATTCACTTTCTATAGCTCGAGTAATTGGCAACTGACTAATTGTGTCAGCGCCTCAAATATATTTTGAACCCCAGAAACACATTTTGTCTTCTAAATATAAACATAATAATACAAAAGATGGGGCTGATTTATTCTTTGATTCTGTTAAAAGCATGTTTCTTTCTTGCTCACTTCTCATGAGTCTCACTTAGTCATCCTGCCCACCCTCTGACGCCCACTTAATTAGTAATACTTACAGTATATTGAATACAGGGTGCAGCCAGATTCCTTCAGTCTGCAGCAGCAATCAGAGGCAATCAGATGACAGTTAATCTCGAAACAATGCCTGTGAAGGCAGACAAAGGCTCCACTTTTATTTTACATTTTTTGACATTAGGGCTACCTGTGGCTGTTTATAGGCAGCACTTAGCCTCATTTAGTCCAATTTTATTCTGAATTGGATGTACTCAAGTTACTTGCAGGGCGCAATCAGTCAAATTAGCCAAATGAACCCTCTTTTCCCTCCATCCTGGCTGCGTTCATGGACCTGAGTGGAGCTGCGTTATCGCTGCAGAGGCTTATCTGCACGGACTGGGGGAGCTATGTTAAGGGTTGACGCTACTCACAGTTATATAACCAAGCCAGAAATAATCAGGTCGGGGAACTCTGACCCTTCATGTGCCTTCATTAACAGTTATCTCAGTTAAAAGAACCTGCATGGCCTGATAGACTTTATTTGTACTTAGCATGGCACTGATAAGCTTGTACTTCAAATATGCTTTAAAAGTGACTTTAATTTCAAAATAACTGTTGGAAAAGGTGACTTAAGTCATGTTTTTGTGATTTAATGACACAATTTTGTCCTCGCTTTACAGATAGAACAATTAATAATAACAGGATATATTGTTTTAGACTAGAATAATACACAGGAACTGTTGTCAGTGGTTTCAGTTTCCTCCACCCATGACTCAGACTCACATCAAGAATATTTTTTTGTCCTTTCGCTATTAACCAGAAAATAAACCAGTGTTTGTTCAGCGGTGCGTTCAGGTACAATATCAGCACATTTCTGGTATCAGTCCAGCAGATAGGAACAAATTCATCATCATCATGTTTTATCAGAGCTGCAATCTCATCTGCAGGTCCAGAGTAGGTTGGATTACAGTCCAACAGACACGAGTGGAAACACGTCAGCTGAGTTAACCATTGATAATGCTGGTCATGTATTATTTGAGCCTCCATCCTGAAGTCTGAGCCAACAGATTTGTGACATTCCTTACTTAGACACTGGATTGGTGTGTGTCACAGGTGGATTTACATCTCGTATGCCCAAATGAGGAGAAACGTTCAGTCATGGGGAGGCTGGGGGGAGGAGCCATTCACTTGTGCAGTATTACATTTGACTTCATTCATACACAAAACAGCCCAGCATTTCTAACACATATCCAAAAGACATCAATCAATAGCCTTAAAATGAAGTCCACCCTTCAACATCCATCATTACTGAAATTAAAGAAGAGGTGGGCATGTTGAGTAATGCCTATTCGATTTCTTACAGAGCGTTAGATGAGAGAACTGATAGTACTCTCACATGTGTGCATTAATTACAAAGCTGCAGGCAGTAGCTGGTTAGGTTATCTTAGCGTAAGGAGTGGACACTGGGAATCAGCTAGCAGTAACACACTATCTAGTAACGTGGTACAGTAATGTGATTACCCTTTTCAGGAACGATTATCATAAAGGATTAACGTGCAATGTGAGATTCAGTACTCACATTAGTTGCAACCCCCCTTTGTTACTGCGGTAATTTGGATGTTAACTTGTTTGTTGTTTGACCAGGAGCTTGATGGAGAGACCGGTTCAGCGGCTAGGCCGACGTGTTAGCTTATGGCAGAGGCTGGTGTTGTATTATTTACAGGATGTGTGTTCTTACCTGGATTGCAAACATTAGCCACGAGTAAGCCTACAATTAGGAATCGTGGTTTTGTGGAGAGCTGAGAGCTGTGAGGATGGGACCATCCAAAACCTAGCTTGCTAAACTACCATTACCTTTCTAAAAGGATACGTTTACCACAGAAATGTTTCGTGTGGGTGTGAAGGATTTGAAGTTTTTTTAAGGGCACCTTTAAAAGAGCCAGTAATTGAGTAATTAGTGAAGTGATGTAATTCCTTTTTCAATGAGTAATATATAATCTGTAGTCGATCTTCAATTCGATCTTCCAAGTAACTTGCCCAACACTGCTAATTAACACATTGTACAAAACATTTGTTTAATCTGTTTGTGTAATAATTGGCCAACTGTCGATTATGCAAAGTCCGTCAAAGGCCGTCAAGATGCCCAGTAGGTACAGTGTGGTAATGTCATCGAAAAGTCGGTCATGCAACTATACAGTCTCAATGATGTAGAACATTAGCAACTTCAACAGCAAATCTCAGTCTCAGTGCCTCATAATCAAAGATAAACGACTTCTGTCTCGAGCTGCTGTTTTTGACAGATGCTCAACTGTCCTACAGGGAAAAATCCATCATTACGTGGAGCAATTTGTGCATTCACAAGAGGAGAAAATAGGCCACAAGCCATTGGAGCCACAAATCTTTGTCAGTTGTGTTTTTGGACACTATGTTATTTTGTTCTGTGATTGATAGTTGATCATTTACATGTTTAGTCTCTTTTGGAGTCCTCTGTGGACTCGCCAGCGATAAAGCGCTATAAATGAACTTGAACTTGCACCACCTTCCTGTAGCTATTCTGTTTATACTCTCTCTAATCTAGACAGAAAGCTGCGAGTTCAGCCTTGCCTTCTGGCTTCTGTCAACAGGCTTTCTTTGAAATGTAGGAAGCCACAAACCGAAGTGGAAGTTTACAAAGCAGGTTGACGGAAAGTGGCTTCAGAATAAAGGAAAGCAAAAGTTCAGCACTTCATCGTAAAATATTTCTGAGGATGTAGCATCAAAAAATGATTCATTGTGTGTAAGAGTATATGAGGGTGAATTTTCCTTTAAGAGTGAGCAGTTGAAGAGGGAGTGCTGCTCACCATTTGTGTGTGGGACCAAAGTGTCGTCTTGGCTTGCAGCTGTCCTCACAGGACGGTCTCGACCACAATAAGATAGATGAAGCGCTCCTTTATGTCTCAGCCCATCAAACAGGTCACTGTGTTTGAATATTGTAGCTCTACCGATACAATCATGGGTCACTTACTGTATATGCAAACTACATGCTCTACTTTAACTTTACTGTCAGAAATAGGACAGTGTCCAGAATATTCTGGTTATGTGTGTCTCTCACAGCTTGTAACTATGACTTGATCCACAAGACTGAAAAATGATGTCGCCAAACTAGGCCAACATACTGTAAGCATAATACAAAGCAAAGTGCATTTAATCTGAAAATGTCCTGTTATAGAAAAAGGCCTGTTTTGAGGCTGGCCGGCCACCGGGGGAGCAGACAGCGGCATTGTGCGCCGGAGGTCTTTAAGGCCTGCGTGGTTCGGGGTTGACAAAAGAGAACAGAGCGGCGGCTCAGAGGAAATACCTTTCATCCGACTGACAAGCCGCTAAAGAGACACAGGAAGAGGCGAAACTTGAAAAGATAGCACCGCCGGGAGCGACGGTCACCGAGGGACGGCGTCCAGCCCTGACTCACTCGGCCCTGTAGCACAGCCCGCATGCCATTCCAGTTAAGTGGGACAGACAGGACGACCCCTGCTCTGCAGCTCCGTGCTGCGAGGAGGACGGGTAGTGGAAGTCGTGTCACAGGAGGAGTAATTGGACGTTTCCTAGTTTGCAAAGAGTGTTGACCTCAGCTCTCAGGCTGTGAGGAGGATTTGGGATCTCGTGGTTTGGCAGTGGCTCTTTCTCCAACTTCTTGGGTGGCTTATTTGACAGAGAGGAAACACGTGCGGTCCACTGAATGGAATGCTGAGTACTGCTATTAATATCTGACAATGTGCTTTTTAATGTGATTATGGGGTAGGGTAGTGATATCACATAATAACATTACATAATTGTCAAAGCATTCAATGAGGTTGACTCTCATCATATTCCAGTGTGTTATGGCATTCGTCAGTACAATAAGGGTTCCATTCTGGTATGTATGGTCAAATAACCGTAAAAATCAAGACAGTTTCTCGCCAGTTAAACACCTCAAGATTTGGCAAAGAGACAAAAAAACATCTCAAAATCGGGCTAGATTCATATAGTCTGATCCCGGCATGAATCAAACTTTTGTTTGGCCTGAGTTTCTTAGTGAAAAAGTTGAATTTAAAGCAGCATCAATTGTTTGTTTGGTTTTTTTGCTGCTCTGGGGCAGAGTAACAAGCTGGAAATAGGTTAACATATCATTATGAAGTTTTCATGGCAAGCATGTGAGCAAACGGTTGCTTTTTTCCACATTCTTCAGACATTAGAATAGATTTGGAGTTGTAAATTATTGTAGTTGTAGCTCTTTTTTGGGCTCTTTAGCTGATAGCTCCACTATGTTCACCATGCACTGATGATTACAGCTGCTGTTCGTGCATCTTTCATATCATTTTACTTACTTTCATCTGAACAATGGGGGCTGAATTGTTGGAAATGAGCTCAAAGCTCAGTGACTGGCAGTCCAGCGAGATATTGGCTGTTTGGGTGGCGTTCTTGTCTCCACCTTCCCAGCTGAATGGGAAGTAATACCAAGGCCTGGTGGCGCTTTCGTTTCACCGTCCAGTCCGTCCGCTTCACTGAACATTTCAACAGATGCTCATCAGTTTCCAACTCCAGCGCGTCTGTCATCTGATGTGGGGTTGAGACATCAGAGAAGGAAACACAAACATGGCCCTGACCCGTGATCCCTCTCACAATGGGACTCCCCCTGCAATAAAATATGATGAACGGTCAGTAACTTCCTACCGAGGCGGGCCAAATGCAACCACAGCGCTCGCTGCTCAGACGCAGGCTCCCCTGTTGTTCTCTACTGTACATATTTGGTGTGTGCGCGGTCAGGAAACCCCACAAAATGACTACGTTGTGTTACGGCAAGAGACACCGGGCCTAGCCATAAACACGGGCATATGACAGCATGGAAACAGCTTTGAGGAATTCCTTAAGGTTGAGGGAATGCCCAAACTGGGTCTGATGCTGAGCACAGTAAAAACAAATTGGCTTCTCGAGTCTTACTTGCGTTCCCAAACAAGGTCGTCGTAGCAATGACCTTATCAAATACTTTATGTTCTATCATGTGTAAAAAGTGACATTGGCATTCTGCTTGTAGACAAGTTCAGACTGTCACATTTAACTGTGAATACTGCATTGTGGATATACTCGTCACTCATACCTCATCGGCAGAAGCACCAAAGGAAGCTGACGTTTGCATTATTGGTCTCAATATTTGACTGACAGGTGATCAGTGGGAATGTAGTATAAACAGCGATGGACTCTCAGAAAAGCTGTGCCTGTTTCTCAGATAACCACTGAAACTGTTTTGAGAAAGGAGGACAAACTGAGAGGGGTGTTTACCCTGCTGCTCTTCTATAAACCAGTCTGTTTTTACTTCCTGCTTCCGTAGTGTGCTCTGTTAATTCGCCTCAAGTGGAGTTCATTTGGAAGACACAGTAAATCATACCAGTGTGTCCTCTGCTCAAATCCTGCAAAAAGCCAGCGTTTCCCAGAAACCTGAGCAGTGGAAGGAAGGTGTCCGTGGGAGGAGGAGAGAGAAAGTTAATTTAGGGAAGATGGTCGAGGGAGAACCAGTGAGTCACCGGCCGGCCAGAGGTCAAGGGTGTCAACAGGGTCCACGGGGTGCTGACGTCACACAATGGGGTTAAATTTAGAAGTTACATCACACTGACAGGACACCCCTGTCATTTTTTTCCCTCTTGTCGAAGCATATGTGGAGTTTTGTTCCAGAACCGTGACATGTTATCTACCCGTGATGTTTGGCAGGAAGCTGAGGTAATTAACGAGTTACTGTTTTGGGAATGAGTCATCTGCTTGAAGAAGAGTTATTATTTTAAGAATAGTGTCATTTCAGTGTCTCTATGGGAAGTGGAAAATGCCGCGGAAATAATTTTATCATTTCAACAAAAACCAAGCGTCCCGGGAGCCCTGTGGATTATCACATTATTCAAGCAATATTTGTAAGCCATATTGTACTCAGGCTCTTCAAAGTACATCCAATCAGCAGCAGGGTGTGATGTTTCAGACATGACACTGTGCTCCACCAGTGTTGCTGCACTACTTTATTCATTTTTGGCTTCAGCATCGTCTGTAAAGAGAAATTGGCCTCTTCCCCTCTGCCACAATGGATGTTCATATTTTAAAGCTGCACTAGTGATCACTCGTAACATCCACAGAGAATTCTCGTTTCCCATCAGTTGTACGAAGCGTTTTAGTTTTGGTTCAGCCTTCTCTTCTATCGGGAGCTATGTTCAGTAAAAAGCAGACATACAAAGTTAGCGACTCGCTGGTTAGCATTTAGCAGTTTAAGCACCAGATATTTCCCTACGGACTTGGTGGAGAGCAAAATAGAGCTAAAAGCAGAGTGTATATTATACTTCTATTCATCAGGTCAGAAATACAAGAAGTCCAAATGGATGAATGCTAATGAACCTATATGCTTCATGGATCTATAAATAGGCACCAGTTTGATCATTGTTAGCAACTGTGTGAGGTCTCCAGTGACTGACAAAACTTTATTTGTGCTTACAGCTTGTAAGTGGCCAGAAAATTCATTATTGCAGGTTTAAGATCAGTGGTTTGCAATCTTTTTATCTTCTGACCACTTAAAATGAAGCAATGTCCACTTCTGATCCTTCATCACAGGTTATGACCTCTGCATAGATGTCATTTTTCCTCCTCAGTTTGTTTAATTTAGATTATTTAAAGGCCTTTACCCCCTGGTTGGGAATCACTACTTCACCAGTATTTGTTTTGAGCTTTGATAAACTGTCGTTGGGAGTTTTCCCTTCTAAAAGCTCTTCTTTAAGATGGTTTAGTGTTTCTGTGGGCAGTGATGAATCTTCCCCTGGCTGAGACCAGAGGGTGTGGGCTTTGTTGACCATAGGCTACCATGATTTGCTGGACAAACCACAGCAGGAGGTAAGTCATCCCTTTATTTTTATGGCTGGAATCCCCCATTAACCACACTGGAGACTCTACACAAACACTTATGCACAGCATGGAAACACAGTCACATAAAGCAATTATTTTTGTAGCTGTTAAGCAATTCATGATGGTGTTTAGATAGCTTACAAAAACAGTCTTTGTTAAAGGGGTCTCTCCGCTTTATCTGAGTCACATCACAAACATTAAACCCTCTCTTGTGTTTGTTTCTCCTCGAGTTGCTCATTTCATTTAGAATAGACTCACAGAATAAGTGCAAATGCCCTCCAGAGATGTGTTTTACCTCGAGCACAATCCCTTCTCTGTTTGCTGTCATGTTGCTGTTGTATCCTGTCAACACTTCTGTAAAGCTTTGGTTCCCAAACTGAGGGTAGGGGCCCCCAGCATGGCTCAGACAATGAGTCTAAGAGGTCCCAGGGTCATTGCTGTGGTACAAAAAAAGAAAAAAAAACAACACAAAAGTAGTAATATACTTTGGTGTCAAATTTGCATATTCAAACAAAAAAATGTGGAAAATGACACAATTAGTAGTCATTCAGCCTGTGATGAGGTTTGATTTAGGGGGTCATATGCAAAAAAGGTACCACTGCTCTCGGGTTTAATAAATGCCAGTTTTGGAGTGCTAGTACTAGTAGGGCATGTTTAGGCCCTGGCTCTTGGGCTGTCGGTCGGGCACAGGTCTTTTTGTACTGCCAAAATATTCAATATGCACACAGAGTATTGCCAATTTAGCGACTTTCTCTCTTGACTTAGTCACTTTTCAGACCCTTTTAGCAAATCTATTTAAAAAAGTGACTAGCAGCAAAGCAAGCGAGTTATTCAGCTCATCAGGGGGAGTAATCTCCTCTTGCACCGTGCACATGCAGGCAGGACTGACAGTGAGTTACTGAGGTTAGGTGTGCCTTTGCAAAATCATGAATTTAATTGTCCCTCGTTACTGAAATCCAGTAATATGGCATAATTTTACACAACATTATTACAGGATTGCTCCGATGTTGCCAGAGCAAATTTATACCAAGTAAAAGGAAGCCTCAAAGCCGCTCCTTCAAGAAAAAACATAATTATATATGTGAAATCGGCTTTCTGTACACATGGGACAAAATCTGAACATCAGGCTTTTTTCCAGAGCCAAAAGCACAGAGTGTGTGTGGTTTTAGTTAACAGAGGCACACACACACACATATCCAACATCAAAAAACACCTTTCATATCTGAAGGGTTTTTCCTCGCTTTACTCATGTTCACATCTATGACAAATTTAAAGTTTGTAAAAAAAATGTAACTTTTATTGCGATTAAAACAGGTTAGTGAGATCAATTAGGCTCACCAGTCAAGTCTCCTCCTGCCCCTGAATGCAATCCGGCTTTTGCCAAAGTATGGATTGTACTGAAATGGTGCTGTAGTGGACTGAATTATACTGAGAGGCGTTTCTAATGTTTGTTCCACCTCGTTTACAGTCGGCAGTGCAGTCCAGCATAACGCCAGCACGAACTATAGTCTCAATGATAAACATGTAGTCGACCTATCAACTCTGTGACAGTGTCAACAAAAGCTGAACATAATCCTAAATCCTAAATGTACATGTGGCAGATCTGTAGTATTTGACTGCATCAAAGGCAAAAGTGTGTTTGACATACGACTACTACTAATAATGATAATAATAATTTAAGTGATTTATATTGCAATATTTATCAAGACTAAGACTCAGTTAGAGATTTCAAGCCAAAGCCCCGGATCTCCTCTGACCACAGAACCACCCCTGAGTAGTACCAAAATGTAGGAATTGTGGCAGCGTGCATAAGGATATCTAAATCTGTTCGCAGAACTGAACTTATCACGATTTGGTGTGAATCGCACCACCACCTGGCTATTTAAAAAAAAGCATTTATATTACGGCACATAACCAATTGCTAAATCACGAGCCATAAGCATCGTCCAGTGTTCATTCCATTTTCCTGTAATGGCTGAATTCCTCTATGTGTGGCCTGTTTAACGTAGTCCATCTCAACCACAAAGCACATATACAGTATCTACATGCAACAATGCAAACTTTGATGGCATTTCACCAAATACTTGCACCACAGCAACATTTAGATGAACTTAAGTATGAGGTTCTGTGTGTTTTCTTTAACACAAGTCATCCAAATTGTGGCTGCTATCAGCTACATATTGATTGTCACCATCTGTTTTTTTTTCTTTTTTTTGCGAATCACAAATTCCTGAACTCCTCTGGTCTTAGAATAGGACTGTGCAGCCTGATTGCTTTCAAGTTACGATAACTGAGTGTATCAAAGTCACTGCTTTCATACTGCTGTTGTGTATTACAGAGTGCCTCCTATTCCTACTGCTTGCACAGCTGGTATAAATACAGACTAGACTTGCCACATCCAGCTGTTCCAAAACATCGTCCTCCTTGATGTTTCTCCTCTCTCCTCCCTATGTACCATGTCTTAATTGAAAACAGTGGCGTTGCTGACGTTTGTGCTGAGCTCTGGTATGCACTCTGCAGAAGCCGCCTTTCCTTCCTCTGCTGTCAAAAAAGTTGCTGACGCCTCATATGTCCTTTCACTCACTGTGTCTTATCGGCAACAAAGAGCAGGAAATATTTCTTAATATATCCTGAAGTCATGACATTTGCATGAGTGTGCCTGCATTATCTGTTTCAGCATTGCCTTTTGAGATCCAGTGAGATCCATTGCTTGACCTGTTGCACTTCCCAGTTCAATTTGCAGTGTCCTCTTCACAGCTGAGTCTGACACTGTGTGACAACACTGTTGTTGGCAAATTAAATGAGTTCACAGCTGAAGCATTTGAACAGTTTAGCTTCCCACTCTGCCTGCTGTTGCTTTTGAAAATAACTTGATACTAACTTTGTGGGATTTAATTGATGCTTTGGTGAGCTGTAATTTTCTTGACAATGTGGCATGAAACTGTGGCAAACCGCTGAGTAAAGCCCAGTGTAACGGTCGTTAAAGCCGTCCATCCGCGCCATCGAACCCAGACTCCAAAATCTGCTCCGTATCCCAAGCGTTACAATGAAGCTGCATATTTAGACCATCCAGCTTCCTTCATTTAATGTATTTTCTATGGAAACAGGATATTGGGGTGGGACATACAGTATGGCTGGAAAGACTTCACTGACTTTCATGCATGGCGAGCAATGTGTGACGCCGACCTCTGACCTCACTGTGCGTGAACATGTGCGGAGAGAAATGAGAAGTATCGCAAAAACATACCGCGGAAGTCAACTCTCTGCTTGTTTGCGTACACTTTTATTGGTCACGTTGCTCACAGTTGCAGGTTTGGATCCACGGTTGTTTTCGCCAGCATCACCGAGCGGAAGGCGTTGAGTGAATGATTCCATTCAGTCCTGTGATCATGGGAGAGGGAAGCCAAAACTGCACACAGTCACCTCATTTCTGCTCAGCCGTTTTCCGAGCCCTAATACTGCAGGAGCCCCTGGAAAATGGGAAAGACACATCGCTTTTCCTTTTAGACTGAGAGGAATGTGGCACAGTGTTGATGGTTTTTGCAGGATTGGCTCGCCTGAGGCCCGTCTGTCCTTTTTCTTCTGGAGCAGGAATGTAGGTTAGTGAATTGATTAGTGCTAATAAGGCCTGTCCAGGTCCCTATTACAACCGCAGAGAAACTGGACTGAAATAGCTCCGCTTTAGTACAGTCTGGACATGTACTCAACACTGACTTTCAAGCAAATCTGTGTTTATTTAAAATGAATCGACTGGACTCAAGTGGTGGCTGTTCTGTTATTAAATGATATTGGTTAACCGTCTGTAATATTAAGCACCTGTGAGATCACTGAGGTATTACAAGCAACTCGCTTGGAGGGAGCAGTTTTTTGTCAGAATATTTATGAAGACAGCATTAAGGTGGATTTAGAGTTTTACAGTGTAGCTTTGGAAACTACACACACAGCTGCAGAGCTGCGCTACAGGCTACAGCATCTCCTCAAAAATGGAACAACACATTGGGACGACTATACCACGTGGAGACCACAAGAACTGTGACAGGTCAGCTTTGGCTGTTTTTGTTTTCTCCTACAAGTGGAGACTGTTGACTGTTGTGAAGGCAATGTGAAGGAAGTTGTACAAAGAATTAAACATAAACATATTAGCTACACAGTAGTAGTTTGCTGTTTTTACCAGTATTTAGTTTATCCTGTTCACCATCTTAGCTTAATGTGTTAACATGCTCATATCTGCTAATTAGCACTAAACAGAAGTACAGCTGAGGCTGATGGGAATGTGATACATTTGCAGATATTTGTCCTTAAATCAAAGTACTGGACAAATAGAATGTTTGGCCTGATGGTGGCGCTAGATGAAAAGTTCGAGGATCACCAAAGCCAGTGAGTTTTAGCCTCTGGGGATCATGAATTTGGAATGCATGTAAAAGTTGTGAATGTATTTCAGTCTGGACCAACACTGTGGACCAAGCTACAGGCCAGCGTTGCCATTCACGCTGCTATCATGTCTAAAAAATAATACTTAAGACTAAATTACAGTAAATGCACAGGAAATGTAAGAGCCAAGGAACCCTTTCTGGGCATAGCATCAAACACTGCCCAAATATTCAGAAGTATATTCAGATTTTTGGCAGCATGTGCTGCTATTTGTTGATTTCAGTTTTCATTTCACAAGTAGATATTACCAATGTTTTTTTAAGGCTCTGTACTTGAATTATTTGTCCATAATGAGACAGGCAGTCATGACATCGTCCACAAAACAATCAAGAAGAGATTTGTTCCTGGTTTTGTGGACAACCTTTAGCGATATGCAGCTGTTGTTTTGGTGATTTGACACAAACTCAACTTGCAGTAGAAAGTCATGAAACATTAGCGACTGGCGACAGATTGAATCACTCTGTATGGCATTTATGGTACGGTACGACTTTTGGCTGCTTTCAGTGAAGCTAAAATGTGACAACTCTTCCTCCCCCAATCACTTAGCAAGTTGCCGCGATAAAGCAGGTGCCTCGACCACCGGAATACACCACCACCCATCCCCGTTGCTTCTCCATCAGCACCTCAGTGTTGCTGGGGAGCATCCGCCCTGGAAACTTCCATCCTCAGGAATAAGTTGTGTTTTCCAGACAGCTGTCTCCCACATGGAAATACACCAGCACGGACCCTAATGGAAGCCAGATGAGCTTAAATTCCACAACAATAATTATCATGCCCCATTAGACAGCCTTTACTGTATACACTTCAACACAATGGGCATCTACTGTTGGTTGCAGTTTTGGGAGGATGTTAGCCCACAGGGGTTACCATGACAACTTGTAAATGTCTGTTTTGGGCGCGTATCCAGGAACTGTATGTGTCATGCTTATGTCACTCTTCGTTTTGGAACATGTGTAAAATTTGTTTTGAAGCTTTACAGTCTGAGGCATTTAGCCTGCTGCTGTTTCGTTCTCTTGAAACTCACTACAGTTCGTCTTATGTACAAATTAGAGATCAACATTTCTACTTTTGAAATTATAGATGTTAAAATGCCACTAACAAGACAATATCAAGTCATACCAGATATGGGCCTAAGCAGATTGTTTACAATCCTGTATGAGCTGTGCAGTATGGGAGATTTGTGAAAAGTGGTGGAAGTCACTGAATTGATTTCTTGCTCAGAGTTAGATGACAAGATTGATCCCACTCTCACGTCTACATTTAAAACTGAAGCCAGCAGCTGGTTAGATCAGCTTAGCCTAAAGACTGGAAACAGGAGGAAACAGCTGGCCTGGGTCTGTCCAATGGTAAAAATCCACCAGAACCTATCAAGATCACTAATTAGTGCATTATATCTAGTATTCCTGCCAAACTCCCACCAAGAAATAATCCCGGACATGACATCCTGTAAAAAACACACGTTGTCAATTTGCATGGATTAAACAAGTGGTATATAGTGATCATTAGTGGGCTTTAGGGGTGCTGTTAGATGGATTTTTTTTTTACTTTGGACGGAGCCAGGCTAGCTGTTTTACCATGCTTCCAGTCGTTATGCTAAGATAAATCATCTTCTGCCTGTAGCCTTATATTTAGCATCCATACATAAGAGTGGTATTGTAAGTGAAGCATGCATTGTTACTGCTTTGTATCAAGAAGCAACTTTTTTGTGGAAGAGGCGAAAACAAAAAGACTGAATCTCTAAAACAGTAAAATGTAGTTCCTCCAATCACAGCTTACCAATGACAATAACTGGTGCCTGTAACTATGATACAGTTACCCTCCTTTGATTCTCCAGTTTATTGCTCTATATACGCTCAGTCCATTTTCAGACAATTGAAACACTACACCTTCATTGGTAATGTGTTGGAAATTCATCTGCATGTCATACTGAGCTGCTGTACCCAGCATCACAGTGTAAAGTAAGGATGTTGTAGGAAATCTTTGATTCCAGTGCCCACATTAAACAATTTGTGTTGGTTCAAAGTGAACGATTAAACTCCTGCCTCCATTTGAATCCACTCATGTCAGGTGTATAAATTCAGTCAGTAACTTTGCTGGGGCTTGCATGATAAACGTTATTGGTCTCTTGAGGTTCACTTAATCCGCAGGCAGGGTTTGATGTGGGCAGGCTGTCTTTGGTCCCGCTGTGGTCGGACTCTTGAAAAGGATTCGGGGTCGGGGTCCCCTGCTCTCGTCGTCTGCCCAAACCATCGCGCCTCATGTCTTCTCCTTGATGTGGCAGGTTTGACTGGCCATAATAAAAATTAAGAGATCATAAATGCAGGATGGATGCACCATGTGCTCTGTTGGATAATGAGTGTGTCCCCAAAGAATGATTCAACGACTGCTCAGCAACTGAAAGCTCTCTACACCGCTTTCACTGGATTAGGTGTGTGTGTGTGACCCATTTCTGCTTAGCTTTGTGTTCAATACATTACATTATTTTACTTTACTGTGTGAATTAAACTGGCAAAATAGAACATTTTTATTAAAGTCTATAATTTGAAGGGAGCAGTAGGGTTGCTGATTAATGTCAGGCCTGTACTCTACTTTGGAAACATTTCATGGTTTCCCTACTGATTTGTCATAGATGGCCATGGCGACTGTTTTTTTAAGTAGTTTGGTCAGTGTTCGTAATGGTGCCTAGAACAGTTAAAGATCAAAGTTCTTTTAAAAATTCACCTATCAATATTTTTATTTATACAATGGATCAGGTGACAATGTGTAATTAGAAACGGGTCGCTCCTGGTGATAAATCCACATACAATTTTCATGCAACCCTGGAATTCCTCTCAGCTCTACGTACCGTTTTAGCATCTTTCAGTTTTTTGTTTTGGTTTTTACAGCCAGCAACCTGACTGTTATGGTTGTCACCTGGTTCCAGACTCAGCAGGCAGCTTTTCTCATCAGAAATGCTGTAATAAAGCCTCTGTACTATCTGGCACCAGCACACAGTCTACTCTACCAAGCGCTAAACAGCAGAGCTAAGCTAGCTAATGAACATAGTGCAGGATTTAGCTGGTTAAGAGCCACATTTTTGACTCAGAAAGTGGTAGAGACCAAATCAGAGCTAAAAGGAGACTGAATGTTGAATTTACATTCACCATATGAATGTTAATGATTCTGTTTGTCCGCTGGATGTGTAAATCAGCAACTTTATACTGTGTTAATATCCAAAGCTGTGGTCATAGGTTGTCCCGCTGGCCCCAAGCAGCCAAAAACTCAATTAGTGCTGCTTTCAAGCCAAAATGATCTTTATCTCATCTAATGTTGTTGGGATTAGAGCCGATTATAGCCTTTTAAAGCCACTTTTTTAAAAAAAAATCCCCAGACCTTTAATGCTTTGTTTTGGCATCTATCGCAGAGTTTTACCTTAATCTTTAATCTTTTTCCAAATCCGTTATTAAATCAAGGTGTGATCAATTTACAACCAGTTTCTAATAGTACAGATTTGAGATAGCGAAACCTAAGATTTGACCTGCAGCACCAGAACAGCTGCTAAATGGAACTTGTGGTAATTGTTCTGTTTGTCAGCGAATGGGAAATGTTTTTTTAGTTGTGATTGGTCCTAATATGTGAAGTGGTGAAAGGAATGCTCCTTGTGTGGACCTACAGGTATATCAGTAATGGATAAAGACCTTCTGTCGTGGTTCCCTCACATCTTCAATGTGCACAGTGGGATGTGGAAACTTCCAGTCCACCATGGACAGAGGTTTTGTGGGATTGGAATGTCACATGGAGGTGTTTTTGAAGTTAGGGAAGCTGATTCATCTCAGACACTGACCTGCGCGACAGTCCTACGTGACTCACTTACAACCAGCTTCGCATATACGGCCAGAGGGAGGGGATGCATGTGTGGGTGGATGGGCTTCCCTGAAGTATTTCCATTATGTGCCAGGCCTGGTCGTCTGGCACGTTTATTGTAAATGAAGGCAGCCTGTGTGTTACGAAATGAAACATAGGCTGGTGAAATCACCCACCATATAATTAGCTTTTTTAACGTGACTTCTTAACGTCTTTACCACACTGGATGCCTTTTACAGATTTCTGCTGGGAACAAAAGGGCGAGTGGCGCGCATGCAACTGGGATGAAACAGAAAGCTGAAGTTTTAAACCAAAATTTCCACATCTTAGAGCTCACGGCCACTAATGGCCACCTTAGGCTTTTTTAAGGACGGAAACTTGTTTTGTTGAACAGTCTTGTAAAGAATATCAGTTACTGTAAAATAGAGGCACTCCCCATAAAATAGCCTCCCGTATGTCTGATGGAAAGGTCCCAGCCACAGTTTTATAGCGAGAAGCTCCAACAGAGAAGTAAAAAATCCAAGAAAAAGCATAAGGTATTCAATTTGCAAAAAGATTTTCTAAAAAATATATATAAAACCAAGTGTAGAGTCATGAAATACAGGTCAAAATAGTGATTTAATAACAATATATAAAACAAGTTCAGCATCATATAGATTTTGCAGACAGATGATCACACCAACATTTATGGCAATTGCATTTTAAAGGAAGTTTTGCAAAATGTTGGCAAAATCAATCATGCTTTAGTCACTGGACTTGTTAGCCTTGCTTGTTGGCTTGGCTTGTTAACTTCAGTAACATTCTTCTAGCAAGTTCGCTAGCTGTCATTTGAGGTTTTATAGCCCATCGGTGGCAACAATCCTGTGAACAAAATGTCAGTGAGGAGTAAATGACACAGTGGAGACAAAACAGACACAGGCTTTGACAGCTATTGTGACTAGTGTGTTAGCAGTTAGCTTGCTACATACAGATGTTGACCAGCTAACCCAACTAGGCCACCGAGCTCCTAGAACCACAGATATCTGAGTGAAGAGTTCTGCTGCGCTTCTTTCTGGTGTGATCGTGCTTTAAAACGGTGAATCAGCAGACTCTGGAACAGCCAGGATGAACCTGCAAACCGTCTGGCTCATATGGTGTCAAAATGTCAGGCATTGCTTTGTGGCTTATAGGTAAATCCTTCCCAGATATGGCAATTTCAGTGACGGTGCTTTTTTTTTTGTGGTCAGTGAGGCCGTCAGAAAACAACAGTGAGCGCACGTCTCCGTCTGACGCTCCGCTTTCATCGGGGGCGGAGGATGTGGTCGTCTGTCCCCAACATGTTCGCCGTCTGCCGTCATTGGCACGCTGATGGGAATGACTGGAAGGAACATGTCCAGACAGAGTGGGTGGCTGCGGCCCCTTCCACCCGTAACACTTCTTTCCAGCGGACGAACAGACGTCCACACTGTGCCGCTGCTGCTGCTGTGCTCCTCTCACATACTCGCTAAACCTCAGGCATCTTATCATTCGTCATGTGAGGCGCACACACGTATCAGCTGTGCCGACTGGCCTTGCATAGCCTGTTTGTAAAACACAGAAAATACTACCTCATTTTGTTGAAAGCCATTAAACCAACTTAATTCCTACTAATAATAAGAGTTATGTAAGAAGGATTTGTACCCCAAGCCATGATAGCTTTGACTCTGCTGCTTTGATGCTGACAATTCTTTTTTATGGAAGCCCACCAACGTTATGGAAGTGCAACACTAAATTATAAGTGTTCCTTTGATATCAATTGTGGATCCTGTAGAGTTTGTTTGAAATCTATGACTCAGCAACATCATCAGGCACTTGGTATCTTCCCTGGCGTCGCTCTGCCAGGCCTGTGCTGCCCTCTGGCTTGTCTCGGAGACTTTTAGACTAGAATCTGGTCTTCAGCGGTGAAAAACATGATTGGTTTGGTTGATGCAGAGTAGCTGGCTGTCTTCTGGTGTAGAATATCCCACTGCTTGTCCATAAAAACTTCACTGGTTTGCCTTGTGTGGCTGTTTACACTCAGACTCTCTGAATTGCAGTTAAATCTACTATATTCTTACAGTTGGTATTTCCACACTTTACTGTATTGCTAAATGCATCATACATGCAGTACATCACTTTTAAGTGGATTATAAAGTGGACTCCTTGATACAGTCTTACCTCCCTTCTGTACTCTGGCACTTGTTAAGTGATAATGGAGACAATTAGAGCACACTTTATCTTGGCAGCGTGTTGGCCAGGCCTGTGCTGTCAGAACCTGTCAGCAGAGGCGGCGCTCATACCCTCAAGCAGCTCGATGTCTGTTCAAGGCTCAGCACAAAACAAGCTGTCAGCAACATTAGGATGTGCGGCCCTGTCAACTGTCGGGGAAGGGTTTTGGATGAAGTGTGAGCAGCTGTTTAGCAGTCCCTTCCTCCATGCGTGATCCGGCCCCCGTGCCTTTGGCCTGAACATTGATTACGCGATTTAATGGGGCTTCACCTCGAGGCGCTCACACAGATAATCACTGTAAACTTTGTGTAAACTTTTGGATTCTCACATCTGAATGCCTTTGTGAAAGTGCAACACGCATGAACACATTCTGAATTACGAGAAACATTTGGGGGGGAAACGGTCCTGAGCAACAGTCACATCTGTCTAGAAGTGCGCCTGAAACCCCACATTGAAGCAGGGTGTTGTTTTAGTGCTAAGCTCCGTGCAGATTCTGGATGATGTATAGAAGTGTATGTGCAGTATTTGTATGCAAACATCAATAAATTATCACAAAAGTACCATTTTTTATTCCTCATTATTGCTGTTAACTGAAGAGCCCCTTACACAGACAATCACTGCTGCCTAAGAGCTATTATCACAAGGTTGGAGGAAGTCCTTTTGAAACTGGAAAAGTCCCTCTTACATTACATCCCACTTACAATCATATCAGTGGATTTTTCAAGGGGCGTTTAAACCACAGGGAGGTTTGAAGTAATCTGTTGATGTTTCACCCTCTTCAGTCCTCCAAACTATGAGAAACAGCGTGTTTGCAGCCTGTCTGGTTTGTCCACAGTCTCAGTGAGCTGTGGTCTTCCACCCAGCTTCCCAGAACCTCGCTCGTTTGTGTAATAAACCAACATTCTTCCGTCTCCACCTCGCGCCTCCTTAACAGGGCAGCTTTAAGTTCAGCGGGATGGCAAGAGCCAGTGCGTTTCTTTACAAGGCCACGGTTCTGGACACTTCACATACGCATCCAAATCAGTTGCAAAGGAAATAGTTTTCCACTTTTGGTTGTCTCTCAATGTGGTGTTTACCACATGTCTGTCTTCTTGTATATTTAGAGTGCCAAGTACAGTACTGAATGTCCCTACTTAGTGTGACATCCTTTTCTGAGCAGCCAACAATCCCTGAGCTTCCAACTTTTATTCTGCAGGTTCTAACTCCACCACCCCCACCCAGCTACAGAGAGACCAAGGTTATCATACCAACTAATAGTCTGATGTTGTTCTGCAGGTCACAACCCCTTCCTACCCGGTGGTGGTCAAGATGGGGCACGCCCACGCTGGCATGGGAAAGGTGAGTTCCTTGACATAAACAGACAAAAACACACACGATCTGTTCTTTTATGTTTGTCACAACCAAAATAATTTGGTAAATGAAAAAAGTCCGTGTCACACTTGAAAAAAATGACTTTTTCAGACCACCACACAAAGTTCAGATTTCCACTTTTAGCTGCTCAAATTTCAGGCTCACACTCACACTTGAATGCGTCTCGAGTCGAGTTATGCAAATCAAACATGTGATGTTCGGAGCAGCTTTGACTGGTCTGAGGTTCAAAACCGGCCAGAGATTGGAAACCTAAACCCCCATCATGTCTCCGTGATCTTGAAAAGCAGCCATGATGGCCAAATCACAGTTCTGATCAGGCTGTGAGGTGTGCAGTATGTTCCTGCCTCACTCTGTCTGCACTGTTACGATGGCAGAAGCGCACTCCGACAATCCACTGATCAGGTCTGAGTACAGCACACGGGTAGTTTCACTTTTGATGTTGTCTCACACAGTCTGGCCGCCTAACGGTTTCAGACGATCTAGCCTGATTGCTGCATGGAAATAACTGCACACTGATGTTTAGCTGTTTGAAGACACGGAGTTACAAAATCTACACAGCAGTAAGAAGGTTCACACACTTACTCTCTCTCTCCCGCCCGTTATTTGGATTCACAGGAGGAGACACTTCCTATATGTCTTTTGCCCTCGTCTGTCTGGATGGGCTTGGTTTCCTGCTCAGGAGCCAGACATGCTATAGAATTTCCCTGAAGGCTCAAGGGGAACTTGGCAGGCCCTTGTAGAGCAGGACCTCGTTTAACCCCTCAGACCTCACAGAGCTCTGAGAACGGACAGGAACATGTGGGATTTAGGTCGTTGCTGTTTGGTTTGCTTTTGACAGTAAAGTGTAATGCTTTTGTAAGTGGATCAAAGGATGCTTGCTGATACCACGTTTACTCACCCAAACTCCACCTGTATGATGTAACATCAGCCATAACTTGATGGTGCTGCATGCAGCACTTGAGTCTAAGTAATCATGTCATTACATTGGGCCCTTAACACTATGACTGTAAAGATAAATGAGAGAACTGTGATAGGCTACTTACAGTGTTTTCCGCTGTGAGCCTCTTGGTTGCCTTCGGAAGAAAACCTGCTGAAACAGGAAGAGGGCGCTGTTCTTCCAAAGCAAAGTTTGGCATACAACATAACTTAGAATAAAGCACACCCCGACTCAATTTGATGCTTTTAGGGGTTTTGCTGCTATAGCTTTACATGGTCTGGTATGACCAGTATTCTATTGTGGCTATAATAACTAACTTAATGACTTTTCTCTCTGTAAGTTTGCAGTTACATTGCATTTTATCATGCTGCATGTGAACATTTCAATAGTTTCATCACAAAAGTAAAACATAAACAAACACTATCTCACTAGGAGACATGTTTATTGTTTCCTGTGGTCTCATTTCACTCGCACTCAGTGATGTCTTTAAGGCAAGTGACCTAAGAGAATCATGAGAATTTAAGGGGAAGTCAGTGTGCCACTGTCTGTAATGACTGTACCATGTGTGGCCAGAGGGGCCGCTGTTCAGCAAGAGTTACACCGTCACAGTTGAAGGGAAGTTTGATGTTTTGGTCACAGGAAATAACAGCCCCATCTGTGACTCCAGGACTTCACATGTAAACACTATGATTCAGTCACATTATACTCTGATGTATGCACAGTATAGCTCACACTGGCAACACAGCACGAATGTATCACATGGGAGTCAATGAAAGGGCTAAGAAATGCTAACAAAACACCTGTGTGAGGGTTAATGTTAACTGGACTTTGATAATGTTGGTATAGTCACATCATACCAACCAGGTTTCCATTACATGTTTTTTGATCAATCGGCTGTGTATTTCAGCCAGTATGTCATCTGTATGTCTGGACACTGACCAGTATGACATGACTTTTTCCACCAGACGCCGTTCTTCATCTCTATGCCAGCGCTTCACCTCCTCTGGCTTACCTTTTCGCTTTCTGTCTGCATCGTTACGGTTTGTTTAGTTTCTCAGAGGAATTGCGTAATTCTCTGGATGGATTTGCGTGCTTACAGCTCAGAGCTGGACCTGCCACCAGCTATCAAGTTCTACCTTGAGTCACTTCCCTTCACTCGCTTGATTTTGTTTTCTCAACTTCTGCCCGCTCTCTGCACACGGGAAAGGTTGGGTGCTCAGCCTCAAGGCTTCAGTCACTCTGTATAGCATGAAAGAAATTAGCTGGATGCACACACTTATAATAACTATAATAAATACTGTGCACATGCCTTTATGCCATTTATAAAATAATGTGATAGGCAATAAACAGTAACAGGCCAAGATTAAAATTAGAATGTGTGTGTGCTGTATTAATGCTGCACCCTTGGATTCAACATGAGAAACAGTTCATTTCTGTTCATCTGACATGTACTTCATCGGCCTCTAGTCTGCCTTCTGAACACATTCGAGAAACAAATGCATTTATTTTCAGTTGGACAGCTTTTTATGTGGGTTTCAACAAGCATTTTCATTTTATTGCCCATCAAACTAACAACTCTGTTTACTGGACCACATTAACCATCAAAGCCGCCTGCTCTTCTTTTCAACATTTAAACCTACTTTTATTGTTTTGGTACCGTTCTCGCTCTTGCTCCGTTTTGCTTTATTTGTTTTCCCTCCGCCGGTCCTCTTGTTCATTTTTTGCCGAGGCTTGCATCATTTTTAAAAGCTCTTCGGGATTTCTTTGTTCCACCCGGATAATTTGCATTTCTTTTTTTAGTGGTTTTCAGAAATTGTTTGTGTGTGAAAGTGCATTAAATTAAATCCTTATAAACACAGCATGAAAGTAGTTCCTAAGACCTCACAAAGAGTCTAATTTCCATTTGTGCTCTCCATGCCATGCTAATATACAGTGTCTAGTTTACTCTATATTAGCATCTGTGGCAAAATTAGTGTACCCTGCACACCCCAGAAAATACACAAAGCCTAACTTAAAGCAACAGTCAACTGCGAGCACATTTGCATACCACTTTAGAGTGAATTACTGAACTAAACACCTGCTAAGGCCACATAAATCTACATTTAAACTCATCTTCAGAAGAGCAAAACAGTGTGATGAGTTGAAACCCCAGAGGAACAACTAGCGCTTCCTGCCTCCTCTATGTGCTTTGTGTTTTTTCATGATGTGACCTTACCGTTCCCTCCACTTTCTCTCTGTAGAACTGTGACGATACCAGTGAGCTGGATGGTGATGAGTGAGTGGAGGCTCTGGACTGAATCATTTAGCATCTTAGACACTGAGCGCTGGCAGTTTGCAATACATTAAAGCTGCTGATGAATGAGTTTCCCATTTCCCACGACCTGACAGAGTACACCTCATAAATCTATGTATCAGCATAGTTAAAGAAGATATAGAAAGGAGAACCACAGAAAGAAAAATCATTTACAGAAAATCCAAAGAAGAACACATCAGAGCAAGGCTGTTTAAATGACAGGTGATGCCTGAGAACTTTGGTGAGAGCTTTTGTATCCAAGATAGTGTCGATAGAAAGAAATGAGGGTCTCACAGACTGCCGCTGAGAGGCAACTAGTTGTTTTCTTCCTATTTTGCAATGTCGCACCTCATTGTTACCTAATTATCTAAAAGTTATGGTGAAAAATACCTTTGGGTTTTATGTAAGAGCCGTGTTTTGTGTTGATGGGGTCCCATTGCGTCATTTCCCCCCATTCTGTGTACAGTCTACAGCCTAATCACTCCATGGGAGTGAGGTGACGTAGTTCAAAGCCGCCCCTGGCAGTGTTTCCATCCAGGGACCCTTCATTATCCTGCCTGTGCAGAAGTGTGAAATTCCTGTGGGATTCTGAGCAGCCACTGCCGGCTTTGACGACGCGCTTTTTAATTAACCGCTCGCTAACAAGTGGCTTCTCTCCCGCAGATCAAAGTTGAAAACCAACAGGACTTCCAGGACATCACCAGCGTGGTGGCTCTGGCTGGGACCTACGCCACCACCGAGCCCTACGTCCAGTCCAAGTATGATATCCGCATCCAGAAGATCGGCAACAACTACAAGGCTTACATGTAAGATGTTTCACACCGCCAGCATCATACGTTTGATAGTGGGGCCAACAAGGTCAAAGAGCGTAACTTTATGTCAACACATGTGATGGCTGATACCATTACAGATGAATTAAGCTGCCTGTAAAGCTATTATATTGGACCAGTGTTTACAGTTTTGGCCACTTTCCCACCAGAAATTCAATTTTCCCACGTTAAAAATCCTCCATAAACAGCATTTAAACCATCATTAAACAGTGCAAACTATGGAACTATGAAACCACAGCAACTAAACAAGAATTCCTTTGCACATTTTATTTGCATCTCCACCATGGAACCATGGAGATCAGGCAAATTTCTCTGATAACCGATCGAAACAGCAGGCTGACGTTTAAAGTGTGATTCCCATCCTGACAGTTCCTACGCCATCAGAAAGCACTACACCCAGAGCAGGGACCTTTTTTTGGATCAGAAGCTACGACTGTGGAACTAAATAAAGTCGCTGGGTCCTCCGGCTCCTCGGTCGAACACAGCAGCTGTGGGAAAATGCTCTAGAGATGGTTTGCAGTCCACTCAAAAACTCCAGGAACTTTTGATGTTTTTTTAAATTCTTATTAATTTGACCTTTATTTCAACTAAAAAGCCTTTCTGAGGTTACGGCCAAGATAATAATAATAATAATAAATGTAATTTCTAGTGCACTTAGTTAAAAGGTTAAGCAAAAAAAAAACATTCATAATCAACATTCATAGGCCTTTCTGAATAAAAACGTTTTCAGGCCTGATTTAAAAGAGTCTAGGCTCTGAATAGCCCTCAGCTGGGTTGGAAGGCTGTTCCAGAGACGTGGTGCGGCCGAGCAAAAGGCTCGGCCTCCCATGGTGGAGAGCCTGGTGCTGGGGATTTGGAGGAGCAGGGTGTTAGTGGATCTGAGAGTGCGGGTGGTGGACTGTAGGGTCATGAGTTCTTGGAGGTATGACACACAGTCATTTGGAAGCAAGAGACCATGTTCAGTAAGTTCAGCCGAGCATATAGCAACAGAGACTGTGAGTCAACGCCGTCTTAACTTTCAGCTTTCTGAATCTGAACAACTGCTTAACCAAAAGCAGAAGAACAGAGTAGCCCAGCCTTGTCTCATCTCCGAAAACATGACCCTAAATGGCTCTGACACAAACGTAAAGTAGGTGTGGGTGGCAGTCATCATCACTGATGAGCTGACCTGACGATAGATTCTCCCATGAGCTTTTCTATTCGGCTGCACAAGCGCGAATTGTGAGTCACTAAGTCTTGGGGAAGTGTTTCAGCTGTCTGGCTGGAGGCAGGTTGATTCATTTGTTGATGCTTTTCTTTGGTTCGCAGGAGAACGTCCATCTCTGGGAACTGGAAGGCCAACACAGGCTCTGCCATGTTGGAACAGATCGCCATGACTGACAGGTGAGCTGACTCAGAGATACGGTGGAAAAATGCCGACCTGTTTAGACAATTTACTTCCTTTCCTGTATTTTAAACATTCATCTCTCTTTCTGCTAAATCTCACACCTATCAATTCCGCAAACTGACGCCGCTTTTATGCACAAATGCTGTTGATGCTTCAACCCGCCCTTGATGATATCTGCAGCCATTATTGCGTCTTTAATTATTGGTTTATCAGTTGCTAGTGCCACTGTGTTCTAGATATCGGCTGTGGGTGGATTCCTGCGCTGAGATGTTTGGTGGCCTCGACATCTGTGCAGTGAAGGCTGTCCACGGAAAAGACGGCAACGACTATATCATTGAGGTCAGTTTGTTTTCAGAACCACCGCCGACTTCAGTCTGAGAATGCACAATGGAAAATTAAAGACAGTTTCAAGGAAAAGGGCCTGAAACCTTCTATCAGGATGATATACCTACAATATGTTTCACCTCCAGTGTATTTTGGAACACCCAGCGCTGAAGTCGACTTGAGTTTTGCTTTATGTGAGTTGAAATTTCATCCAAAATTTTTTATAAAGGCTACCTGTTGAGTTTAAGGTGGGTGGGCAGATGGAAAATGTGCCCCATTCCAAACATTTGCTGCATTCTTGGCAAGTTACAAGAGCTCGGCCTCCACCAGTCATCTGGATACCAGTTCTTAGCAGGGCTGCAAAACGCCCGTCTCCTTCCCTGCTGATAATATTTCTCATATCATGGTGAAAGTCAAAAGGGAAGGGTGTAGCCAGACTTGATGGTACGTGATCATCAGAGCCTTGAAAGAATGATTAGTCTGGAGACCAAACACAGGCAGGAGAATGAAAACAACATCAGGAGTCAGCGGTTGACTCACTGCGTCGACCAACACAGCCTGTTTATTTCGAGTCCGCTGGTAAAGTTTGGCATACCACGTGCAGTTTCCAGTTTTTAGACAAATTAAATGGCTGTTGCATGACCCGACACAACCAATTTGGTGGAGGTGGAGGATTTCCTCCAAAGTAATTTTAAGTTTAGTTTGGGTAAGTTTCAGTCCCCAGTGGGATGAACATAGCTGTAACGCTGCCTGGGTTAAGGCTCTTTTCCCACTATTCCAACCCATGCTGGAAACATATGCAACGTGACATCATGTTAAACCTGCTCTAATCAATATTTTTATATAAACCACTCATCAACTGTTTCTGTGTAACATAAAATGAATTGTTCATTGCTCATAACTCCGTTTCTAAACACAGCAAGCAATTTCCAGCAAAGATGTGATGATAGCGACACTATACGCTACCTTCCTAGCGCCGAAGGGAACATGAAGTTAGCGACTGGCTAGGGAAAACAGTTGTGCGTTTGAGCTAAAAAAAAGAAGGAGAACTGGACTTACATCCGCCAGGTGTCCAGAGACATGACTCCAGATGAAGGCTGGTGTTGCTCTGTCTGTGCTGGTTGTGTAAAAAAGCAGTTTGCTGACCTGTTTGGTAACAAGGTTAACTTTTGTGTTTGTGCTTGATAGGTGTGTTTTTCTCTCAAATGGAAGACATCTCAGTCTGCTATCAGCACTGTTGTCACTTTCTTCACTGGCAGATATAAAAACAAACAAACAGTTAAATGCTCAGGCGGGTTTAGTCATGTTGTATGGGTGTTGCTGCAAAACAGGAAATCAGTAGCTGAAGTGGAAGTCGGCGAGGTAGGTTGAGAGAACGGGAGAAAGAGGCGAATCCTATCACTGTCTTCAAGTCCTCACTCAGGAATGACTGATGATATACTGTGTAAGAAGATGATTTGGGGAATTTTTCTTTAAGAATTGTCCCCAGGAGACAAATAATGCAATCATCTGTAATCAGTTTTGTTTTAAGAACAGATTCCTGTGTCTTCACATCTGAGGAAACAGGCGGGTCTGGGACATCTGATGTGTCCATATTTAGGTTGAGTCCACAGCATCAGCCTCTCTCTGTCTGTACCCTGGATGAGGTCAGCAGTGAGAAAATAAGCCTCTTTTTGTGAACTCTAGCTATCTCAGGAAATATCTACCACCTCCCCAGAGATGCATAGTCTCAGAGTCGGGCTGTTTAGAGATAAACTGGTGACACACTCGAGTAACAATGTTCTCCGACGGGCGACGCTTCCTCCTCATCGTCTGCTCTCTCTAGCTGTCTCTCTCTAACCCTTCAGCATGTTGGAATTCAATTAACCGCGACAGGGAAGAGCTGTCGGTCCATCACAGCGGGAATCCGTTTTTTGTTCCAGACAAAGACATCAGGCATGACACCTCTCCCGAATGAAAAGTAATGAGCTGCTCGGGGGCACTTCATTAACGGTTTACTGCAGCTGGCATCAAGCTGCAGCCTCGTGTCCGTTCACTGAAAAAAGTGTGCAGACAACGCAGGATGCTGTGACGTGACAAGCCACGATATCCTCCAGCATCATGACACAGCACAGCTTCACGCCATGTGACATGAAGTGACATGATATAACAGTGGAAAAGCATGACATGACAATCACATATTTGAAATATCATGCAACAATGTGGTGATGTGAACACCCACCGGAAGATCCTTGGTGTTGCTGGTGCTGAGCTTCAGGTGAGTGTCGCTGCACCATGTGATGAAGCTCTCGATCACAAGTGAAGACAGCATGCTTCTCACTGGAAGTTTTTCACCTGAATCATGTATTTCAATATAGTGATTATTTTCATTTTACCAAAAAATACACTAAAACCTTATGTTAAATTCCTTCAAAGTCTTCACTGCGTGCTGTATATTATATGAGTCTGACAGACATGGATGTAAACTGCAACGTGACCGGCTGACGGAGGCACACAACTGCGATGCAATCATTCTAGTTTATTCTACATTTATGTATTTGGCAGATAAAGTTACAAGTTACTTTGAAGATGATTCAGGGTTTAGTGTAACAAAGACAAGAGTAGCTTATAAAATAGGTTAAACTACACCTTAATTCATTACTAATAACAATCCAATAATAAAGGCTAATATAATATTCTGATAGGGGCCATTCTGTCTCCTAAATTTACTTCTAATGTTGTAATGTTGTACATTTTCCTGCTAATGCTCATGTGTATATATACACTTATGAATGAGGGACTTTTATTCCTAATGGAGTATTCTTATACTACAGTATTGTCATTTACTACTTTATTACATACTGAAATAAGAGATCTCAGTACTTCTTTCACCACTGGTATCACTAGCATGATGTCATGCCACAACATCCACACAATACAACAACACAGAACACATGGCAACCTCAATCACATGATAGGACATGGCACAAAGACGTGTCGATGCTTTCCAGGGAGGAAAATCACAGCCTTGTGATTAAACGATACATGGACTTGGACTGGATTATGCTATTTAGCACATGGTGTGCACAGAAAGTGACAACATGCAGACTCAAAAACCATGACTTCACTTGACAAACAAATGATCTCAGTAGCGTGACTGATATTACTTGACAGAATGACAGTGATGACGCAGCCGAAGATGACAATCATGACTCAGTGACATGACGTATTATTGCCTGAGCTCCAGTATTTGGTACAGGCCGAGATACCGAGCTGAGATGAGATACAGTAAATAGAGGTTAAGAACACGGCGTACTCAGTAAGATAAACTTTCCATGTTATCTTTGACTTTTTTTTTTAAACTTGCCCTGCATCAAAAATACATTAAGCGAGCAGCGATACAAACGCTGCTATCTTCCAGCTAAAATTGTTCTCCCACCTTGTTCCCGTCCCTGTGACGCCACTACACCGTAATTTTGAATGAGCACATTTCACATGTTGTGCTCTGTGAACTTTCCCATTGAGCAGGCTATATTGTCCAGACAGAACACTGTGCAGCTCAATAAAAGTGCAGAATAACACCTCTGTGTTCCAGAGCTGAAAAGGCCAGTGGCAGCTCCAGTCTTCTGCTAGATGACTCTGTATCCTAATAAATCAGCAGGGTGGATCCCGGCCCTGCTTGCCACCGCACGCCGTTTGAAGTGGAGCCTGGCGGTCGCTCGCCAGGCCTCTGCTCAGTCCCTTGTGGTCATGACTCAACCGGCCAAAACGCCGTGCCACGCCCCACGTCACCACCAAATCCTCGCCAAGAAGCTGGGTACACGCAGAAAAGGAAGGGCTTTAAAGGGTTCTCTGGTATGGATAGGGGTTCTCTGTAGCACACTGTGAACCCAAAAGGTTCGATCTCAAAGCACTCACGAAAACAAAGGAAAGAAGTAACAAACCCTGGAGCATGAAAGCCGTGATTGTATTTTCATACTCCAGATTCCCTGGATTCATTTCATTCAAGAATGCACGAAACAATCCGGTCCCATGGCAGATCTTAATTGTGCTTTGTGGTTTGACATGTTTCCACATGAAACATGATGTTGGGAAAGGATTTAACATCAGGAAGGGTTTAACTAAAGGGACCTGATTGAGACGTGTTCAAGGGCGGCTTGGCTGGGTCTTACCGAAATCTATGTCATGTTTTATTGGATGGAACTTTTATTTACTCTGCAGAGTATATGAGAAATGTGCGCTTTCACATACTGTAGCAAAAAGAGTGAGATTTTTAACGCTTGATACCAGAACAGTATGATGTGGAATTTCATCTGACCTTTAATTGACCCTTTGCTTAACCACATCCCCTGAGTTACTGTTGCTACGTCAGTCAAGCTTTACATTCTCCCTCGTCACAAGTCCAGTTTACTGTGATAACTGTTGCAGATTTACCATAAATATTCATTTTTGCATGATTTGAGACATAAGAAGACAAAAACCGCTTGTATTTAGCCATCGACTGCTGATTTTGTCTACTGAGATGACTAAACAGTGGCAGATTTTAAACTGTCGGGTGTAGCTAAGGAAACCAGGGCTAGCTGCATGGATTGGTTGAATCGCTGTCTATCTATACACAGCAGATAGCTTCACCCAGATAGCTGGGTGTTTTTTAAAGTAATAATCTTGAATATTTTCATTTAAATGAATGTCTGTTAAGCCACTTTCTGTCAAATGAGGTAGCACAATGGTTATTGAGCCTATGGCCCACTGATGAAAGGTCTTGGATTTGCAGTATTACATACTGGGTGTCTGTTACAACATTCCTGGGACCACCACCACCCAGAGGAGTTTAGGTCCAGCAGAGAGGGATGGTGGAGCATATGCAACACACTCGGCTCACTTGTGTGTGAAGCAGCACACACCGATTTTCAGGTCTCTGCTACACACTGGCTGCGTGGCCCAGGTGCCAACTGGTCTCAGAGTTTGGTTCGCTGGGAGATGAAGTCCAAAAGCACACCTGCAATCACTGCTTATCGCCATAGGTGGCGCCAAAGAGAACAAAACTGTGATCTTTGAGATTGTTGCTTTGTGAGTAACATTAGTAACAACAGGTCGGTGGCTCTGCAGGGTCTTTGAGTACATTAGTAGTATCTTGTGCCATCAAAGGTGATACAATTTCAATGTGAGTAAACACCACACCACATGATTCGTGTGTTTATATGCTTCTAAATCAGCCTTCCTGGAATTGCTCTTGAGGGCTGAAAGTGTTTTCCAATTTAATTTAATTGAGGCAACTAATGAAAACAACTTCAGCCAGAGAAAAGGGAAATCCCATCTAGTGAAATGAGCAGTCGCAGTGTTTGTTTGGAACAGGATCTCTGCAGCACATGGTCTGCCTCTGCCTGGCATACACCGTGCAAGAGGATCAGCGCACGCATGCATGCCCGGCGCTGTGTTTACAGCCTGCGGCCGGGGCGCGGTGCAGCAGCCTCATCCACCGCAACGGGCATCTGCATCCGAGCCAGCAGCGCCAGCAGCCACACTTCTCTGCTCCTGTTTGTTTTGGTCTTCAGGGAGGAGGACGTCCCCACGTGCTCTGTGGTTCTGCAGCACACGTGTACGTGCATGTGAGCTCAAGTGGTGGGAAAGTTCTTTTTTTTTTCCTCTTTGAGGTAAATTATTTGTGTGTTGCAGTGGATGTAGTCTGTGCCCTTCCAAGTCATACTTGGGGCAACATAATATTTACAGTTAGAGTCACATTTTATCTGCTGCATACTGGAAATTCTAATTTTAGGTGCTGTTGGCCCATCAGAGGGTGGCACAGAAAAACAGCAGTTAGTTTGAAGGATGAGATTTGTGTGTTCAAACATACCTATTCGGTTTATCCACCGCTTAAATGGAGAATAGGTCAGGAGCTCTCAACATTTTGAACCCTTTAAATGAAGCTATTCATCGTCTCAAGCTGCACAGGCACAATAAACTATTTCTCCTTTAACTTTGGTTCATGTGATTTGTTATCAGAGAGGGCTGAGGGGCTGACGACTGGAGGATTTTAAAAGAAAAAAGCGAACATTAGAGAGAAACTCTGTCTTGTTGTTGTCAGTTCTTCTCCCCTCTGCAGGGTCTCATGCCCCTGATTAAAAAGTGGTTGTTGTTGCTCTGTTGGAGGCTGTAGCAGGACAGACCCAGGACAAGGGGCTCTCTGAGGAGTCTGATAGTGCATGGGAACAAACAGAGAAGTCAGTGTTGTGCTCAGTGCATCCGGCAATAAATTGTATTTAATGCCAGAAAAGATTTGTATAGCTGATATTGTCTGAGATCTCTATAAAATGACTCATCACTGCTGGCAAAACACCACAGTGTCAGTTTTCATGGACATCATCTGGTTTGGGTTTGGGTTCTCGGATAACAGATGCAACACTGCCATCTAGTGGAGGAATATTAAAGTTTCAGTTCTACAGCAGTCATCTGGGAACCTGATTGGCTTTTTCTCTGTCTCCAGGTGATGGACAGCTCCATGCCTCTGATTGGTGAGCATGTGGAGGAAGATAAACAGTTGATCACAGAGCTGGTCATCAACAAGATGGCCCAGGTGCTGCTGGGAGTTGCCACACCTCAGCCTTCCTCCGTCAAGGTATGTGCACATTGCCCTTACATACATAGCTGATTAATACTATTATCAGTACTATTGATACTGATATTTAACAACACTGTTAACTACAAACATAACAGTTGTTAATACTTGTATAATTAATAGTAATAAAACTGCTATCATTCTTATACAACTGTATTAAACAGACATTTACTCCTACTTCTACCATTACTAATACCACTACTTTATACTGTTAGTACTACTACTACTACTACCATTGCTACTTATATTATTACTACCAATATTACTAATAATAAACTTTATAGCTATAATACCTTGCAAGAATTGCAGCTCAAAGTGCTTTTTAACAAATAAATCACATGCACCAAGTGTTTCACATAAAAGAACAGAATGAACATAAAACAGGGATATGAAATTAATGGAAAATAAGAGGGAGAATAAAACCTGCTTGATAGTAATAATAAAAATGAGACAAAACTAAGGATGGTAATGGAAAGTCTCTTATTCCTTTAATGCATAGCAGTCAACAATTTCAGCCTTAATAGGCGAGCACTCAATTTCGCCTTGTGTGCACCAATGCTAACTCTGAAGCAAACAAGCATGACAGAGTCAACCAAATTCCTGATGGACACAGATCCACCAATGGTCTTGAATAACCAAAATAAGCCTGCTTCAGCCTTCCCATGGGATAACCTCACTGTGGGTTTTATCTGTGTCAGGCACAGCCCGAAGCTTCCCCAGAGAGACCCGCTCTGTTGTGGTGCTGTGTAGGGTTAAAAGACACACACCACTGTCTTTTATGAGGTGAATGAATAACATTATAGTAGTAATAAAGTTAAAAATACCATTAAGTGCGTTCCAACAGCGGAATCACATGCACCCAGTGCTTCACATAGAAAAGACATAGAATGGGCATAAAAACAAGGACAGAAAATTAATGTGAAATAAAATGGAGAATTAAACCACTGAATAATAGTAATAATATAAAGTTAAAAACAGAGTACAGAGAATGCATAAAATTAATTAGAATACAACATTTTAAATGATGTGCAGTCGTTCATTAGTGCGAGCCAAAGTGCAAATGTTTCAGGCCTGTATGAGGAAAGTCAAAGCTAGTTAAAGACTAAACTGAGGAGATATGTTTTTAGTACTTGACCTGTTAATAGCATGCTATGCAGCGGAAGTCTCAGACATCATCCATCTCCACTGGAGAAGGACTCAAAACATGAGGAAGCCTGCGGAGGCTTTTCAGTGTTTCATCGGAATGAATGGCACCATCTTTGATCATGGTGTCCACATCTTACATATTTATGGTGCTGAGAGGGGCTGAACCTTGTTAAAAGCAAGGCTCTCTGCAGGCTTATTAACGTTTTCTTTGAACCTTCCTCTTGGCTATAAACTATAACACATATAATATATAATATAAGGATTAAACTGGTTGAACTTTGTGTATCCTGATCTAAACCTCAATATCTTCATGGAACTTCTAATGTACACATAAAAAAAACTGAAATTTTCCCACATTTTTGGTGCAGGAACATTTTTTTGTGGCAGATTTTAATTTCAAAGACAAAATCCTTTGTTTGCAATGTAAGGGATGTTCACGTCTGACAAATGCTTCACCACTGCCACTGTATGTTTGGTGTGTAATATGTCCATGTGGACTGGGCACCTGCCACCGCCTCAGTAATGACTCTGTGTCCCTTCGTCCACAGACCACACAGCCCAGGCGAGGTAGGACGCACTTTTTTGTTTGCTTGTTTACTGCGACAGAGCACTCGCTGCAGCAGCATTATGGAACGGCAAATAATTCATCTGCATGTAATTTGTGTGTGCCTACTGCAGGGGGACACCGCTCTGCTTCCGCCTCTCCCTCCCAGTCGGCCCAGGGTTCACCTCAGCGAGCCCGGTCAGCCACCACCTCGCCCAGCCAGGCCTTCCAGCCCGGCCCCATCCCTGCCTCCTCCGGGCCTGGAGCTCAGAAACAGTCACCGCAGCTCAAGTAAGTCCACACTGGAGGTGATAGCACATTAATGCACCAAACAGTTACTTTGTATTTGCTCTTTCAAAATGTGGCTGCAGTGAGTGTAAGGACAGTGATAAAACGCTAGATAATTAACAACTTTGCCGATTCATTCACTATGAAGGGATTTCTTTGCATCTGAGCGCTCAACTTTCCACTTTCACTGAAAAAGCGGGCCAGTTAAAAGACTGTTCTCTTCACTGCACAGCAAATCCCAGTCGCTGACCAACACCTTCACAGAGACATTACGAGGAAACGTGACCGACGATGAGGCCAAAGCTGAGACCATCCGCAGCCTCCGACAGTCCTTCGCCAGCCTCTTCTCCGACTAAAAGCCTCCCCGGAAGCATCCTCCTTCCTCTCATGTGTCAGGTTCGAAAAAAAAAAAAAAAAAACCCAACAAAATCCTGACTGGGTTATCTGTTCTGGAGTTTCCTTCCTCCTTTGAGCCTCAGCTTCCTGTTCCTCCTCTTTCCCTCTCACTGTTTGTGAAGTTTAACACCTGGTGCAACCCACTGTCCTCAGATCTACGATTCATTTATCACTAGAAAGGCCAATAGATTTTGGGGTTCTTAAATGAAGGACACCAGGGTGTTGACTGGAGATGTAAGATTTTAAAAGCTGCCATTTTAGCATTTGCTTGCCTTACAGGAGATTTTAAGGGGTGCAGGATGTCGGTGCAGACGCATAATCAAACCAAATCCCATTCAAATTTCTACAACTTTTGTTCATTTTGGTGAACTTGTCTGTTTCCTCCTCCAGTTAAGAACAGATGAAGGAATAGATCCATGTAATCATCGTTTTGGCTTTCACTATGTGCCACTGCATCTGTCTCTGTATACCCATAATCCTTTGTGTTTTCAAAAAAACAAAAAACACTGCAGTGATCATGTTAGAGGACTGAGGCATTTTCAGGCAGCTGTAATTCGGTGTGTTTAAAGTTGAAAGGAAAAGCATCAGTGAAACATGTGAATGCCCTGTAGAATTTAGATCAGCAGTCAGCTGATGGCGGCCTGGCCTTTCTAGTGGTAAATAATCACAGCTCATACTGCTTGGTATACAGTCCTTCTGCATTCTGTTTGTCCAGCCAGTGAAACTGTTCATTATCGGGTCATGTCTGAATTGTTTTATACAGGCATTTATTTATTAAATCAAATTTCTTTTCATTCTTTTAATTGACTCACAGCTTCAAAACTGCTTGCAGATGTCTACGGCAATATTCTTATCTGACTCTGTTCCTCATGAGAAATGTACTGAATCCTCACGGTTCACCAGCGATTTCGAGCATCTTGCCAGCAGCCACATTTCTCAGACATCCACGTGCTGTAGACACATATTGGCTTACATAGCGACTCCTCCGCCCAACATTACCAAAGTGCTTTTTAATAAAAACAGAAAAATCCCCCACCGCACTGGGTCAAGCATACAATCACACAGCGAACCAACCTTTGAGCTTGTGTGATTTCACAAGGTGCAAATGCTGTACTGGCTTACAGCCATCGTCTTCCATCACAGCCCAGATCTTCCCCTGCAGTTCTTCTGTTTCTTAATGTTCTGTGCTTTGTGAATAGCACTGTGGTGTATTTTCTGTGGGGGATTTGTATCATAACTACTACTGCAATGTGTTTGAGGGTAGACAGTGAGGATGTAATATTTTGAGACTTTAAAATGTGGTTAAGTTTCCACTGAGGCGGAAAAGGTTCAGTTGTATAACATTGCATCTTATATCTTGATTCTCTACAATCAGTGTCAGCTGGAATTATAGATATTTTACCATCATACTTTTTTAAGTTTTTGGTCAAATGGTGTATATGCAACATCTGCAGTGGTAGCAAAGCAGACATCCTCTTCCAACGTTCATCCTGCTTTGGAGCTGCATGTAAATGTTTAGTGAATGTCGTGCGTAGAGTCCAATTCCAAACCAACACAAGCTCACGATCTTAAGTATTCTATAAAGACTGCAAAAACAGTTGTTATGATTTGTTTTACGGTTGCTGTAATTTCTTAATTTCTGAGAACGTTTCCTGGAAATGACGTTATTTGGTGCAAATTATAGCGAGCAGTTACTTCTTCTATTTCAAGGAGATAACTAAGAAGCTGCAAGGACCCATACAGTAAACTGTTAACAAGTAATTTTTTTTCCAAAGTAATCGTTTGGTGCATCCACACCACGTTGCAACAGCCTGGTGCTTGGAGCTTAGAGAAGGAGATTGCCTGTATATTTAGCTTTCCGCAGAGCACAGTCAGAACCTAATAATCTGTAAATTGCTCTTTTTAGCAGGAAATTATGAAGCCGTCTTGTAGTTGGCACCATAATTATCCATCAAACAGAATAAGCCTAGATATGTTTTTTTCCTTCCATTTCATTTGAAGGGACCTGGACCAAAAAGAAAATTATAACCCAGATCTTTTATTAGGGACACGGGGCACGCTCCGAGTCACTGGCTCCTACAGCTATGAAATAGCTGCAGGAGCCAGTGACTCGGGGCGTAGCCCCGAGTCACTTATTACTATCCCGCGCGTTTCTTCTTCTTCTTATTAGGGACACGGGGCAACGTCCCGAGTCACTGGCTCCTACAGCTATGAAATAGCTGCAGGAGCCAGTGACTCGGGGCGTAGCCCCGAGTCACTTATTACTATCCCGCGCGTTTCTTCTTCTTCTTCTTATTAGGGACACGGGGCACGCTCCGAGGCACTGGCTCCTGCAGCTCTGCTGCAGGAGCCAGTGACTCGGGGCGTAGCCCCGAGTCACTTATTACTATCCCGCGCGTTTCTTCTTCTTCTTCTTCTTATTATTATTATTATTTTTCATCTTCCTCCAAGTTTTCGTCCTCAAACTCGCCCCGCAGCTTTGAGAAAACCCTCGCAAATTATATATCAAAACGTGCGTATTGTTCGGGATCGGTGTGCTATTACTTTTCTCAAATTTATCGCAGTTTTTCGCGTCGTAAGACGCGAAAAACTGCGATAAATTTCCCATAAGAAATGAATGGGACGGGCGAAAAAAACAAGATTGAAATTGGAGTTTTTCAAACATCTGTAGCTCAGGCATACATTCACCGAGAGACTTCATTTCAACTTTAAAATGTAGACCCAAGTCTGGTCTATTGGTGTGTTCATCCACATTTTGATTGGTCCTATAGTTTTTGATCAGTCACTGTTCAATGACAGTGATCGTTTGGCGGGAAATTTTGAGATTATAATGGGTGTGTATTGCGCGGAATGTTCGTGCTAGAGTGCGTGCTAGAGTGGCACAGAGTCTAAAAACGATCTGAAAATCTTCTCTTTTTCTCGTCGCTACGGCCACAAATTACACTCTACACGCATAATTTTGGGATCAGTTTGTAGACAAACTTGTCCTCTTTCGTGTGATGCCCTCGAAAAAACCGAGAGACTTACTGAATTTAAATAGTGAGGCTTTTTGTGTAGCCAGCTCCCTCCTGCTCTCCCATTAAGTCCCATGTTAAAATTCAGAGCTGTTTTGGGAAAAAAGCAGAAATGCCTCCTGTCTTTAGATCGCCATAAAACGAAAAGTTGTTGTGTCAGGAATAAAACGAGGTGATGGTCGGACTCAGGAAGTTCTCGGGAGTCCGATGATCTATAGTACACTCTGATACGAGGTACGGTTCTCTCACCAGAGGATTTAGTTCAGGAGGTTCGCCGAACCCAAATCTCACTGCATACAATACAAACTCCTGTTCTCTGAGTCGCAGAGTCTTTTTAAGTCGACCATTTTGTCATTTTTCTAAAGAATATCTGGACATAAAACACACGTACATCTGGCCCAGACTTGTCCGCATCTCACAGTGTAATCGGTTTTTTGATAGCAGCTACGGTTTTGACACAATCGCAAGTTGTTCGGAAGAAACCGACAGCGAAAAAGCCGCTTTTCAAGGGAAGAGTTTAACAGGTGCAACTGTCATTTACACACACACCGGTCAATAACCCACGCACACACATCTGCAGGACAACAAGCCTGAGAATGATTATCTTAACGAGCTCAGTCAAAACAAGGGCATTGTTTGAAAACAATCTCCATCCAACAAACAGTTAAACTCAGCTTCACCAAGCGCTTTGCCAAAAAGGTTGAGACAGTAGTCACACAAACACACACACAAGCAGGGCTAACCAACAGCTAAAAAGTGATTAAAAACAAGCACGTCAAAACTGAACAGGAACAGGTAAAAAGTGGGAGAGGTAGAGAGGTAATTATCAGCAGGTGGGGCAGAAGTTACACACGCACACAAACAAACACACACACACACACACATTCAGACACACATATACCAGACACATCTCCATGTAGGAGCTGGTTGGGCTGCTTGTGTAGTTCAAGCAGACACACACACACAAACAGACGAAGACACACACATACGCAGTCACACACAACGACAGATACATAAACACACACACACAGACAAATGCATAATGAAAACCCCATCCCCCCGCCCCCTTGTTAACGCCGTTGGCTCTGTTAGCTCTGTTAGCACAGTTAGCTCTGTTAGCGCTAGCGCCGTTAGCTATATTCGCACCTTTAGCTGTTAGCTCAGTTAGTGTTAGCTCTGTTAGCTCCGTCAGCATTAGCTCCATTCATGTTTATTGATTCAGTTCATTAATTCATGTTAACAGAGACATGAAGCAGAGGAGAGCAGCAGACACAGACAGCTGAGGTGATCAACAGAGACAGACAAGGAGAAAGCCACAGAAACACAGCTGAGAGCAATTCATTAATCAGGGACTGACTACCTCTGATATCTGCCGTTTTCTCAAATTGCAGCCTTTTTCAATTGTCCGCTGCTTCGCCATAGTTTCTCCTAGAGACTTCATTCAAACTTTAAAACGTAGATAATTTTGTCGGCTCAAAATGACCCTCGGCACATTTTGATATCTCTTACGGTTTTCGAGCTATGACCATCGAAGGCCGACGTAAGACGCAAACAACTGCGATAAATTTCCCATAAGAAATGAATGGGGAAATTTCCTCAAATTTCAGCCTTTTTCAATTGTCCGCTGCTCGGCCATACTTTGTCCTAGAGACTTCATTCAAACTTTAAAACGTAGATAATTTTGTCGGCTCGAACACACCCCGTGTCCCTTTCAAAATTTCCCAGAGGGAATTTTCTAGTTATTATTTTTCATCTTCCTCCAAGTTTTCGTCCTCAAACTCGTCCCACAGCTTTGAGAAAACCCTCGCAAATTATATATCAAAACGTGCGTATTGTTTGGGATCGGTGTGCTATTACTTTTCTCAAATTTATCGCAGTTTTTCGCGTCGTAAGACGCGAAAAACTGCGATAAATTTCCCATAAGAAATGAATGGGACGGCCGAAAAAAACAAGATTGAAATTGGAGTTTTTCAAACATCTGTAGCTCAGGCATACATTCACCGAGAGACTTCATTTCAACTTTAAAATGTAGACCCAAGTCTGGTCTATTGGTGTGTTCATCCACATTTTGATTGGTCCTATAGTTTTTGATCAGTCACTGTTCAATGACAGTGATCGTTTGGCGGGAAATTTTGAGATTATAATGGGTGTGTATTGCGCGGAATGTTCGTGCTAGAGTGCATGCTAGAGTGGCACAGAGTCTAAAAACGATCTGAAAATCTTCTCGTTTTCTCGTCGCTACGGCCACAAATTACACTCTACACGCATAATTTTGGGCTCAGTTTGTAGACAAACTTGTCCTCTTTCGTGTGATGTCCTCGAAAAAGCCGAGAGACTTACTGAATTTAAATAGTGAGACGTTTTGTGCAGCCAGCGCCCTCCTGTTCTCCCATTAAGTCCCATGTTAAAATTCAGAGCTGTTTTGTGAGCAAAGCAGAAATGCCTCCTGTCTTTAGATCGCCATAAAACGAAAAGTTGTTGTGTCAGGAATAAAACGAGGAGATGGCCGGACTCAGGAAGTTCTCGGGAGTCCGATGATCTATAGTACACTCTGATACGAGGTACGGTTCTCTCACCAGAGGATTTAGTTCGGGAGGTTCGCCGAACCCAAATCTCACTGCATACAATACAAACTCCTGTTCTCTGAGTCGCAGAGTCTTTTTAAGTCGACCATTTTGTCATTTTTCTAAAGAATATCTGGACATAAAACACACGTACATCTGGCCCAGACTTGTCCGCATCTCACAGTGTAATCGGTTTTTTGATAGCAGCTACGGTTTTGACACAATCGCAAGTTGTTCGGAAGAAACCGACAGCGAAAAAGCCGCTTTTCAAGGGAGGAGTTTAACAGGTGCAACTGTCATTTACACACACACCGGTCAATAACCCACGCACACACATCTGCAGGACAACAAGCCTGAGAATGATTATCTTAACGAGCTCAGTCAAAACAAGGGCATTGTTTGAAAACAATCTCCATCAAACAAACAGTTAAACTCAGCTTCACCAAGCGCTTTGCCAAAAAGGTTGAGAAAGTAGTCACACAAACACACACACAAGCAGGGCTAACCAACAGCTAAAAAGTGATTAAAAACAAGCACGTCAAAACTGAACAGGAACAGGTAAAAAGTGGGAGAGGTAGAGAGGTAATTATCAGCAGGTGGGGCAGAAGTTACACACGCACACAAACAAACACACACACACACACACACATTCAGACACACATATACCAGACACATCTCCATGTAGGAGCAGGTTGGGCTGCTTGTGTAGTTCAAGCAGACACACACACACAAACAGACGAAGACACACACATACGCAGTCACACACAATGACAGATACATAAACACACACACACAGACAAATGCATAATGAAAACCCCATCCCCCCGCCCCCTTGTTAACGCCGTTAGCTCTATTAGCTCTGTTAGCACAGTTAGCTCTGGTTGCGTTAGCGCCGTTAGCTCTATTCGCACCGTTAGCTGTTAGCTCCGTTAGTGTTAGCTCTGTTAGCTCCGTTAGCATTAGCTCCATTCATGTTTATTGATTCAGTTCATTAATTCATGTTAACAGAGACATGAAGCAGAGGAGAGAAGCAGACACAGACAGCTGAGGTGATCAACAGAGACAGACAAGGAGAAAGCCACAGAAACACAGCTGAGAGCAATTCATTAATCAGGGACTGACTACCTCTGATATCTGCCGTTTTCTCACATTGCAGCCTTTTTCAATTGTCCGCTGCTTCGCCATAGTTTCTCCTAGAGACTTCATTCAAACTTTAAAACGTAGATAATTTTGTCGGCTCAAAATGACCCTCGGCACATTTTGATATCTCTTACGGTTTTCGAGCTATGACCATCGAAGGCCGACATAAGACGCAAACAACTGCGATAAATTTCCCATAAGAAATGAATGGGGAAATTTCCTCAAATTTCAGCCTTTTTCAATTGTCCGCTGCTCGGCCATACTTTGTCCTAGAGACTTCATTCAAACTTTAAAACGTAGATAATTTTGTCGGCTCGAACGCACCCCGTGTCCCTTTCAAAATTTCCCAGGGGGAATTTTCTAGTTATTAGGGACACGGGGCACGCTCCGAGGCACTGGCTCCTGCAGCTCTGCTGCAGGAGCCAGTGACTCGGGGCGTAGCCCCGAGTCACTTATTACTATCCCGCGCGTTTCTTCTTCTTCTTCTTCTTATTATTATTATTATTTTTCATCTTCCTCCAAGTTTTCGTCCTCAAACTCACCCCGCAGCTTTGAGAAAACCCTCGCAAATTATATATCAAAATGTGCGTATTGTTCGGGATCGGTGTGCTATTACTTTTCTCAAATTTATCGCAGTTTTTCGCGTCGTAAGACGCGAAAAACTGCGATAAATTTCCCATAAGAAATGAATGGGACGGGCGAAAAAAACAAGATTGAAATTGGAGTTTTTCAAACATCTGTAGCTCAGGCATACATTCACCGAGAGACTTCATTTCAACTTTAAAATGTAGACCCAAGTCTGGTCTATTGGTGTGTTCATCCACATTTTGATTGGTCCTATAGTTTTTGATCAGTCACTGTTCAATGACAGTGATCGTTTGGCGGGAAATTTTGAGATTATAATGGGTGTGTATTGCGCGGAATGTTCGTGCTAGAGTGCGTGCTAGAGTGGCACAGAGTCTAAAAACGATCTGAAAATCTTCTCTTTTTCTCGTCGCTACGGCCACAAATTACACTCTACACGCATAATTTTGGGATCAGTTTGTAGACAAACTTGTCCTCTTTCGTGTGATGTCCTCGAAAAAGCCGAGAGACTTACTGAATTTAAATAGTGAGACGTTTTGTGCAGCCAGCGCCCTCCTGTTCTCCCATTAAGTCCCATGTTAAAATTCAGAGCTGTTTTGTGAGCAAAGCAGAAATGCCTCCTGTCTTTAGATCGCCATAAAACGAAAAGTTGTTGTGTCAGGAATAAAACGAGATGATGGTCGGACTCAGGAAGTTCTCGGGAGTCCGATGATCTATAGTACACTCTGATACGAGGTACGGTTCTCTCACCAGAGGATTTAGTTCAGGAGGTTCGCCGAACCCAAATCTCACTGCATACAATACAAACTCCTGTTCTCTGAGTGGCAGAGTCTTTTTAAGTCGACCATTTTGTCATTTTTCTAAAGAATATCTGGACATAAAACACACGTACATCTGGCCCAGACTTGTCCGCATCTCACAGTGTAATCGGTTTTTTGATAGCAGCTACGGTTTTGACACAATCGCAAGTTGTTCGGAAGAAACCGACAGCGAAAAAGCCGCTTTTCAGTTAACAGGTGCAACTGTCATTTACACACACACCGGTCAATAACCCACGCACACACATCTGCAGGACAACAAGCCTGAGAATGATTATCTTAACGAGCTCAGTCAAAACAAGGGCATTGTTTGAAAACAATCTCCATCCAACAAACAGTTAAACTCAGCTTCACCAAGCGCTTTGCCAAAAAGGTTGAGACAGTAGTCACACAAACACACACACAAAAAGGGCTAACCAACAGCTAAAAAGTGATTAAAAACAAGCACGTCAAAACTGAACAGGAACAGGTAAAAAGTGGGAGAGGTAGAGAGGTAATTATCAGCAGGTGGGGCAGAAGTTACACAGGCACACACGCACACACACACACACACACACATTCAGACACATATATACTATACACATCTCCATGTAGGAGCTGGTTGGGCTGCTTGTGTAGTTCAAGCAGACACACACACACAAACAGACGAAGACACACACATACACAGTCACACACAATGACAGATACATAAACACACATACACAGACAAATGCATAATGAAAACCCCATCCCCCCGCCCCCTTGTTAACACCGTAAGCTCTATTAGCTCTGTTAGCACAGTTAGCTCTGTTAGCGTTAGCGCCGTTAGCTCTATTCGCGCCGTTAGCTGTTCGCTCCGTTGGTGTTAGCTCCGTTAGTGTTAGCTCTGTTAGCTCTGTTAGCATTAACTCCATTCATGCTTATTGATTCAGTTCATTAATTCATGTTAACAGAGACATGAAGCAGAGGAGAGAAGCAGACACAGACAGCTGAGGTGATCAACAGAGACAGACAAGGAGAAAGCCACAGAAACAGACGAAGACACACACATACGCAGTCACACACAACGACAGATACATAAACACACACACACAGACAAATGCATAATGAAAACCCCATCCCCCCGCCCCCTTGTAAACGCCGCTAGCTCTATTAGCTCTGTTAGCACAGTTAGCTCTGGTTGCGCTAGCGCCGTTTGCTCTATTCGCACCGTTAGCTGTTCGCTCCATTAGTGTTAGCTCTGTTAGCTCCGTTAGCATTAGCTCCATTCATGTTTATTGATTCAGTTCATTAATTCATGTTAACAGAGACATAAAGCAGAGGAGAGAAGCAGACACAGACAGCTGAGGTGATCAACAGAGACAGACAAGGAGAAAGCCACAGAAACACAGCTGAGAGCAATTCATTAATCAGGGACTGACTGCCTCTGATATCTGCCGTTTTCTCACATTGCAGCCTTTTTCAATTGTCCGCTGCTTCGCCATAGTTTCTCCTAGAGACTTCATTCAAACTTTAAAACGTAGATAATTTTGTCGGCTCGAACGCACCCCGTGTCCCTTTCAAAATTTCCCAGGGGGAATTTTCTAGTTATTAGGGACACGGGGCAACGTCCCGAGTCACTGGCTCCTACAGCTATTTCATAGCTGCAGGAGCCAGTGACTCGGGGCGTAGCCCCGAGTCACTTATTACTATCCCGCGCGTTTCTTCTTCTTCTTCTTCTTATTATTTTTCATCTTCCTCCAAGTTTTCGTCCTCAAACTCGCCCCGCAGCTTTGAGAAAACCCTCGCAAATTATATATCAAAACGTGCGTATTGTTCGGGATCGGTGTGCTATTACTTTTCTCAAATTTATCGCAGTTTTTCGCGTCGTAAGACGCGAAAAACTGCGATAAATTTCCCATAAGAAATGAATGGGACGGGCGAAAAAAACAAGATTGAAATTGGAGTTTTTCAAACATCTGTAGCTCAGGCATACATTCACCGAGAGACTTCATTTCAACTTTAAAGTGTAGACCCAAGTCTGGTCTATTGGTGTGTTCATCCACATTTTGATTGGTCCTATAGTTTTTGATCAGTCACTGTTCAATGACAGTGATCGTTTGGCGGGAAATTTTGAGATTATAATGGGTGTGTATTGCGCGGAATGTTCGCGCTAGAGTGCGTGCTAGAGTGGCACAGAGTCTAAAAACGATCTGAAAATCTTCTCTTTTTCTCGTCGCTACGGCCACAAATTACACTCTACACGCATAATTTTGGGCTCATTTTGTAGACAAACTTGTCCTCTTTCGTGTGATGTCCTCGAAAAAGCCGAGAGACTTACTGAATTTAAATAGTGAGACGTTTTGTGCAGCCAGCGCCCTCCTGTTCTCCCATTAAGTCCCATGTTAAAATTCAGAGCTGTTTTGTGAGCAAAGCAGAAATGCCTCCTGTCTTTACATCGCCATAAAACGAAAAGTTGTTGTGTCAGGAATAAAACGAGGAGATGGCCGGACTCAGGAAGTTCTCGGGAGTCCGATGATCTATAGTACACTCTGATACGAGGTACGGTTCTCTCACCAGAGGATTTAGTTCAGGAGGTTCGCCGAACCCAAATCTCACTGCATACAATACAAACTCCTGTTCTCTGAGTGGCAGAG